>NW_028125843.1:0-367233 GCF_965194825.1 Balaenoptera physalus
CAATTCGCCTTGGCCCTTGTCATCTCAATGCTGTATGAACCGTGTCATCACTAGGTTCCAGGACCCTTGTCATCAAAATGCTCCATGAACTCTCTTAGCTCAATGTTCCATGGCCTTTGTATTCACAATGCTCCATTGTCCCGATAATCGCGTTGCTCCATGATCTGTGTCAGCACAATATTTCATGACACTTGTCATCTCAATGCTCCATGATCCCTGTAATCAAAATGATCCCTGCCAATGTCATCACAATGTTCCATGTCTCCTGTAATCACAATGCTCCATGCCCATGTCATCACAATGCTCCAGGTATGTTGTCATCACCATGCTTCATGCCCCGTGTCATCACAATGCTCCATGAATCTTGTCTTCACAATGCTCTATGGCCTTTGTCATCACAATGCTCCGTGACCCCTGTCAACACAATGCCTGATGACCCCTGTCATCAAAATGCTAAATGGCACTTGTCATCACAATGCTCTATGTCACCTGTCATCACTCTTCTCCATGTCACTTGTTATCACAATGCTCCATGGCCCCTGTAATCCCAGTACTCCATGACCCCTTTCAATACAATGCCCAATGCTACCTCTCATCACAATTCTCCATGGCATTTGTCATCACGATGCACCATGACACCTGTCATCACAATGCTCCATGACACTTGTCATCACAGCGCTCGATGGCCCTTGTCATCACAATGTTCCTTGGTGCTTTTCATCGCAATGCTCCATGACAACTTTCATCAAATTACTCCAAGATTTGTTTCATCACAATGCTCCATGGCCCTTGTCATTACAAATCCACATGATCCCTTTCATGACAATTCTCCATGGCAACTTACATAAAAATGCTCCATGCCCCTGTCATCACAATGCCCAATGATACCTGTTTTTACAATGATCCATGTCCCTTGTCATCACAAGGCTCCATGTCCCTTGTATTCACAATGCCCCATGACCCCTGTCATCACAATGCTCCATGGCCCTTGTCATCACAATGCTCCATGAAACATTTCCTCACAATGCTCCAGTACGCCTTTCATCCAAATTCCCCATGGCCACTGTCATCACAATTCTCCATGACCCCTGTCATCGTAATGGTCCATGACCCGCTTCATCTCTATGCTCCATGACACCTGTCATCACAAAGCTCCATGCCCTTGACATCACCAGGCTCCAGAACTCTTGTCATTATGATGCTCCATGTCCGTTTCATCACCATGCTCCATGACACTTGTCATCACAATGCTCCATGGCCCCTCTCATTACTGTGCTCCATAATAACTTTAATCACATTTCTAGATGACCACTGCCATCACAATGCCCCATGACATTGTCATCACAATTCGCCATGACCATTGTCATCACAATGCTCCATGAACCATGTCATCAGAGGGTCCCAGGACACTTGTCATCACAATGATCCATTACCATTTTCATCACAATGCTCCATGACCACTGTCATCTCAATGCTCCAAGGCCTTTGTATTCAAAATGCTCCATGGCCCCTGTAATCACAGTGCTCCATAACACCTTTCATCATAATGCTCCATGACCACTGCCATCTCAATGCCTCATGACGCCTGTCATCACAATTCTCCAAGGCCCCTTTCATCACAATGCTCCATGACACTTGTCATCACATTGCTCCATAACACCTGTCATCACAGTGTTCCCGGCCCATATCATCACAAGGCCCCATGTCCCCTATAATCACAATGCTCCATGCCTTTTTCCTCACAATGCTCCAGAATTCTTGTCATCACAATGTTCCATGACTGTGGCATCACAATGCTCCATGGCCCTTGTCATCACAATGCTCCAGAATTCTTGTCATCACAATGTTCCATGACCGCGTCATCACAATGCTACATGACCCTGGTCTTCACAGTTCTCCATGACCTTTGTCATCACAATGCTCTATGTCGCTTTTCATGACAATTCTCAATGACCACTTTAATCACTATGCTCGCTGACCATTTTCATGACATTTCTCTATTGTCATTACAATTCCCCACGGCCCCTTTCTTCACAATGCTCCATGATGCCTGTCATAAAAATGCTCCATGGCTTTTGTTATCACAATGCTCCAGGACCAGTTTCATCACAATACTCCATCCCCCTTGTCATCACAGTGCACAATGAAACCTTTCATTACAATGTTCCATGAAACTTGTCATCACAATGCTCCATGGCCTTTATCGTCACAATGCTCCCAGGTACTTTTCATCACGACGTTCCATGAAAACTTTCATCACATTGCTCCATGACCATTGTCATCACAATAGTCCATACCCTTGTCAACACAATGCTGCCTAATCCCTGTCATCACAATTCTCCATGACTGCTGTCATCACAATAATCCAGGACAAGTTTCATAACAATGCTTCATGCCCCCAGTCATCACAGTGCTCCATGATACCTTTCATCACAATTCCTAGATGATCAATGTCATCACAATGCCCCATGACACCTGTCATACAATTCGCTATGGCCCTTGTCATCACAATACTCGATGAACCGTGTCATCACAGTGTTCCAGGACACATGTCATCACAATGATCCATGACTACTTTCATCACAATGCTCCAATACACCTGTCATCACAAGGCTCCATGGCCCCTGTTATCATATTGCTCCATGATCTCTTTCATCACAATGCTCCATGACCACTGTCATCACCATGCCTCATGACGCCTGTCATCTCAATGCTCCATGGCCCCTTTCATCACAATGCTCCATGAACCCAGTCATCACAATGTTCCCTGACTTTTCATCACAATGCTCCATGGGCCCTGTCATCACAATGCTCCATGCCCTTGTCATCAAAATGCTCCAGAACTCTTGTCATCATAATGCTCCATGCCAATGTCATCAAAATGCCCCATGACACTTGTCATCACAATGCTCCATGGCCTTTGTCATCACAATGTTCCATGGCCGCTGTCATCACAATGCTCCATGCCCTTGTCATCAAAATTCTCCAGAACTCTTGTCATCATAATGCTCCATGCCAATGTCATCAAAATGCCCCTTGACACTTGTCATCACAATGCTCCATGGCCTTTGTCATCACAATGTTCCATGGTCCCTGTAATCACAGTGCTCCCTGATACCTTTCATCACAATTCTAGATGACCACTGTCACCACAATGCCCCATGACTGATGTCATCACAATTTGCATGGTCCTTGTCATCACAATGCTCCATGAACCGTGTCATCACAAGGTTCCAGGACACTTGTCATCACAATGATCCATGATCACTTTCATCACAATGCTCCATGAAACCTGTCATCTCAATGCTCCATAGCCTTTGTATTCACAATGCTCCATGGCCCCTGTAATCACAGTGCTCTATGACCCATTTCATCACAATGCTCCAAGACCGCTGTCATCACAATGCCCCATGACGCCTGCCATCACAAATCTCCAAGGCCTCTCTTACCAGAAAGCTCCATGATGCCTGGCAGCACAATGTTCCAAGATAATTTTAATCACAATGCTCCATGACCCCTGTCATCACAAAGTTCTCTGCCCATATCATCACAATGCTCCATGCCCTTTCATCACAATGCTCCAGAATTCTTGTTATCGCAATGATCCTTGACCGTGTCATTACAATGCTCCATGACCCTTGTCATCACAAAGCTCCATGACCCCTGTCATCACAATGATCCATGACTCCTTTCCTCACAGTGCTCCAGTACCCTTTTCATCATAATGCTCCATGCCATTGTCAGCACAATGCTCCTTGGACCCTGTCATCAAAATGCTCCATCCCCTTTTCATCACAATGCTCCAGATGTCCTATCATTACAATGCTCCATGCCCGTGTCAACACAATGCTCCATGACCCCTGTCATCAAAATGCTTTATGAACCTTGTTATCAGAATGTTCCATGACCCCTGTCATCAAAATGATCCATGACCGTTGTCATCACAATGCTGCATGATACCTTTCATCCCAATTCTCTGTGACCGCTGTCATCACAATGCTCCTGGACAATTTTCATCACAATGCTCCATGGCCCCTGTCATCACAGTGCCCCATAACCGCTGTCATCACAATGCTCCATGACCCTGTCATCACAATGCTGCATGACTCCTGTCATCACATTTTTCCATGGCCTATGTATTCACAATGCACCATGGACCCTATAATCACACTGTTGCATGTTCCCTTTCAACACAATGGTCCATGACCCCTCTCATCACAATGTTCCATGAAAATTGTCATCAAAATGCTCCATGACCCCGGTCACCACAAGGTTCCCTGCCCTTGTCATCACAATGCTCCATGACGCTTGTAATCACAATGGTACATGGCCTTGTCATTACAATGCTCCATGGCCTCTGTCATCACCATGCTCCATGGTCTTTCTCATCACAATGCTCTATGACTCCTGTCATCACAATGCTTGATGACCATTGTCATCACAATGCTCCAAGGCCCGTGTCATCACAATGCCTCATGGTCTTTGTAATCATAATGCTCAATGACCCCTCTCATCACAATGCTCCATGCCGTTGTCATCACAATGCTCCATGGCCCCTGTAATCACAATGCTCCATGCCCTCGTCATCACAATGCTCCAGAGCTCTTGGCATCATAATGCTCCATTCCCGTGTCATCCCATTGCTCAATGACACTTGTCATCAAAATGTTCCTTGGCCTTTGTCATCACAGTGCTCCATGATACCTTTAATCAAAATTCTACATGACCACTGTCATCACAATGCAAGATGACCAATCTCATCACAATGCCCCATGACACGTGTCATCACAATTCGCCTTGGCCCTTGTCATCTCAATGCTGTATGAACCGTGTCATCACTAGGTTCCAGGACCCTTGTCATCAAAATGCTCCATGAACTCTCTTAGCTCAATGTTCCATGGCCTTTGTATTCACAATGCTCCATTGTCCCGATAATCGCGTTGCTCCATGATCTGTGTCAGCACAATATTTCATGACACTTGTCATCTCAATGCTCCATGATCCCTGTAATCAAAATGATCCCTGCCAATGTCATCACAATGTTCCATGTCTCCTGTAATCACAATGCTCCATGCCCATGTCATCACAATGCTCCAGGTATGTTGTCATCACCATGCTTCATGCCCCGTGTCATCACAATGCTCCATGAATCTTGTCTTCACAATGCTCTATGGCCTTTGTCATCACAATGCTCCGTGACCCCTGTCAACACAATGCCTGATGACCCCTGTCATCAAAATGCTAAATGGCACTTGTCATCACAATGCTCTATGTCACCTGTCATCACTCTTCTCCATGTCACTTGTTATCACAATGCTCCATGGCCCCTGTAATCCCAGTACTCCATGACCCCTTTCAATACAATGCCCAATGCTACCTCTCATCACAATTCTCCATGGCATTTGTCATCACGATGCACCATGACACCTGTCATCACAATGCTCCATGACACTTGTCATCACAGCGCTCGATGGCCCTTGTCATCACAATGTTCCTTGGTGCTTTTCATCGCAATGCTCCATGACAACTTTCATCAAATTACTCCAAGATTTGTTTCATCACAATGCTCCATGGCCCTTGTCATTACAAATCCACATGATCCCTTTCATGACAATTCTCCATGGCAACTTACATAAAAATGCTCCATGCCCCTGTCATCACAATGCCCAATGATACCTGTTTTTACAATGATCCATGTCCCTTGTCATCACAAGGCTCCATGTCCCTTGTATTCACAATGCCCCATGACCCCTGTCATCACAATGCTCCATGGCCCTTGTCATCACAATGCTCCATGAAACATTTCCTCACAATGCTCCAGTACGCCTTTCATCCAAATTCCCCATGGCCACTGTCATCACAATTCTCCATGACCCCTGTCATCGTAATGGTCCATGACCCGCTTCATCTCTATGCTCCATGACACCTGTCATCACAAAGCTCCATGCCCTTGACATCACCAGGCTCCAGAACTCTTGTCATTATGATGCTCCATGTCCGTTTCATCACCATGCTCCATGACACTTGTCATCACAATGCTCCATGGCCCCTCTCATTACTGTGCTCCATAATAACTTTAATCACATTTCTAGATGACCACTGCCATCACAATGCCCCATGACATTGTCATCACAATTCGCCATGACCATTGTCATCACAATGCTCCATGAACCATGTCATCAGAGGGTCCCAGGACACTTGTCATCACAATGATCCATTACCATTTTCATCACAATGCTCCATGACCACTGTCATCTCAATGCTCCAAGGCCTTTGTATTCAAAATGCTCCATGGCCCCTGTAATCACAGTGCTCCATAACACCTTTCATCATAATGCTCCATGACCACTGCCATCTCAATGCCTCATGACGCCTGTCATCACAATTCTCCAAGGCCCCTTTCATCACAATGCTCCATGACACTTGTCATCACATTGCTCCATAACACCTGTCATCACAGTGTTCCCGGCCCATATCATCACAAGGCCCCATGTCCCCTATAATCACAATGCTCCATGCCTTTTTCCTCACAATGCTCCAGAATTCTTGTCATCACAATGTTCCATGACCGTGGCATCACAATGCTCCATGGCCCTTGTCATCACAATGCTCCAGAATTCTTGTCATCACAATGTTCCATGACCGCGTCATCACAATGCTACATGACCCTGGTCTTCACAGTTCTCCATGACCTTTGTCATCACAATGCTCTATGTCGCTTTTCATGACAATTCTCAATGACCACTTTAATCACTATGCTCGCTGACCATTTTCATGACATTTCTCTATTGTCATTACAATTCCCCACGGCCCCTTTCTTCACAATGCTCCATGATGCCTGTCATAAAAATGCTCCATGGCTTTTGTTATCACAATGCTCCAGGACCAGTTTCATCACAATACTCCATCCCCCTTGTCATCACAGTGCACAATGAAACCTTTCATTACAATGTTCCATGACACTTGTCATCACAATGCTCCATGGCCTTTATCGTCACAATGCTCCCAGGTACTTTTCATCACGACGTTCCATGAAAACTTTCATCACATTGCTCCATGACCATTGTCATCACAATAGTCCATACCCTTGTCAACACAATGCTGCCTAATCCCTGTCATCACAATTCTCCATGACTGCTGTCATCACAATAATCCAGGACAAGTTTCATAACAATGCTTCATGCCCCCAGTCATCACAGTGCTCCATGATACCTTTCATCACAATTCCTAGATGATCAATGTCATCACAATGCCCCATGACACCTGTCATACAATTCGCTATGGCCCTTGTCATCACAATACTCGATGAACCGTGTCATCACAGTGTTCCAGGACACATGTCATCACAATGATCCATGACTACTTTCATCACAATGCTCCAATACACCTGTCATCACAAGGCTCCATGGCCCCTGTTATCATATTGCTCCATGATCTCTTTCATCACAATGCTCCATGACCACTGTCATCACCATGCCTCATGACGCCTGTCATCTCAATGCTCCATGGCCCCTTTCATCACAATGCTCCATGAACCCAGTCATCACAATGTTCCCTGACTTTTCATCACAATGCTCCATGGGCCCTGTCATCACAATGCTCCATGCCCTTGTCATCAAAATGCTCCAGAACTCTTGTCATCATAATGCTCCATGCCAATGTCATCAAAATGCCCCATGACACTTGTCATCACAATGCTCCATGGCCTTTGTCATCACAATGTTCCATGGCCGCCGTCATCACAATGCTCCATGCCCTTGTCATCAAAATTCTCCAGAACTCTTGTCATCATAATGCTCCATGCCAATGTCATCAAAATGCCCCTTGACACTTGTCATCACAATGCTCCATGGCCTTTGTCATCACAATGTTCCATGGTCCCTGTAATCACAGTGCTCCCTGATACCTTTCATCACAATTCTAGATGACCACTGTCACCACAATGCCCCATGACTGATGTCATCACAATTCGCATGGTCCCTGTCATCACAATGCTCCATGAACCGTGTCATCACAAGGTTCCAGGACACTTGTCATCACAATGATCCATGATCACTTTCATCACAATGCTCCATGAAACCTGTCATCTCAATGCTCCATAGCCTTTGTATTCACAATGCTCCATGGCCCCTGTAATCACAGTGCTCTATGACCCATTTCATCACAATGCTCCAAGACCGCTCTCATCACAATGCCCCATGACGCCTGCCATCACAAATCTCCAAGGCCTCTCTTACCAGAAAGCTCCATGATGCCTGGCAGCACAATGTTCCAAGATAATTTTCATCACAATGCTCCATGACCCCTGTCATCACAAAGTTCTCTGCCCATATCATCACAATGCTCCATGCCCTTTCATCACAATGCTCCAGAATTCTTGTTATCGCAATGATCCTTGACCGTGTCATTACAATGCTCCATGACCCTTGTCATCACAAAGCTCCATGACCCCTGTCATCACAATGATCCATGACTCCTTTCCTCACAGTGCTCCAGTACCCTTTTCATCATAATGCTCCATGCCATTGTCAGCACAATGCTCCTTGGACCCTGTCATCAAAATGCTCCATCCCCTTTTCATCACAATGCTCCAGATGTCCTATCATTACAATGCTCCATGCCCATGTCAACACAATGCTCCATGACCCCTGTCATCAAAATGCTTTATGAACCTTGTTATCAGAATGTTCCATGACCCCTGTCATCAAAATGATCCATGACCGTTGTCATCACAATGCTGCATGATACCTTTCATCCCAATTCTCTGTGACCGCTGTCATCACAATGCTCCTGGACAATTTTCATCACAATGCTCCATGGCCCCTGTCATCACAGTGCCCCATAACCGCTGTAATCACAATGCTCCATGACCCTGTCATCACAATGCTGCATGACTCCTGTCATCACATTTTTCCATGGCCTATGTATTCACAATGCACCATGGACCCTATAATCACACTGTTGCATGTTCCCTTTCAACACAATGGTCCATGACCCCTCTCATCACAATGTTCCATGAAAATTGTCATCAAAATGCTCCATGACCCCGGTCACCACAAGGTTCCCTGCCCTTGTCATCACAATGCTCCATGACGCTTGTAATCACAATGGTACATGGCCTTGTCATTACAATGCTCCATGGCCTCTGTCATCACCATGCTCCATGGTCTTTCTCATCACAATGCTCTATGACTCCTGTCATCACAATGCTTGATGACCATTGTCATCACAATGCTCCAAGGCCCGTGTCATCACAATGCCTCATGGTCTTTGTAATCATAATGCTCAATGACCCCTCTCATCACAATGCTCCATGCCGTTGTCATCACAATGCTCCATGGCCCCTGTAATCACAATGCTCCATGCCCTCGTCATCACAATGCTCCAGAGCTCTTGGCATCATAATGCTCCATTCCCGTGTCATCCCATTGCTCAATGACACTTGTCATCAAAATGTTCCTTGGCCTTTGTCATCACAGTGCTCCATGATACCTTTAATCAAAATTCTACATGACCACTGTCATCACAATGCAAGATGACCAATCTCATCACAATGCCCCATGACACGTGTCATCACAATTCGCCTTGGCCCTTGTCATCTCAATGCTGTATGAACCGTGTCATCACTAGGTTCCAGGACCCTTGTCATCAAAATGCTCCATGAACTCTCTTAGCTCAATGTCCATGGCCTTTGTATTCACAATGCTCCATTGTCCCGATAATCGCGTTGCTCCATGATCTGTGTCAGCACAATATTTCATGACACTTGTCATCTCAATGCTCCATGATCCCTGTAATCAAAATGATCCCTGCCAATGTCATCACAATGTTCCATGTCTCCTGTAATCACAATGCTCCATGCCCATGTCATCACAATGCTCCAGGTATGTTGTCATCACCATGCTTCATGCCCCGTGTCATCACAATGCTCCATGAATCTTGTCTTCACAATGCTCTATGGCCTTTGTCATCACAATGCTCTGTGACCCCTGTCAACACAATGCCTGATGACCCCTGTCATCAAAATGCTAAATGGCACTTGTCATCACAATGCTCTATGTCACCTGTCATCACTCTTCTCCATGTCACTTGTTATCACAATGCTCCATGGCCCCTGTAATCCCAGTACTCCATGACCCCTTTCAATACAATGCCCAATGCTACCTCTCATCACAATTCTCCATGGCATTTGTCATCACGATGCACCATGACACCTGTCATCACAATGCTCCATGACACTTGTCATCACAGCGCTCGATGGCCCTCGTCATCACAATGTTCCTTGGTGCTTTTCATCGCAATGCTCCATGACAACTTTCATCAAATTACTCCAAGATTTGTTTCATCACAATGCTCCATGGCCCTTGTCATTACAAATCCACATGATCCCTTTCATGACAATTCTCCATGGCAACTTACATAAAAATGCTCCATGCCCCTGTCATCACAATGCCCAATGATACCTGTTTTTACAATGATCCATGTCCCTTGTCATCACAAGGCTCCATGTCCCTTGTATTCACAATGCCCCATGACCCCTGTCATCACAATGCTCCATGGCCCTTGTCATCACAATGCTCCATGAAACATTTCCTCACAATGCTCCAGTACGCCTTTCATCCAAATTCCCCATGGCCACTGTCATCACAATTCTCCATGACCCCTGTCATCGTAATGGTCCATGACCCGCTTCATCTCTATGCTCCATGACACCTGGCATCACAAAGCTCCATGCCCTTGACATCACCAGGCTCCAGAACTCTTGTCATTATGATGCTCCATGTCCGTTTCATCACCATGCTCCATGACACTTGTCATCACAATGCTCCATGGCCCCTCTCATTACTGTGCTCCATAATAACTTTAATCACATTTCTAGATGACCACTGCCATCACAATGCCCCATGACATTGTCATCATAATTCGCCATGACCATTGTCATCACAATGCTCCATGAACCATGTCATCAGAGGGTCCCAGGACACTTGTCATCACAATGATCCATTACCATTTTCATCACAATGCTCCATGACCACTGTCATCTCAATGCTCCAAGGCCTTTGTATTCAAAATGCTCCATGGCCCCTGTAATCACAGTGCTCCATAACACCTTTCATCATAATGCTCCATGACCACTGCCATCTCAATGCCTCATGACGCCTGTCATCACAATTCTCCAAGGCCCCTTTCATCACAATGCTCCATGACACTTGTCATCACATTGCTCCATAACACCTGTCATCACAGTGTTCCCGGCCCATATCATCACAAGGCCCCATGTCCCCTATAATCACAATGCTCCATGCCTTTTTCCTCACAATGCTCCAGAATTCTTGTCATCACAATGTTCCATGACCGTGGCATCACAATGCTCCATGGCCCTTGTCATCACAATGCTCCAGAATTCTTGTCATCACAATGTTCCATGACCGCGTCATCACAATGCTACATGACCCTGGTCTTCACAGTTCTCCATGACCTTTGTCATCACAATGCTCTATGTCGCTTTTCATGACAATTCTCAATGACCACTTTAATCACTATGCTCGCTGACCATTTTCATGACATTTCTCTATTGTCATTACAATTCCCCACGGCCCCTTTCTTCACAATGCTCCATGATGCCTGTCATAAAAATGCTCCATGGCTTTTGTTATCACAATGCTCCAGGACCAGTTTCATCACAATACTCCATCCCCCTTGTCATCACAGTGCACAATGAAACCTTTCATTACAATGTTCCATGAAACTTGTCATCACAATGCTCCATGGCCTTTATCGTCACAATGCTCCCAGGTACTTTTCATCACGACGTTCCATGAAAACTTTCATCACATTGCTCCATGACCATTGTCATCACAATAGTCCATACCCTTGTCAACACAATGCTGCCTAATCCCTGTCATCACAATTCTCCATGACTGCTGTCATCACAATAATCCAGGACAAGTTTCATAACAATGCTTCATGCCCCCAGTCATCACAGTGCTCCATGATACCTTTCATCACAATTCCTAGATGATCAATGTCATCACAATGCCCCATGACACCTGTCATACAATTCGCTATGGCCCTTGTCATCACAATACTCGATGAACCGTGTCATCACAGTGTTCCAGGACACATGTCATCACAATGATCCATGACTACTTTCATCACAATGCTCCAATACACCTGTCATCACAAGGCTCCATGGCCCCTGTTATCATATTGCTCCATGATCTCTTTCATCACAATGCTCCATGACCACTGTCATCACCATGCCTCATGACGCCTGTCATCTCAATGCTCCATGGCCCCTTTCATCACAATGCTCCATGAACCCAGTCATCACAATGTTCCCTGACTTTTCATCACAATGCTCCATGGGCCCTGTCATCACAATGCTCCATGCCCTTGTCATCAAAATGCTCCAGAACTCTTGTCATCATAATGCTCCATGCCAATGTCATCAAAATGCCCCATGACACTTGTCATCACAATGCTCCATGGCCTTTGTCATCACAATGTTCCATGGCCGCCGTCATCACAATGCTCCATGCCCTTGTCATCAAAATTCTCCAGAACTCTTGTCATCATAATGCTCCATGCCAATGTCATCAAAATGCCCCTTGACACTTGTCATCACAATGCTCCATGGCCTTTGTCATCACAATGTTCCATGGTCCCTGTAATCACAGTGCTCCCTGATACCTTTCATCACAATTCTAGATGACCACTGTCACCACAATGCCCCATGACTGATGTCATCACAATTCTCATGGTCCCTGTCATCACAATGCTCCATGAACCGTGTCATCACAAGGTTCCAGGACACTTGTCATCACAATGATCCATGATCACTTTCATCACAATGCTCCATGAAACCTGTCATCTCAATGCTCCATAGCCTTTGTATTCACAATGCTCCATGGCCCCTGTAATCACAGTGCTCTATGACCCATTTCATCACAATGCTCCAAGACCGCTGTCATCACAATGCCCCATGACGCCTGCCATCACAAATCTCCAAGGCCTCTCTTACCAGAAAGCTCCATGATGCCTGGCAGCACAATGTTCCAAGATAATTTTCATCACAATGCTCCATGACCCCTGTCATCACAAAGTTCTCTGCCCATATCATCACAATGCTCCATGCCCTTTCATCACAATGCTCCAGATTACTTGTTATCGCAATGATCCTTGACCGTGTCATTACAATGCTCCATGACCCTTGTCATCACAAAGCTCCATGACCCCTGTCATCACAATGATCCATGACTCCTTTCCTCACAGTGCTCCAGTACCCTTTTCATCATAATGCTCCATGCCATTGTCAGCACAATGCTCCTTGGTCCCTGTCATCAAAATGCTCCATCCCCTTTTCATCACAATGCTCCTGATGTCCTATCATTACAATGCTCCATGCCCGTGTCAACACAATGCTCCATGAGCCCTGTCATCAAAATGCTTTATGAACCTTGTTATCAGAATGTTCCATGACCCCTGTCATCAAAATGATCCATGACCGTTGTCATCACAATGCTGCATGATACCTTTCATCCCAATTCTCTGTGACCGCTGTCATCACAATGCTCCTGGACAATTTTCATCACAATGCTCCATGGCCCCTGTCATCACAGTGCCCCATAACCGCTGTAATCACAATGCTCCATGACCCTGTCATCACAATGCTGCATGACTCCTGTCATCACATTTTTCCATGGCCTATGTATTCACAATGCACCATGGACCCTATAATCACACTGTTGCATGTTCCCTTTCAACACAATGGTCCATGACCCCTCTCATCACAATGTTCCATGAAAATTGTCATCAAAATGCTCCATGACCCCGGTCACCACAAGGTTCCCTGCCCTTGTCATCACAATGCTCCATGACGCTTGTAATCACAATGGTACATGGCCTTGTCATTACAATGCTCCATGGCCTCTGTCATCACCATGCTCCATGGTCTTTCTCATCACAATGCTCTATGACTCCTGTCATCACAATGCTTGATGACCATTGTCATCACAATGCTCCAAGGCCCGTGTCATCACAATGCCTCATGGTCTTTGTAATCATAATGCTCAATGACCCCTCTCATCACAATGCTCCATGCCGTTGTCATCACAATGCTCCATGGCCCCTGTAATCACAATGCTCCATGCCCTCGTCATCACAATGCTCCAGAGCTCTTGGCATCATAATGCTCCATTCCCGTGTCATCCCATTGCTCAATGACACTTGTCATCAAAATGTTCCTTGGCCTTTGTCATCACAGTGCTCCATGATACCTTTAATCAAAATTCTACATGACCACTGTCATCACAATGCAAGATGACCAATCTCATCACAATGCCCCATGACACGTGTCATCACAATTCGCCTTGGCCCTTGTCATCTCAATGCTGTATGAACCGTGTCATCACTAGGTTCCAGGACCCTTGTCATCAAAATGCTCCATGAACTCTCTTAGCTCAATGTTCCATGGCCTTTGTATTCACAATGCTCCATTGTCCCGATAATCGCGTTGCTCCATGATCTGTGTCAGCACAATATTTCATGACACTTGTCATCTCAATGCTCCATGATCCCTGTAATCAAAATGATCCCTGCCAATGTCATCACAATGTTCCATGTCTCCTGTAATCACAATGCTCCATGCCCATGTCATCACAATGCTCCAGGTATGTTGTCATCACCATGCTTCATGCCCCGTGTCATCACAATGCTCCATGAATCTTGTCTTCACAATGCTCTATGGCCTTTGTCATCACAATGCTCCGTGACCCCTGTCAACACAATGCCTGATGACCCCTGTCATCAAAATGCTAAATGGCACTTGTCATCACAATGCTCTATGTCACCTGTCATCACTCTTCTCCATGTCACTTGTTATCACAATGCTCCATGGCCCCTGTAATCCCAGTACTCCATGACCCCTTTCAATACAATGCCCAATGCTACCTCTCATCACAATTCTCCATGGCATTTGTCATCACGATGCACCATGACACCTGTCATCACAATGCTCCATGACACTTGTCATCACAGCGCTCGATGGCCCTTGTCATCACAATGTTCCTTGGTGCTTTTCATCGCAATGCTCCATGACAACTTTCATCAAATTACTCCAAGATTTGTTTCATCACAATGCTCCATGGCCCTTGTCATTACAAATCCACATGATCCCTTTCATGACAATTCTCCATGGCAACTTACATAAAAATGCTCCATGCCCCTGTCATCACAATGCCCAATGATACCTGTTTTTACAATGATCCATGTCCCTTGTCATCACAAGGCTCCATGTCCCTTGTATTCACAATGCCCCATGACCCCTGTCATCACAATGCTCCATGGCCCTTGTCATCACAATGCTCCATGAAACATTTCCTCACAATGCTCCAGTACGCCTTTCATCCAAATTCCCCATGGCCACTGTCATCACAATTCTCCATGACCCCTGTCATCGTAATGGTCCATGACCCGCTTCATCTCTATGCTCCATGACACCTGTCATCACAAAGCTCCATGCCCTTGACATCACCAGGCTCCAGAACTCTTGTCATTATGATGCTCCATGTCCGTTTCATCACCATGCTCCATGACACTTGTCATCACAATGCTCCATGGCCCCTCTCATTACTGTGCTCCATAATAACTTTAATCACATTTCTAGATGACCACTGCCATCACAATGCCCCACGACATTGTCATCACAATTCGCCATGACCATTGTCATCACAATGCTCCATGAACCATGTCATCAGAGGGTCCCAGGACACTTGTCATCACAATGATCCATTACCATTTTCATCACAATGCTCCATGACCACTCTCATCTCAATGCTCCAAGGCCTTTGTATTCAAAATGCTCCATAGCCCCTGTAATCACAGTGCTCCATAACACCTTTCATCATAATGCTCCATGACCACTGCCATCTCAATGCCTCATGACGCCTGTCATCACAATTCTCCAAGGCCCCTTTCATCACAATGCTCCATGACACTTGTCATCACATTGCTCCATAACACCTGTCATCACAGTGTTCCCGGCCCATATCATCACAAGGCCCCATGTCCCCTATAATCACAATGCTCCATGCCTTTTTCCTCACAATGCTCCAGAATTCTTGTCATCACAATGTTCCATGACCGTGGCATCACAATGCTCCATGGCCCTTGTCATCACAATGCTCCAGAATTCTTGTCATCACAATGTTCCATGACCGCGTCATCACAATGCTACATCACCCTGGTCTTCACAGTTCTCCATGACCTTTGTCATCACAATGCTCTATGTCGCTTTTCATGACAATTCTCAATGACCACTTTAATCACTATGCTCGCTGACCATTTTCATGACATTTCTCTATTGTCATTACAATTCCCCACGGCCCCTTTCTTCACAATGCTCCATGATGCCTGTCATAAAAATGCTCCATGGCTTTTGTTATCACAATGCTCCAGGACCAGTTTCATCACAATACTCCATCCCCCTTGTCATCACAGTGCACAATGAAACCTTTCATTACAATGTTCCATGAAACTTGTCATCACAATGCTCCATGGCCTTTGTCATCACAATGTTCCATGGTCCCTGTAATCACAGTGCTCCCTGATACCTTTCATCACAATTCTAGATGACCACTGTCACCACAATGCCCCATGACTGATGTCATCACAATTCGCATGGTCCCTGTCATCACAATGCTCCATGAACCGTGTCATCACAAGGTTCCAGGACACTTGTCATCACAATGATCCATGATCACTTTCATCACAATGCTCCATGAAACCTGTCATCTCAATGCTCCATAGCCTTTGTATTCACAATGCTCCATGGCCCCTGTAATCACAGTGCTCTATGACCCATTTCATCACAATGCTCCAAGACCGCTGTCATCACAATGCCCCATGACGCCTGCCATCACAAATCTCCAAGGCCTCTCTTACCAGAAAGCTCCATGATGCCTGGCAGCACAATGTTCCAAGATAATTTTCATCACAATGCTCCATGACCCCTGTCATCACAAAGTTCTCTGCCCATATCATCACAATGCTCCATGCCCTTTCATCACAATGCTCCAGATTACTTGTTATCGCAATGATCCTTGACCGTGTCATTACAATGCTCCATGACCCTTGTCATCACAAAGCTCCATGACCCCTGTCATCACAATGATCCATGACTCCTTTCCTCACAGTGCTCCAGTACCCTTTTCATCATAATGCTCCATGCCATTGTCAGCACAATGCTCCTTGGACCCTGTCATCAAAATGCTCCATCCCCTTTTCATCACAATGCTCCTGATGTCCTATCATTACAATGCTCCATGCCCGTGTCAACACAATGCTCCATGAGCCCTGTCATCAAAATGCTTTATGAACCTTGTTATCAGAATGTTCCATGACCCCTGTCATCAAAATGATCCATGACCGTTGTCATCACAATGCTGCATGATACCTTTCATCCCAATTCTCTGTGACCGCTGTCATCACAATGCTCCTGGACAATTTTCATCACAATGCTCCATGGCCCCTGTCATCACAGTGCCCCATAACCGCTGTAATCACAATGCTCCATGACCCTGTCATCACAATGCTGCATGACTCCTGTCATCACATTTTTCCATGGCCTATGTATTCACAATGCACCATGGACCCTATAATCACACTGTTGCATGTTCCCTTTCAACACAATGGTCCATGACCCCTCTCATCACAATGTTCCATGAAAATTGTCATCAAAATGCTCCATGACCCCGGTCACCACAAGGTTCCCTGCCCTTGTCATCACAATGCTCCATGACGCTTGTAATCACAATGGTACATGGCCTTGTCATTACAATGCTCCATGGCCTCTGTCATCACCATGCTCCATGGTCTTTCTCATCACAATGCTCTATGACTCCTGTCATCACAATGCTTGATGACCATTGTCATCACAATGCTCCAAGGCCCGTGTCATCACAATGCCTCATGGTCTTTGTAATCATAATGCTCAATGACCCCTCTCATCACAATGCTCCATGCCGTTGTCATCACAATGCTCCATGGCCCCTGTAATCACAATGCTCCATGCCCTCGTCATCACAATGCTCCAGAGCTCTTGGCATCATAATGCTCCATTCCCGTGTCATCCCATTGCTCAATGACACTTGTCATCAAAATGTTCCTTGGCCTTTGTCATCACAGTGCTCCATGATACCTTTAATCAAAATTCTACATGACCACTGTCATCACAATGCAAGATGACCAATCTCATCACAATGCCCCATGACACGTGTCATCACAATTCGCCTTGGCCCTTGTCATCTCAATGCTGTATGAACCGTGTCATCACTAGGTTCCAGGACCCTTGTCATCAAAATGCTCCATGAACTCTCTTAGCTCAATGTTCCATGGCCTTTGTATTCACAATGCTCCATTGTCCCGATAATCGCGTTGCTCCATGATCTGTGTCAGCACAATATTTCATGACACTTGTCATCTCAATGCTCCATGATCCCTGTAATCAAAATGATCCCTGCCAATGTCATCACAATGTTCCATGTCTCCTGTAATCACAATGCTCCATGCCCATGTCATCACAATGCTCCAGGTATGTTGTCATCACCATGCTTCATGCCCCGTGTCATCACAATGCTCCATGAATCTTGTCTTCACAATGCTCTATGGCCTTTGTCATCACAATGCTCCGTGACCCCTGTCAACACAATGCCTGATGACCCCTGTCATCAAAATGCTAAATGGCACTTGTCATCACAATGCTCTATGTCACCTGTCATCACTCTTCTCCATGTCACTTGTTATCACAATGCTCCATGGCCCCTGTAATCCCAGTACTCCATGACCCCTTTCAATACAATGCCCAATGCTACCTCTCATCACAATTCTCCATGGCATTTGTCATCACGATGCACCATGACACCTGTCATCACAATGCTCCATGACACTTGTCATCACAGCGCTCGATGGCCCTTGTCATCACAATGTTCCTTGGTGCTTTTCATCGCAATGCTCCATGACAACTTTCATCAAATTACTCCAAGATTTGTTTCATCACAATGCTCCATGGCCCTTGTCATTACAAATCCACATGATCCCTTTCATGACAATTCTCCATGGCAACTTACATAAAAATGCTCCATGCCCCTGTCATCACAATGCCCAATGATACCTGTTTTTACAATGATCCATGTCCCTTGTCATCACAAGGCTCCATGTCCCTTGTATTCACAATGCCCCATGACCCCTGTCATCACAATGCTCCATGGCCCTTGTCATCACAATGCTCCATGAAACATTTCCTCACAATGCTCCAGTACGCCTTTCATCCAAATTCCCCATGGCCACTGTCATCACAATTCTCCATGACCCCTGTCATCGTAATGGTCCATGACCCGCTTCATCTCTATGCTCCATGACACCTGTCATCACAAAGCTCCATGCCCTTGACATCACCAGGCTCCAGAACTCTTGTCATTATGATGCTCCATGTCCGTTTCATCACCATGCTCCATGACACTTGTCATCACAATGCTCCATGGCCCCTCTCATTACTGTGCTCCATAATAACTTTAATCACATTTCTAGATGACCACTGCCATCACAATGCCCCACGACATTGTCATCACAATTCGCCATGACCATTGTCATCACAATGCTCCATGAACCATGTCATCAGAGGGTCCCAGGACACTTGTCATCACAATGATCCATTACCATTTTCATCACAATGCTCCATGACCACTGTCATCTCAATGCTCCAAGGCCTTTGTATTCAAAATGCTCCATAGCCCCTGTAATCACAGTGCTCCATAACACCTTTCATCATAATGCTCCATGACCACTGCCATCTCAATGCCTCATGACGCCTGTCATCACAATTCTCCAAGGCCCCTTTCATCACAATGCTCCATGACACTTGTCATCACATTGCTCCATAACACCTGTCATCACAGTGTTCCCGGCCCATATCATCACAAGGCCCCATGTCCCCTATAATCACAATGCTCCATGCCTTTTTCCTCACAATGCTCCAGAATTCTTGTCATCACAATGTTCCATGACTGTGGCATCACAATGCTCCATGGCCCTTGTCATCACAATGCTCCAGAATTCTTGTCATCACAATGTTCCATGACCGCGTCATCACAATGCTACATCACCCTGGTCTTCACAGTTCTCCATGACCTTTGTCATCACAATGCTCTATGTCGCTTTTCATGACAATTCTCAATGACCACTTTAATCACTATGCTCGCTGACCATTTTCATGACATTTCTCTATTGTCATTACAATTCCCCACGGCCCCTTTCTTCACAATGCTCCATGATGCCTGTCATAAAAATGCTCCATGGCTTTTGTTATCACAATGCTCCAGGACCAGTTTCATCACAATACTCCATCCCCCTTGTCATCACAGTGCACAATGAAACCTTTCATTACAATGTTCCATGAAACTTGTCATCACAATGCTCCATGGCCTTTGTCATCACAATGTTCCATGGTCCCTGTAATCACAGTGCTCCCTGATACCTTTCATCACAATTCTAGATGACCACTGTCACCACAATGCCCCATGACTGATGTCATCACAATTCGCATGGTCCCTGTCATCACAATGCTCCATGAACCGTGTCATCACAAGGTTCCAGGACACTTGTCATCACAATGATCCATGATCACTTTCATCACAATGCTCCATGAAACCTGTCATCTCAATGCTCCATAGCCTTTGTATTCACAATGCTCCATGGCCCCTGTAATCACAGTGCTCTATGACCCATTTCATCACAATGCTCCAAGACCGCTGTCATCACAATGCCCCATGACGCCTGCCATCACAAATCTCCAAGGCCTCTCTTACCAGAAAGCTCCATGATGCCTGGCAGCACAATGTTCCAAGATAATTTTCATCACAATGCTCCATGACCCCTGTCATCACAAAGTTCTCTGCCCATATCATCACAATGCTCCATGCCCTTTCATCACAATGCTCCAGATTACTTGTTATCGCAATGATCCTTGACCGTGTCATTACAATGCTCCATGACCCTTGTCATCACAAAGCTCCATGACCCCTGTCATCACAATGATCCATGACTCCTTTCCTCACAGTGCTCCAGTACCCTTTTCATCATAATGCTCCATGCCATTGTCAGCACAATGCTCCTTGGACCCTGTCATCAAAATGCTCCATCCCCTTTTCATCACAATGCTCCTGATGTCCTATCATTACAATGCTCCATGCCCGTGTCAACACAATGCTCCATGAGCCCTGTCATCAAAATGCTTTATGAACCTTGTTATCAGAATGTTCCATGACCCCTGTCATCAAAATGATCCATGACCGTTGTCATCACAATGCTGCATGATACCTTTCATCCCAATTCTCTGTGACCGCTGTCATCACAATGCTCCTGGACAATTTTCATCACAATGCTCCATGGCCCCTGTCATCACAGTGCCCCATAACCGCTGTAATCACAATGCTCCATGACCCTGTCATCACAATGCTGCATGACTCCTGTCATCACATTTTTCCATGGCCTATGTATTCACAATGCACCATGGACCCTATAATCACACTGTTGCATGTTCCCTTTCAACACAATGGTCCATGACCCCTCTCATCACAATGTTCCATGAAAATTGTCATCAAAATGCTCCATGACCCCGGTCACCACAAGGTTCCCTGCCCTTGTCATCACAATGCTCCATGACGCTTGTAATCACAATGGTACATGGCCTTGTCATTACAATGCTCCATGGCCTCTGTCATCACCATGCTCCATGGTCTTTCTCATCACAATGCTCTATGACTCCTGTCATCACAATGCTTGATGACCATTGTCATCACAATGCTCCAAGGCCCGTGTCATCACAATGCCTCATGGTCTTTGTAATCATAATGCTCAATGACCCCTCTCATCACAATGCTCCATGCCGTTGTCATCACAATGCTCCATGGCCCCTGTAATCACAATGCTCCATGCCCTCGTCATCACAATGCTCCAGAGCTCTTGGCATCATAATGCTCCATTCCCGTGTCATCCCATTGCTCAATGACACTTGTCATCAAAA
Organism: Balaenoptera physalus; assembly: GCF_965194825.1. NCBI lineage: Eukaryota > Metazoa > Chordata > Mammalia > Artiodactyla > Balaenopteridae > Balaenoptera > Balaenoptera physalus. The sequence goes on from NW_028125843.1 coordinate 22,082, forward strand.
TGTTCCTTGGCCTTTGTCATCACAGTGCTCCATGATACCTTTAATCAAAATTCTACATGACCACTGTCATCACAATGCAAGATGACCAATCTCATCACAATGCCCCATGACACGTGTCATCACAATTCGCCTTGGCCCTTGTCATCTCAATGCTGTATGAACCGTGTCATCACTAGGTTCCAGGACCCTTGTCATCAAAATGCTCCATGAACTCTCTTAGCTCAATGTTCCATGGCCTTTGTATTCACAATGCTCCATTGTCCCGATAATCGCGTTGCTCCATGATCTGTGTCAGCACAATATTTCATGACACTTGTCATCTCAATGCTCCATGATCCCTGTAATCAAAATGATCCCTGCCAATGTCATCACAATGTTCCATGTCTCCTGTAATCACAATGCTCCATGCCCATGTCATCACAATGCTCCAGGTATGTTGTCATCACCATGCTTCATGCCCCGTGTCATCACAATGCTCCATGAATCTTGTCTTCACAATGCTCTATGGCCTTTGTCATCACAATGCTCCGTGACCCCTGTCAACACAATGCCTGATGACCCCTGTCATCAAAATGCTAAATGGCACTTGTCATCACAATGCTCTATGTCACCTGTCATCACTCTTCTCCATGTCACTTGTTATCACAATGCTCCATGGCCCCTGTAATCCCAGTACTCCATGACCCCTTTCAATACAATGCCCAATGCTACCTCTCATCACAATTCTCCATGGCATTTGTCATCACGATGCACCATGACACCTGTCATCACAATGCTCCATGACACTTGTCATCACAGCGCTCGATGGCCCTTGTCATCACAATGTTCCTTGGTGCTTTTCATCGCAATGCTCCATGACAACTTTCATCAAATTACTCCAAGATTTGTTTCATCACAATGCTCCATGGCCCTTGTCATTACAAATCCACATGATCCCTTTCATGACAATTCTCCATGGCAACTTACATAAAAATGCTCCATGCCCCTGTCATCACAATGCCCAATGATACCTGTTTTTACAATGATCCATGTCCCTTGTCATCACAAGGCTCCATGTCCCTTGTATTCACAATGCCCCATGACCCCTGTCATCACAATGCTCCATGGCCCTTGTCATCACAATGCTCCATGAAACATTTCCTCACAATGCTCCAGTACGCCTTTCATCCAAATTCCCCATGGCCACTGTCATCACAATTCTCCATGACCCCTGTCATCGTAATGGTCCATGACCCGCTTCATCTCTATGCTCCATGACACCTGTCATCACAAAGCTCCATGCCCTTGACATCACCAGGCTCCAGAACTCTTGTCATTATGATGCTCCATGTCCGTTTCATCACCATGCTCCATGACACTTGTCATCACAATGCTCCATGGCCCCTCTCATTACTGTGCTCCATAATAACTTTAATCACATTTCTAGATGACCACTGCCATCACAATGCCCCATGACATTGTCATCACAATTCGCCATGACCATTGTCATCACAATGCTCCATGAACCATGTCATCAGAGGGTCCCAGGACACTTGTCATCACAATGATCCATTACCATTTTCATCACAATGCTCCATGACCACTGTCATCTCAATGCTCCAAGGCCTTTGTATTCAAAATGCTCCATGGCCCCTGTAATCACAGTGCTCCATAACACCTTTCATCATAATGCTCCATGACCACTGCCATCTCAATGCCTCATGACGCCTGTCATCACAATTCTCCAAGGCCCCTTTCATCACAATGCTCCATGACACTTGTCATCACATTGCTCCATAACACCTGTCATCACAGTGTTCCCGGCCCATATCATCACAAGGCCCCATGTCCCCTATAATCACAATGCTCCATGCCTTTTTCCTCACAATGCTCCAGAATTCTTGTCATCACAATGTTCCATGACCGTGGCATCACAATGCTCCATGGCCCTTGTCAACACAATGCTCCAGAATTCTTGTCATCACAATGTTCCATGACCGCGTCATCACAATGCTACATGACCCTGGTCTTCACAGTTCTCCATGACCTTTGTCATCACAATGCTCTATGTCGCTTTTCATGACAATTCTCAATGACCACTTTAATCACTATGCTCGCTGACCATTTTCATGACATTTCTCTATTGTCATTACAATTCCCCACGGCCCCTTTCTTCACAATGCTCCATGATGCCTGTCATAAAAATGCTCCATGGCTTTTGTTATCACAATGCTCCAGGACCAGTTTCATCACAATACTCCATCCCCCTTGTCATCACAGTGCACAATGAAACCTTTCATTACAATGTTCCATGAAACTTGTCATCACAATGCTCCATGGCCTTTATCGTCACAATGCTCCCAGGTACTTTTCATCACGACGTTCCATGAAAACTTTCATCACATTGCTCCATGACCATTGTCATCACAATAGTCCATACCCTTGTCAACACAATGCTGCCTAATCCCTGTCATCACAATTCTCCATGACTGCTGTCATCACAATAATCCAGGACAAGTTTCATAACAATGCTTCATGCCCCCAGTCATCACAGTGCTCCATGATACCTTTCATCACAATTCCTAGATGATCAATGTCATCACAATGCCCCATGACACCTGTCATACAATTCGCTATGGCCCTTGTCATCACAATACTCGATGAACCGTGTCATCACAGTGTTCCAGGACACCTGTCATCACAAGGCTCCATGGCCCCTGTTATCATATTGCTCCATGATCTCTTTCATCACAATGCTCCATGACCACTGTCATCACCATGCCTCATGACGCCTGTCATCTCAATGCTCCCTGGCCCCTTTCATCACAATGCTCCATGAACCCAGTCATCACAATGTTCCCTGACTTTTCATCACAATGCTCCATGGGCCCTGTCATCACAATGCTCCATGCCCTTGTCATCAAAATGCTCCAGAACTCTTGTCATCATAATGCTCCATGCCAATGTCATCAAAATGCCCCATGACACTTGTCATCACAATGCTCCATGGCCTTTGTCATCACAATGTTCCATGGCCGCCGTCATCACAATGCTCCATGCCCTTGTCATCAAAATTCTCCAGAACTCTTGTCATCATAATGCTCCATGCCAATGTCATCAAAATGCCCCTTGACACTTGTCATCACAATGCTCCATGGCCTTTGTCATCACAATGTTCCATGGTCCCTGTAATCACAGTGCTCCCTGATACCTTTCATCACAATTCTAGATGACCACTGTCACCACAATGCCCCATGACTGATGTCATCACAATTCGCATGGTCCCTGTCATCACAATGCTCCATGAACCGTGTCATCACAAGGTTCCAGGACACTTGTCATCACAATGATCCATGATCACTTTCATCACAATGCTCCATGAAACCTGTCATCTCAATGCTCCATAGCCTTTGTATTCACAATGCTCCATGGCCCCTGTAATCACAGTGCTCTATGACCCATTTCATCACAATGCTCCAAGACCGCTGTCATCACAATGCCCCATGACGCCTGCCATCACAAATCTCCAAGGCCTCTCTTACCAGAAAGCTCCATGATGCCTGGCAGCACAATGTTCCAAGATAATTTTCATCACAATGCTCCATGACCCCTGTCATCACAAAGTTCTCTGCCCATATCATCACAATGCTCCATGCCCTTTCATCACAATGCTCCAGAATTCTTGTTATCGCAATGATCCTTGACCGTGTCATTACAATGCTCCATGACCCTTGTCATCACAAAGCTCCATGACCCCTGTCATCACAATGATCCATGACTCCTTTCCTCACAGTGCTCCAGTACCCTTTTCATCATAATGCTCCATGCCATTGTCAGCACAATGCTCCTTGGACCCTGTCATCAAAATGCTCCATCCCCTTTTCATCACAATGCTCCAGATGTCCTATCATTACAATGCTCCATGCCCGTGTCAACACAATGCTCCATGACCCCTGTCATCAAAATGCTTTATGAACCTTGTTATCAGAATGTTCCATGACCCCTGTCATCAAAATGATCCATGACCGTTGTCATCACAATGCTGCATGATACCTTTCATCCCAATTCTCTGTGACCGCTGTCATCACAATGCTCCTGGACAATTTTCATCACAATGCTCCATGGCCCCTGTCATCACAGTGCCCCATAACCGCTGTAATCACAATGCTCCATGACCCTGTCATCACAATGCTGCATGACTCCTGTCATCACATTTTTCCATGGCCTATGTATTCACAATGCACCATGGACCCTATAATCACACTGTTGCATGTTCCCTTTCAACACAATGGTCCATGACCCCTCTCATCACAATGTTCCATGAAAATTGTCATCAAAATGCTCCATGACCCCGGTCACCACAAGGTTCCCTGCCCTTGTCATCACAATGCTCCATGACGCTTGTAATCACAATGGTACATGGCCTTGTCATTACAATGCTCCATGGCCTCTGTCATCACCATGCTCCATGGTCTTTCTCATCACAATGCTCTATGACTCCTGTCATCACAATGCTTGATGACCATTGTCATCACAATGCTCCAAGGCCCGTGTCATCACAATGCCTCATGGTCTTTGTAATCGTAATGCTCAATGACCCCTCTCATCACAATGCTCCATGCCGTTGTCATCACAATGCTCCATGGCCCCTGTAATCACAATGCTCCATGCCCTCGTCATCACAATGCTCCAGAGCTCTTGGCATCATAATGCTCCATTCCCGTGTCATCCCATTGCTCAATGACACTTGTCATCAAAATGTTCCTTGGCCTTTGTCATCACAGTGCTCCATGATACCTTTAATCAAAATTCTACATGACCACTGTCATCACAATGCAAGATGACCAATCTCATCACAATGCCCCATGACACGTGTCATCACAATTCGCCTTGGCCCTTGTCATCTCAATGCTGTATGAACCGTGTCATCACTAGGTTCCAGGACCCTTGTCATCAAAATGCTCCATGAACTCTCTTAGCTCAATGTTCCATGGCCTTTGTATTCACAATGCTCCATTGTCCCGATAATCGCGTTGCTCCATGATCTGTGTCAGCACAATATTTCATGACACTTGTCATCTCAATGCTCCATGATCCCTGTAATCAAAATGATCCCTGCCAATGTCATCACAATGTTCCATGTCTCCTGTAATCACAATGCTCCATGCCCATGTCATCACAATGCTCCAGGTATGTTGTCATCACCATGCTTCATGCCCCGTGTCATCACAATGCTCCATGAATCTTGTCTTCACAACGCTCTATGGCCTTTGTCATCACAATGCTCCGTGACCCCTGTCAACACAATGCCTGATGACCCCTGTCATCAAAATGCTAAATGGCACTTGTCATCACAATGCTCTATGTCACCTGTCATCACTCTTCTCCATGTCACTTGTTATCACAATGCTCCATGGCCCCTGTAATCCCAGTACTCCATGACCCCTTTCAATACAATGCCCAATGCTACCTCTCATCACAATTCTCCATGGCATTTGTCATCACGATGCACCATGACACCTGTCATCACAATGCTCCATGACACTTGTCATCACAGCGCTCGATGGCCCTTGTCATCACAATGTTCCTTGGTGCTTTTCATCGCAATGCTCCATGACAACTTTCATCAAATTACTCCAAGATTTGTTTCATCACAATGCTCCATGGCCCTTGTCATTACAAATCCACATGATCCCTTTCATGACAATTCTCCATGGCAACTTACATAAAAATGCTCCATGCCCCTGTCATCACAATGCCCAATGATACCTGTTTTTACAATGATCCATGTCCCTTGTCATCACAAGGCTCCATGTCCCTTGTATTCACAATGCCCCATGACCCCTGTCATCACAATGCTCCATGGCCCTTGTCATCACAATGCTCCATGAAACATTTCCTCACAATGCTCCAGTACGCCTTTCATCCAAATTCCCCATGGCCACTGTCATCACAATTCTCCATGACCCCTGTCATCGTAATGGTCCATGACCCGCTTCATCTCTATGCTCCATGACACCTGTCATCACAAAGCTCCATGCCCTTGACATCACCAGGCTCCAGAACTCTTGTCATTATGATGCTCCATGTCCGTTTCATCACCATGCTCCATGACACTTGTCATCACAATGCTCCATGGCCCCTCTCATTACTGTGCTCCATAATAACTTTAATCACATTTCTAGATGACCACTGCCATCACAATGCCCCATGACATTGTCATCACAATTCGCCATGACCATTGTCATCACAATGCTCCATGAACCATGTCATCAGAGGGTCCCACGACACTTGTCATCACAATGATCCATTACCATTTTCATCACAATGCTCCATGACCACTGTCATCTCAATGCTCCAAGGCCTTTGTATTCAAAATGCTCCATGGCCCCTGTAATCACAGTGCTCCATAACACCTTTCATCATAATGCTCCATGACCACTGCCATCTCAATGCCTCATGACGCCTGTCATCACAATTCTCCAAGGCCCCTTTCATCACAATGCTCCATGACACTTGTCATCACATTGCTCCATAACACCTGTCATCACAGTGTTCCCGGCCCATATCATCACAAGGCCCCATGTCCCCTATAATCACAATGCTCCATGCCTTTTTCCTCACAATGCTCCAGAATTCTTGTCATCACAATGTTCCATGACCGTGGCATCACAATGCTCCATGGCCCTTGTCATCACAATGCTCCAGAATTCTTGTCATCACAATGTTCCATGACCGCGTCATCACAATGCTACATGACCCTGGTCTTCACAGTTCTCCATGACCTTTGTCATCACAATGCTCTATGTCGCTTTTCATGACAATTCTCAATGACCACTTTAATCACTATGCTCGCTGACCATTTTCATGACATTTCTCTATTGTCATTACAATTCCCCACGGCCCCTTTCTTCACAATGCTCCATGATGCCTGTCATAAAAATGCTCCATGGCTTTTGTTATCACAATGCTCCAGGACCAGTTTCATCACAATACTCCATCCCCCTTGTCATCACAGTGCACAATGAAACCTTTCATTACAATGTTCCATGAAACTTGTCATCACAATGCTCCATGGCCTTTATCGTCACAATGCTCCCAGGTACTTTTCATCACGACGTTCCATGAAAACTTTCATCACATTGCTCCATGACCATTGTCATCACAATAGTCCATACCCTTGTCAACACAATGCTGCCTAATCCCTGTCATCACAATTCTCCATGACTGCTGTCATCACAATAATCCAGGACAAGTTTCATAACAATGCTTCATGCCCCCAGTCATCACAGTGCTCCATGATACCTTTCATCACAATTCCTAGATGATCAATGTCATCACAATGCCCCATGACACCTGTCATACAATTCGCTATGGCCCTTGTCATCACAATACTCGATGAACCGTGTCATCACAGTGTTCCAGGACACATGTCATCACAATGATCCATGACTACTTTCATCACAATGCTCCAATACACCTGTCATCACAAGGCTCCATGGCCCCTGTTATCATATTGCTCCATGATCTCTTTCATCACAATGCTCCATGACCACTGTCATCACCATGCCTCATGACGCCTGTCATCTCAATGCTCCATGGCCCCTTTCATCACAATGCTCCATGAACCCAGTCATCACAATGTTCCCTGACTTTTCATCACAATGCTCCATGGGCCCTGTCATCACAATGCTCCATGCCCTTGTCATCAAAATGCTCCAGAACTCTTGTCATCATAATGCTCCATGCCAATGTCATCAAAATGCCCCATGACACTTGTCATCACAATGCTCCATGGCCTTTGTCATCACAATGTTCCATGGCCGCCGTCATCACAATGCTCCATGCCCTTGTCATCAAAATTCTCCAGAACTCTTGTCATCATAATGCTCCATGCCAATGTCATCAAAATGCCCCTTGACACTTGTCATCACAATGCTCCATGGCCTTTGTCATCACAATGTTCCATGGTCCCTGTAATCACAGTGCTCCCTGATACCTTTCATCACAATTCTAGATGACCACTGTCACCACAATGCCCCATGACTGATGTCATCACAATTCGCATGGTCCCTGTCATCACAATGCTCCATGAACCGTGTCATCACAAGGTTCCAGGACACTTGTCATCACAATGATCCATGATCACTTTCATCACAATGCTCCATGAAACCTGTCATCTCAATGCTCCATAGCCTTTGTATTCACAATGCTCCATGGCCCCTGTAATCACAGTGCTCTATGACCCATTTCATCACAATGCTCCAAGACCGCTGTCATCACAATGCCCCATGACGCCTGCCATCACAAATCTCCAAGGCCTCTCTTACCAGAAAGCTCCATGATGCCTGGCAGCACAATGTTCCAAGATAATTTTCATCACAATGCTCCATGACCCCTGTCATCACAAAGTTCTCTGCCCATATCATCACAATGCTCCATGCCCTTTCATCACAATGCTCCAGAATTCTTGTTATCGCAATGATCCTTGACCGTGTCATTACAATGCTCCATGACCCTTGTCATCACAAAGCTCCATGACCCCTGTCATCACAATGATCCATGACTCCTTTCCTCACAGTGCTCCAGTACCCTTTTCATCATAATGCTCCATGCCATTGTCAGCACAATGCTCCTTGGACCCTGTCATCAAAATGCTCCATCCCCTTTTCATCACAATGCTCCAGATGTCCTATCATTACAATGCTCCATGCCCGTGTCAACACAATGCTCCATGACCCCTGTCATCAAAATGCTTTATGAACCTTGTTATCAGAATGTTCCATGACCCCTGTCATCAAAATGATCCATGACCGTTGTCATCACAATGCTGCATGATACCTTTCATCCCAATTCTCTGTGACCGCTGTCATCACAATGCTCCTGGACAATTTTCATCACAATGCTCCATGGCCCCTGTCATCACAGTGCCCCATAACCGCTGTAATCACAATGCTCCATGACCCTGTCATCACAATGCTGCATGACTCCTGTCATCACATTTTTCCATGGCCTATGTATTCACAATGCACCATGGACCCTATAATCACACTGTTGCATGTTCCCTTTCAACACAATGGTCCATGACCCCTCTCATCACAATGTTCCATGAAAATTGTCATCAAAATGCTCCATGACCCCGGTCACCACAAGGTTCCCTGCCCTTGTCATCACAATGCTCCATGACGCTTGTAATCACAATGGTACATGGCCTTGTCATTACAATGCTCCATGGCCTCTGTCATCACCATGCTCCATGGTCTTTCTCATCACAATGCTCTATGACTCCTGTCATCACAATGCTTGATGACCATTGTCATCACAATGCTCCAAGGCCCGTGTCATCACAATGCCTCATGGTCTTTGTAATCGTAATGCTCAATGACCCCTCTCATCACAATGCTCCATGCCGTTGTCATCACAATGCTCCATGGCCCCTGTAATCACAATGCTCCATGCCCTCGTCATCACAATGCTCCAGAGCTCTTGGCATCATAATGCTCCATTCCCGTGTCATCCCATTGCTCAATGACACTTGTCATCAAAATGTTCCTTGGCCTTTGTCATCACAGTGCTCCATGATACCTTTAATCAAAATTCTACATGACCACTGTCATCACAATGCAAGATGACCAATCTCATCACAATGCCCCATGACACGTGTCATCACAATTCGCCTTGGCCCTTGTCATCTCAATGCTGTATGAACCGTGTCATCACTAGGTTCCAGGACCCTTGTCATCAAAATGCTCCATGAACTCTCTTAGCTCAATGTTCCATGGCCTTTGTATTCACAATGCTCCATTGTCCCGATAATCGCGTTGCTCCATGATCTGTGTCAGCACAATATTTCATGACACTTGTCATCTCAATGCTCCATGATCCCTGTAATCAAAATGATCCCTGCCAATGTCATCACAATGTTCCATGTCTCCTGTAATCACAATGCTCCATGCCCATGTCATCACAATGCTCCAGGTATGTTGTCATCACCATGCTTCATGCCCCGTGTCATCACAATGCTCCATGAATCTTGTCTTCACAACGCTCTATGGCCTTTGTCATCACAATGCTCCGTGACCCCTGTCAACACAATGCCTGATGACCCCTGTCATCAAAATGCTAAATGGCACTTGTCATCACAATGCTCTATGTCACCTGTCATCACTCTTCTCCATGTCACTTGTTATCACAATGCTCCATGGCCCCTGTAATCCCAGTACTCCATGACCCCTTTCAATACAATGCCCAATGCTACCTCTCATCACAATTCTCCATGGCATTTGTCATCACGATGCACCATGACACCTGTCATCACAATGCTCCATGACACTTGTCATCACAGCGCTCGATGGCCCTTGTCATCACAATGTTCCTTGGTGCTTTTCATCGCAATGCTCCATGACAACTTTCATCAAATTACTCCAAGATTTGTTTCATCACAATGCTCCATGGCCCTTGTCATTACAAATCCACATGATCCCTTTCATGACAATTCTCCATGGCAACTTACATAAAAATGCTCCATGCCCCTGTCATCACAATGCCCAATGATACCTGTTTTTACAATGATCCATGTCCCTTGTCATCACAAGGCTCCATGTCCCTTGTATTCACAATGCCCCATGACCCCTGTCATCACAATGCTCCATGGCCCTTGTCATCACAATGCTCCATGAAACATTTCCTCACAATGCTCCAGTACGCCTTTCATCCAAATTCCCCATGGCCACTGTCATCACAATTCTCCATGACCCCTGTCATCGTAATGGTCCATGACCCGCTTCATCTCTATGCTCCATGACACCTGTCATCACAAAGCTCCATGCCCTTGACATCACCAGGCTCCAGAACTCTTGTCATTATGATGCTCCATGTCCGTTTCATCACCATGCTCCATGACACTTGTCATCACAATGCTCCATGGCCCCTCTCATTACTGTGCTCCATAATAACTTTAATCACATTTCTAGATGACCACTGCCATCACAATGCCCCATGACATTGTCATCACAATTCGCCATGACCATTGTCATCACAATGCTCCATGAACCATGTCATCAGAGGGTCCCACGACACTTGTCATCACAATGATCCATTACCATTTTCATCACAATGCTCCATGACCACTGTCATCTCAATGCTCCAAGGCCTTTGTATTCAAAATGCTCCATGGCCCCTGTAATCACAGTGCTCCATAACACCTTTCATCATAATGCTCCATGACCACTGCCATCTCAATGCCTCATGACGCCTGTCATCACAATTCTCCAAGGCCCCTTTCATCACAATGCTCCATGACACTTGTCATCACATTGCTCCATAACACCTGTCATCACAGTGTTCCCGGCCCATATCATCACAAGGCCCCATGTCCCCTATAATCACAATGCTCCATGCCTTTTTCCTCACAATGCTCCAGAATTCTTGTCATCACAATGTTCCATGACCGTGGCATCACAATGCTCCATGGCCCTTGTCATCACAATGCTCCAGAATTCTTGTCATCACAATGTTCCATGACCGCGTCATCACAATGCTACATGACCCTGGTCTTCACAGTTCTCCATGACCTTTGTCATCACAATGCTCTATGTCGCTTTTCATGACAATTCTCAATGACCACTTTAATCACTATGCTCGCTGACCATTTTCATGACATTTCTCTATTGTCATTACAATTCCCCACGGCCCCTTTCTTCACAATGCTCCATGATGCCTGTCATAAAAATGCTCCATGGCTTTTGTTATCACAATGCTCCAGGACCAGTTTCATCACAATACTCCATCCCCCTTGTCATCACAGTGCACAATGAAACCTTTCATTACAATGTTCCATGAAACTTGTCATCACAATGCTCCATGGCCTTTATCGTCACAATGCTCCCAGGTACTTTTCATCACGACGTTCCATGAAAACTTTCATCACATTGCTCCATGACCATTGTCATCACAATAGTCCATACCCTTGTCAACACAATGCTGCCTAATCCCTGTCATCACAATTCTCCATGACTGCTGTCATCACAATAATCCAGGACAAGTTTCATAACAATGCTTCATGCCCCCAGTCATCACAGTGCTCCATGATACCTTTCATCACAATTCCTAGATGATCAATGTCATCACAATGCCCCATGACACCTGTCATACAATTCGCTATGGCCCTTGTCATCACAATACTCGATGAACCGTGTCATCACAGTGTTCCAGGACACATGTCATCACAATGATCCATGACTACTTTCATCACAATGCTCCAATACACCTGTCATCACAAGGCTCCATGGCCCCTGTTATCATATTGCTCCATGATCTCTTTCATCACAATGCTCCATGACCACTGTCATCACCATGCCTCATGACGCCTGTCATCTCAATGCTCCATGGCCCCTTTCATCACAATGCTCCATGAACCCAGTCATCACAATGTTCCCTGACTTTTCATCACAATGCTCCATGGGCCCTGTCATCACAATGCTCCATGCCCTTGTCATCAAAATGCTCCAGAACTCTTGTCATCATAATGCTCCATGCCAATGTCATCAAAATGCCCCATGACACTTGTCATCACAATGCTCCATGGCCTTTGTCATCACAATGTTCCATGGCCGCCGTCATCACAATGCTCCATGCCCTTGTCATCAAAATTCTCCAGAACTCTTGTCATCATAATGCTCCATGCCAATGTCATCAAAATGCCCCTTGACACTTGTCATCACAATGCTCCATGGCCTTTGTCATCACAATGTTCCATGGTCCCTGTAATCACAGTGCTCCCTGATACCTTTCATCACAATTCTAGATGACCACTGTCACCACAATGCCCCATGACTGATGTCATCACAATTCGCATGGTCCCTGTCATCACAATGCTCCATGAACCGTGTCATCACAAGGTTCCAGGACACTTGTCATCACAATGATCCATGATCACTTTCATCACAATGCTCCATGAAACCTGTCATCTCAATGCTCCATAGCCTTTGTATTCACAATGCTCCATGGCCCCTGTAATCACAGTGCTCTATGACCCATTTCATCACAATGCTCCAAGACCGCTGTCATCACAATGCCCCATGACGCCTGCCATCACAAATCTCCAAGGCCTCTCTTACCAGAAAGCTCCATGATGCCTGGCAGCACAATGTTCCAAGATAATTTTCATCACAATGCTCCATGACCCCTGTCATCACAAAGTTCTCTGCCCATATCATCACAATGCTCCATGCCCTTTCATCACAATGCTCCAGAATTCTTGTTATCGCAATGATCCTTGACCGTGTCATTACAATGCTCCATGACCCTTGTCATCACAAAGCTCCATGACCCCTGTCATCACAATGATCCATGACTCCTTTCCTCACAGTGCTCCAGTACCCTTTTCATCATAATGCTCCATGCCATTGTCAGCACAATGCTCCTTGGACCCTGTCATCAAAATGCTCCATCCCCTTTTCATCACAATGCTCCAGATGTCCTATCATTACAATGCTCCATGCCCGTGTCAACACAATGCTCCATGACCCCTGTCATCAAAATGCTTTATGAACCTTGTTATCAGAATGTTCCATGACCCCTGTCATCAAAATGATCCATGACCGTTGTCATCACAATGCTGCATGATACCTTTCATCCCAATTCTCTGTGACCGCTGTCATCACAATGCTCCTGGACAATTTTCATCACAATGCTCCATGGCCCCTGTCATCACAGTGCCCCATAACCGCTGTAATCACAATGCTCCATGACCCTGTCATCACAATGCTGCATGACTCCTGTCATCACATTTTTCCATGGCCTATGTATTCACAATGCACCATGGACCCTATAATCACACTGTTGCATGTTCCCTTTCAACACAATGGTCCATGACCCCTCTCATCACAATGTTCCATGAAAATTGTCATCAAAATGCTCCATGACCCCGGTCACCACAAGGTTCCCTGCCCTTGTCATCACAATGCTCCATGACGCTTGTAATCACAATGGTACATGGCCTTGTCATTACAATGCTCCATGGCCTCTGTCATCACCATGCTCCATGGTCTTTCTCATCACAATGCTCTATGACTCCTGTCATCACAATGCTTGATGACCATTGTCATCACAATGCTCCAAGGCCCGTGTCATCACAATGCCTCATGGTCTTTGTAATCATAATGCTCAATGACCCCTCTCATCACAATGCTCCATGCCGTTGTCATCACAATGCTCCATGGCCCCTGTAATCACAATGCTCCATGCCCTCGTCATCACAATGCTCCAGAGCTCTTGGCATCATAATGCTCCATTCCCGTGTCATCCCATTGCTCAATGACACTTGTCATCAAAATGTTCCTTGGCCTTTGTCATCACAGTGCTCCATGATACCTTTAATCAAAATTCTACATGACCACTGTCATCACAATGCAAGATGACCAATCTCATCACAATGCCCCATGACACGTGTCATCACAATTCGCCTTGGCCCTTGTCATCTCAATGCTGTATGAACCGTGTCATCACTAGGTTCCAGGACCCTTGTCATCAAAATGCTCCATGAACTCTCTTAGCTCAATGTTCCATGGCCTTTGTATTCACAATGCTCCATTGTCCCGATAATCGCGTTGCTCCATGATCTGTGTCAGCACAATATTTCATGACACTTGTCATCTCAATGCTCCATGATCCCTGTAATCAAAATGATCCCTGCCAATGTCATCACAATGTTCCATGTCTCCTGTAATCACAATGCTCCATGCCCATGTCATCACAATGCTCCAGGTATGTTGTCATCACCATGCTTCATGCCCCGTGTCATCACAATGCTCCATGAATCTTGTCTTCACAATGCTCTATGGCCTTTGTCATCACAATGCTCCGTGACCCCTGTCAACACAATGCCTGATGACCCCTGTCATCAAAATGCTAAATGGCACTTGTCATCACAATGCTCTATGTCACCTGTCATCACTCTTCTCCATGTCACTTGTTATCACAATGCTCCATGGCCCCTGTAATCCCAGTACTCCATGACCCCTTTCAATACAATGCCCAATGCTACCTCTCATCACAATTCTCCATGGCATTTGTCATCACGATGCACCATGACACCTGTCATCACAATGCTCCATGACACTTGTCATCACAGCGCTCGATGGCCCTTGTCATCACAATGTTCCTTGGTGCTTTTCATCGCAATGCTCCATGACAACTTTCATCAAATTACTCCAAGATTTGTTTCATCACAATGCTCCATGGCCCTTGTCATTACAAATCCACATGATCCCTTTCATGACAATTCTCCATGGCAACTTACATAAAAATGCTCCATGCCCCTGTCATCACAATGCCCAATGATACCTGTTTTTACAATGATCCATGTCCCTTGTCATCACAAGGCTCCATGTCCCTTGTATTCACAATGCCCCATGACCCCTGTCATCACAATGCTCCATGGCCCTTGTCATCACAATGCTCCATGAAACATTTCCTCACAATGCTCCAGTACGCCTTTCATCCAAATTCCCCATGGCCACTGTCATCACAATTCTCCATGACCCCTGTCATCGTAATGGTCCATGACCCGCTTCATCTCTATGCTCCATGACACCTGTCATCACAAAGCTCCATGCCCTTGACATCACCAGGCTCCAGAACTCTTGTCATTATGATGCTCCATGTCCGTTTCATCACCATGCTCCATGACACTTGTCATCACAATGCTCCATGGCCCCTCTCATTACTGTGCTCCATAATAACTTTAATCACATTTCTAGATGACCACTGCCATCACAATGCCCCATGACATTGTCATCACAATTCGCCATGACCATTGTCATCACAATGCTCCATGAACCATGTCATCAGAGGGTCCCAGGACACTTGTCATCACAATGATCCATTACCATTTTCATCACAATGCTCCATGACCACTGTCATCTCAATGCTCCAAGGCCTTTGTATTCAAAATGCTCCATGGCCCCTGTAATCACAGTGCTCCATAACACCTTTCATCATAATGCTCCATGACCACTGCCATCTCAATGCCTCATGACGCCTGTCATCACAATTCTCCAAGGCCCCTTTCATCACAATGCTCCATGACACTTGTCATCACATTGCTCCATAACACCTGTCATCACAGTGTTCCCGGCCCATATCATCACAAGGCCCCATGTCCCCTATAATCACAATGCTCCATGCCTTTTTCCTCACAATGCTCCAGAATTCTTGTCATCACAATGTTCCATGACCGTGGCATCACAATGCTCCATGGCCCTTGTCATCACAATGCTCCAGAATTCTTGTCATCACAATGTTCCATGACCGCGTCATCACAATGCTACATGACCCTGGTCTTCACAGTTCTCCATGACCTTTGTCATCACAATGCTCTATGTCGCTTTTCATGACAATTCTCAATGACCACTTTAATCACTATGCTCGCTGACCATTTTCATGACATTTCTCTATTGTCATTACAATTCCCCACGG
The DNA here is from genome assembly GCF_965194825.1 of Balaenoptera physalus. NCBI lineage: Eukaryota > Metazoa > Chordata > Mammalia > Artiodactyla > Balaenopteridae > Balaenoptera > Balaenoptera physalus. The sequence continues at coordinate 38,540 of NW_028125843.1, forward strand.
CCCCTTTCTTCACAATGCTCCATGATGCCTGTCATAAAAATGCTCCATGGCTTTTGTTATCACAATGCTCCAGGACCAGTTTCATCACAATACTCCATCCCCCTTGTCATCACAGTGCACAATGAAACCTTTCATTACAATGTTCCATGAAACTTGTCATCACAATGCTCCATGGCCTTTATCGTCACAATGCTCCCAGGTACTTTTCATCACGACGTTCCATGAAAACTTTCATCACATTGCTCCATGACCATTGTCATCACAATAGTCCATACCCTTGTCAACACAATGCTGCCTAATCCCTGTCATCACAATTCTCCATGACTGCTGTCATCACAATAATCCAGGACAAGTTTCATAACAATGCTTCATGCCCCCAGTCATCACAGTGCTCCATGATACCTTTCATCAAAATTCCTAGATGATCAATGTCATCACAATGCCCCATGACACCTGTCATACAATTCGCTATGGCCCTTGTCATCACAATACTCGATGAACCGTGTCATCACAGTGTTCCAGGACACATGTCATCACAATGATCCATGACTACTTTCATCACAATGCTCCAATACACCTGTCATCACAAGGCTCCATGGCCCCTGTTATCATATTGCTCCATGATCTCTTTCATCACAATGCTCCATGACCACTGTCATCACCATGCCTCATGACGCCTGTCATCTCAATGCTCCATGGCCCCTTTCATCACAATGCTCCATGAACCCAGTCATCACAATGTTCCCTGACTTTTCATCACAATGCTCCATGGGCCCTGTCATCACAATGCTCCATGCCCTTGTCATCAAAATGCTCCAGAACTCTTGTCATCATAATGCTCCATGCCAATGTCATCAAAATGCCCCATGACACTTGTCATCACAATGCTCCATGGCCTTTGTCATCACAATGTTCCATGGCCGCCGTCATCACAATGCTCCATGCCCTTGTCATCAAAATTCTCCAGAACTCTTGTCATCATAATGCTCCATGCCAATGTCATCAAAATGCCCCTTGACACTTGTCATCACAATGCTCCATGGCCTTTGTCATCACAATGTTCCATGGTCCCTGTAATCACAGTGCTCCCTGATACCTTTCATCACAATTCTAGATGACCACTGTCACCACAATGCCCCATGACTGATGTCATCACAATTCTCATGGTCCCTGTCATCACAATGCTCCATGAACCGTGTCATCACAAGGTTCCAGGACACTTGTCATCACAATGATCCATGATCACTTTCATCACAATGCTCCATGAAACCTGTCATCTCAATGCTCCATAGCCTTTGTATTCACAATGCTCCATGGCCCCTGTAATCACAGTGCTCTATGACCCATTTCATCACAATGCTCCAAGACCGCTGTCATCACAATGCCCCATGACGCCTGCCATCACAAATCTCCAAGGCCTCTCTTACCAGAAAGCTCCATGATGCCTGGCAGCACAATGTTCCAAGATAATTTTCATCACAATGCTCCATGACCCCTGTCATCACAAAGTTCTCTGCCCATATCATCACAATGCTCCATGCCCTTTCATCACAATGCTCCAGAATTCTTGTTATCGCAATGATCCTTGACCGTGTCATTACAATGCTCCATGACCCTTGTCATCACAAAGCTCCATGACCCCTGTCATCACAATGATCCATGACTCCTTTCCTCACAGTGCTCCAGTACCCTTTTCATCATAATGCTCCATGCCATTGTCAGCACAATGCTCCTTGGACCCTGTCATCAAAATGCTCCATCCCCTTTTCATCACAATGCTCCAGATGTCCTATCATTACAATGCTCCATGCCCGTGTCAACACAATGCTCCATGACCCCTGTCATCAAAATGCTTTATGAACCTTGTTATCAGAATGTTCCATGACCCCTGTCATCAAAATGATCCATGACCGTTGTCATCACAATGCTGCATGATACCTTTCATCCCAATTCTCTGTGACCGCTGTCATCACAATGCTCCTGGACAATTTTCATCACAATGCTCCATGGCCCCTGTCATCACAGTGCCCCATAACCGCTGTAATCACAATGCTCCATGACCCTGTCATCACAATGCTGCATGACTCCTGTCATCACATTTTTCCATGGCCTATGTATTCACAATGCACCATGGACCCTATAATCACACTGTTGCATGTTCCCTTTCAACACAATGGTCCATGACCCCTCTCATCACAATGTTCCATGAAAATTGTCATCAAAATGCTCCATGACCCCGGTCACCACAAGGTTCCCTGCCCTTGTCATCACAATGCTCCATGACGCTTGTAATCACAATGGTACATGGCCTTGTCATTACAATGCTCCATGGCCTCTGTCATCACCATGCTCCATGGTCTTTCTCATCACAATGCTCTATGACTCCTGTCATCACAATGCTTGATGACCATTGTCATCACAATGCTCCAAGGCCCGTGTCATCACAATGCCTCATGGTCTTTGTAATCATAATGCTCAATGACCCCTCTCATCACAATGCTCCATGCCGTTGTCATCACAATGCTCCATGGCCCCTGTAATCACAATGCTCCATGCCCTCGTCATCACAATGCTCCAGAGCTCTTGGCATCATAATGCTCCATTCCCGTGTCATCCCATTGCTCAATGACACTTGTCATCAAAATGTTCCTTGGCCTTTGTCATCACAGTGCTCCATGATACCTTTAATCAAAATTCTACATGACCACTGTCATCACAATGCAAGATGACCAATCTCATCACAATGCCCCATGACACGTGTCATCACAATTCGCCTTGGCCCTTGTCATCTCAATGCTGTATGAACCGTGTCATCACTAGGTTCCAGGACCCTTGTCATCAAAATGCTCCATGAACTCTCTTAGCTCAATGTTCCATGGCCTTTGTATTCACAATGCTCCATTGTCCCGATAATCGCGTTGCTCCATGATCTGTGTCAGCACAATATTTCATGACACTTGTCATCTCAATGCTCCATGATCCCTGTAATCAAAATGATCCCTGCCAATGTCATCACAATGTTCCATGTCTCCTGTAATCACAATGCTCCATGCCCATGTCATCACAATGCTCCAGGTATGTTGTCATCACCATGCTTCATGCCCCGTGTCATCACAATGCTCCATGATTCTTGTCTTCACAATGCTCTATGGCCTTTGTCATCACAATGCTCCGTGACCCCTGTCAACACAATGCCTGATGACCCCTGTCATCAAAATGCTAAATGGCACTTGTCATCACAATGCTCTATGTCACCTGTCATCACTCTTCTCCATGTCACTTGTTATCACAATGCTCCATGGCCCCTGTAATCCCAGTACTCCATGACCCCTTTCAATACAATGCCCAATGCTACCTCTCATCACAATTCTCCATGGCATTTGTCATCACGATGCACCATGACACCTGTCATCACAATGCTCCATGACACTTGTCATCACAGCGCTCGATGGCCCTTGTCATCACAATGTTCCTTGGTGCTTTTCATCGCAATGCTCCATGACAACTTTCATCAAATTACTCCAAGATTTGTTTCATCACAATGCTCCATGGCCCTTGTCATTACAAATCCACATGATCCCTTTCATGACAATTCTCCATGGCAACTTACATAAAAATGCTCCATGCCCCTGTCATCACAATGCCCAATGATACCTGTTTTTACAATGATCCATGTCCCTTGTCATCACAAGGCTCCATGTCCCTTGTATTCACAATGCCCCATGACCCCTGTCATCACAATGCTCCATGGCCCTTGTCATCACAATGCTCCATGAAACATTTCCTCACAATGCTCCAGTACGCCTTTCATCCAAATTCCCCATGTCCACTGTCATCACAATTCTCCATGACCCCTGTCATCGTAATGGTCCATGACCCGCTTCATCTCTATGCTCCATGACACCTGTCATCACAAAGCTCCATGCCCTTGACATCACCAGGCTCCAGAACTCTTGTCATTATGATGCTCCATGTCCGTTTCATCACCATGCTCCATGACACTTGTCATCACAATGCTCCATGGCCCCTCTCATTACTGTGCTCCATAATAACTTTAATCACATTTCTAGATGACCACTGCCATCACAATGCCCCATGACATTGTCATCACAATTCGCCATGACCATTGTCATCACAATGCTCCATGAACCATGTCATCAGAGGGTCCCAGGACACTTGTCATCACAATGATCCATTACCATTTTCATCACAATGCTCCATGACCACTGTCATCTCAATGCTCCAAGGCCTTTGTATTCAAAATGCTCCATGGCCCCTGTAATCACAGTGCTCCATAACACCTTTCATCATAATGCTCCATGACCACTGCCATCTCAATGCCTCATGACGCCTGTCATCACAATTCTCCAAGGCCCCTTTCATCACAATGCTCCATGACACTTGTCATCACATTGCTCCATAACACCTGTCATCACAGTGTTCCCGGCCCATATCATCACAAGGCCCCATGTCCCCTATAATCACAATGCTCCATGCCTTTTTCCTCACAATGCTCCAGAATTCTTGTCATCACAATGTTCCATGACCGTGGCATCACAATGCTCCATGGCCCTTGTCATCACAATGCTCCAGAATTCTTGTCATCACAATGTTCCATGACCGCGTCATCACAATGCTACATGACCCTGGTCTTCACAGTTCTCCATGACCTTTGTCATCACAATGCTCTATGTCGCTTTTCATGACAATTCTCAATGACCACTTTAATCACTATGCTCGCTGACCATTTTCATGACATTTCTCTATTGTCATTACAATTCCCCACGGCCCCTTTCTTCACAATGCTCCATGATGCCTGTCATAAAAATGCTCCATGGCTTTTGTTATCACAATGCTCCAGGACCAGTTTCATCACAATACTCCATCCCCCTTGTCATCACAGTGCACAATGAAACCTTTCATTACAATGTTCCATGAAACTTGTCATCACAATGCTCCATGGCCTTTATCGTCACAATGCTCCCAGGTACTTTTCATCACGACGTTCCATGAAAACTTTCATCACATTGCTCCATGACCATTGTCATCACAATAGTCCATACCCTTGTCAACACAATGCTGCCTAATCCCTGTCATCACAATTCTCCATGACTGCTGTCATCACAATAATCCAGGACAAGTTTCATAACAATGCTTCATGCCCCCAGTCATCACAGTGCTCCATGATACCTTTCATCACAATTCCTAGATGATCAATGTCATCACAATGCCCCATGACACCTGTCATACAATTCGCTATGGCCCTTGTCATCACAATACTCGATGAACCGTGTCATCACAGTGTTCCAGGACACATGTCATCACAATGATCCATGACTACTTTCATCACAATGCTCCAATACACCTGTCATCACAAGGCTCCATGGCCCCTGTTATCATATTGCTCCATGATCTCTTTCATCACAATGCTCCATGACCACTGTCATCACCATGCCTCATGACGCCTGTCATCTCAATGCTCCATGGCCCCTTTCATCACAATGCTCCATGAACCCAGTCATCACAATGTTCCCTGACTTTTCATCACAATGCTCCATGGGCCCTGTCATCACAATGCTCCATGCCCTTGTCATCAAAATGCTCCAGAACTCTTGTCATCATAATGCTCCATGCCAATGTCATCAAAATGCCCCATGACACTTGTCATCACAATGCTCCATGGCCTTTGTCATCACAATGTTCCATGGCCGCCGTCATCACAATGCTCCATGCCCTTGTCATCAAAATTCTCCAGAACTCTTGTCATCATAATGCTCCATGCCAATGTCATCAAAATGCCCCTTGACACTTGTCATCACAATGCTCCATGGCCTTTGTCATCACAATGTTCCATGGTCCCTGTAATCACAGTGCTCCCTGATACCTTTCATCACAATTCTAGATGACCACTGTCACCACAATGCCCCATGACTGATGTCATCACAATTCGCATGGTCCCTGTCATCACAATGCTCCATGAACCGTGTCATCACAAGGTTCCAGGACACTTGTCATCACAATGATCCATGATCACTTTCATCACAATGCTCCATGAAACCTGTCATCTCAATGCTCCATAGCCTTTGTATTCACAATGCTCCATGGCCCCTGTAATCACAGTGCTCTATGACCCATTTCATCACAATGCTCCAAGACCGCTGTCATCACAATGCCCCATGACGCCTGCCATCACAAATCTCCAAGGCCTCTCTTACCAGAAAGCTCCATGATGCCTGGCAGCACAATGTTCCAAGATAATTTTCATCACAATGCTCCATGACCCCTGTCATCACAAAGTTCTCTGCCCATATCATCACAATGCTCCATGCCCTTTCATCACAATGCTCCAGATTACTTATTATCGCAATGATCCTTGACCGTGTCATTACAATGCTCCATGACCCTTGTCATCACAAAGCTCCATGACCCCTGTCATCACAATGATCCATGACTCCTTTCCTCACAGTGCTCCAGTACCCTTTTCATCATAATGCTCCATGCCATTGTCAGCACAATGCTCCTTGGACCCTGTCATCAAAATGCTCCATCCCCTTTTCATCACAATGCTCCAGATGTCCTATCATTACAATGCTCCATGCCCGTGTCAACACAATGCTCCATGACCCCTGTCATCAAAATGCTTTATGAACCTTGTTATCAGAATGTTCCATGACCCCTGTCATCAAAATGATCCATGACCGTTGTCATCACAATGCTGCATGATACCTTTCATCCCAATTCTCTGTGACCGCTGTCATCACAATGCTCCTGGACAATTTTCATCACGATGCTCCATGGCCCCTGTCATCACAGTGCCCCATAACCGCTGTAATCACAATGCTCCATGACCCTGTCATCACAATGCTGCATGACTCCTGTCATCACATTTTTCCATGGCCTATGTATTCACAATGCACCATGGACCCTATAATCACACTGTTGCATGTTCCCTTTCAACACAATGGTCCATGACCCCTCTCATCACAATGTTCCATGAAAATTGTCATCAAAATGCTCCATGACCCCGGTCACCACAAGGTTCCCTGCCCTTGTCAACACAATGCTCCATGACGCTTGTAATCACAATGGTACATGGCCTTGTCATTACAATGCTCCATGGCCTCTGTCATCACCATGCTCCATGGTCTTTCTCATCACAATGCTCTATGACTCCTGTCATCACAATGCTTGATGACCATTGTCATCACAATGCTCCAAGGCCCGTGTCATCACAATGCCTCATGGTCTTTGTAATCATAATGCTCAATGACCCCTCTCATCACAATGCTCCATGCCGTTGTCATCACAATGCTCCATGGCCCCTGTAATCACAATGCTCCATGCCCTCGTCATCACAATGCTCCAGAGCTCTTGGCATCATAATGCTCCATTCCCGTGTCATCCCATTGCTCAATGACACTTGTCATCAAAATGTTCCTTGGCCTTTGTCATCACAGTGCTCCATGATACCTTTAATCAAAATTCTACATGACCACTGTCATCACAATGCAAGATGACCAATCTCATCACAATGCCCCATGACACGTGTCATCACAATTCGCCTTGGCCCTTGTCATCTCAATGCTGTATGAACCGTGTCATCACTAGGTTCCAGGACCCTTGTCATCCAAATGCTCCATGAACTCTCTTAGCTCAATGTTCCATGGCCTTTGTATTCACAATGCTCCATTGTCCCGATAATCGCGTTGCTCCATGATCTGTGTCAGCACAATATTTCATGACACTTGTCATCTCAATGCTCCATGATCCCTGTAATCAAAATGATCCCTGCCAATGTCATCACAATGTTCCATGTCTCCTGTAATCACAATGCTCCATGCCCATGTCATCACAATGCTCCAGGTATGTTGTCATCACCATGCTTCATGCCCCGTGTCATCACAATGCTCCATGAATCTTGTCTTCACAATGCTCTATGGCCTTTGTCATCACAATGCTCCGTGACCCCTGTCAACACAATGCCTGATGACCCCTGTCATCAAAATGCTAAATGGCACTTGTCATCACAATGCTCTATGTCACCTGTCATCACTCTTCTCCATGTCACTTGTTATCACAATGCTCCATGGCCCCTGTAATCCCAGTACTCCATGACCCCTTTCAATACAATGCCCAATGCTACCTCTCATCACAATTCTCCATGGCATTTGTCATCACGATGCACCATGACACCTGTCATCACAATGCTCCATGACACTTGTCATCACAGCGCTCGATGGCCCTTGTCATCACAATGTTCCTTGGTGCTTTTCATCGCAATGCTCCATGACAACTTTCATCAAATTACTCCAAGATTTGTTTCATCACAATGCTCCATGGCCCTTGTCATTACAAATCCACATGATCCCTTTCATGACAATTCTCCATGGCAACTTACATAAAAATGCTCCATGCCCCTGTCATCACAATGCCCAATGATACCTGTTTTTACAATGATCCATGTCCCTTGTCATCACAAGGCTCCATGTCCCTTGTATTCACAATGCCCCATGACCCCTGTCATCACAATGCTCCATGGCCCTTGTCATCACAATGCTCCATGAAACATTTCCTCACAATGCTCCAGTACGCCTTTCATCCAAATTCCCCATGGCCACTGTCATCACAATTCTCCATGACCCCTGTCATCGTAATGGTCCATGACCCGCTTCATGTCTATGCTCCATGACACCTGTCATCACAAAGCTCCATGCCCTTGACATCACCAGGCTCCAGAACTCTTGTCATTATGATGCTCCATGTCCGTTTCATCACCATGCTCCATGACACTTGTCATCACAATGCTCCATGGCCCCTCTCATTACTGTGCTCCATAATAACTTTAATCACATTTCTAGATGACCACTGCCATCACAATGCCCCATGACATTGTCATCACAATTCGCCATGACCATTGTCATCACAATGCTCCATGAACCATGTCATCAGAGGGTCCCACGACACTTGTCATCACAATGATCCATTACCATTTTCATCACAATGCTCCATGACCACTGTCATCTCAATGCTCCAAGGCCTTTGTATTCAAAATGCTCCATGGCCCCTGTAATCACAGTGCTCCATAACACCTTTCATCATAATGCTCCATGACCACTGCCATCTCAATGCCTCATGACGCCTGTCATCACAATTCTCCAAGGCCCCTTTCATCACAATGCTCCATGACACTTGTCATCACATTGCTCCATAACACCTGTCATCACAGTGTTCCCGGCCCATATCATCACAAGGCCCCATGTCCCCTATAATCACAATGCTCCATGCCTTTTTCCTCACAATGCTCCAGAATTCTTGTCATCACAATGTTCCATGACCGTGGCATCACAATGCTCCATGGCCCTTGTCATCACAATGCTCCAGAATTCTTGTCATCACAATGTTCCATGACCGCGTCATCACAATGCTACATCACCCTGGTCTTCACAGTTCTCCATGACCTTTGTCATCACAATGCTCTATGTCGCTTTTCATGACAATTCTCAATGACCACTTTAATCACTATGCTCGCTGACCATTTTCATGACATTTCTCTATTGTCATTACAATTCCCCACGGCCCCTTTCTTCACAATGCTCCATGATGCCTGTCATAAAAATGCTCCATGGCTTTTGTTATCACAATGCTCCAGGACCAGTTTCATCACAATACTCCATCCCCCTTGTCATCACAGTGCACAATGAAACCTTTCATTACAATGTTCCATGAAACTTGTCATCACAATGCTCCATGGCCTTTATCGTCACAATGCTCCCAGGTACTTTTCATCACGACGTTCCATGAAAACTTTCATCACATTGCTCCATGACCATTGTCATCACAATAGTCCATACCCTTGTCAACACAATGCTGCCTAATCCCTGTCATCACAATTCTCCATGACTGCTGTCATCACAATAATCCAGGACAAGTTTCATAACAATGCTTCATGCCCCCAGTCATCACAGTGCTCCATGATACCTTTCATCACAATTCCTAGATGATCAATGTCATCACAATGCCCCATGACACCTGTCATACAATTCGCTATGGCCCTTGTCATCACAATACTCGATGAACCGTGTCATCACAGTGTTCCAGGACACATGTCATCACAATGATCCATGACTACTTTCATCACAATGCTCCAATACACCTGTCATCACAAGGCTCCATGGCCCCTGTTATCATATTGCTCCATGATCTCTTTCATCACAATGCTCCATGACCACTGTCATCACCATGCCTCATGACGCCTGTCATCTCAATGCTCCATGGCCCCTTTCATCACAATGCTCCATGAACCCAGTCATCACAATGTTCCCTGACTTTTCATCACAATGCTCCATGGGCCCTGTCATCACAATGCTCCATGCCCTTGTCATCAAAATGCTCCAGAACTCTTGTCATCATAATGCTCCATGCCAATGTCATCAAAATGCCCCATGACACTTGTCATCACAATGCTCCATGGCCTTTGTCATCACAATGTTCCATGGCCGCCGTCATCACAATGCTCCATGCCCTTGTCATCAAAATTCTCCAGAACTCTTGTCATCATAATGCTCCATGCCAATGTCATCAAAATGCCCCTTGACACTTGTCATCACAATGCTCCATGGCCTTTGTCATCACAATGTTCCATGGTCCCTGTAATCACAGTGCTCCCTGATACCTTTCATCACAATTCTAGATGACCACTGTCACCACAATGCCCCATGACTGATGTCATCACAATTCGCATGGTCCCTGTCATCACAATGCTCCATGAACCGTGTCATCACAAGGTTCCAGGACACTTGTCATCACAATGATCCATGATCACTTTCATCACAATGCTCCATGAAACCTGTCATCTCAATGCTCCATAGCCTTTGTATTCACAATGCTCCATGGCCCCTGTAATCACAGTGCTCTATGACCCATTTCATCACAATGCTCCAAGACCGCTGTCATCACAATGCCCCATGACGCCTGCCATCACAAATCTCCAAGGCCTCTCTTACCAGAAAGCTCCATGATGCCTGGCAGCACAATGTTCCAAGATAATTTTCATCACAATGCTCCATGACCCCTGTCATCACAAAGTTCTCTGCCCATATCATCACAATGCTCCATGCCCTTTCATCACAATGCTCCAGAATTCTTGTTATCGCAATGATCCTTGACCGTGTCATTACAATGCTCCATGACCCTTGTCATCACAAAGCTCCATGACCCCTGTCATCACAATGATCCATGACTCCTTTCCTCACAGTGCTCCAGTACCCTTTTCATCATAATGCTCCATGCCATTGTCAGCACAATGCTCCTTGGACCCTGTCATCAAAATGCTCCATCCCCTTTTCATCACAATGCTCCAGATGTCCTATCATTACAATGCTCCATGCCCGTGTCAACACAATGCTCCATGACCCCTGTCATCAAAATGCTTTATGAACCTTGTTATCAGAATGTTCCATGACCCCTGTCATCAAAATGATCCATGACCGTTGTCATCACAATGCTGCATGATACCTTTCATCCCAATTCTCTGTGACCGCTGTCATCACAATGCTCCTGGACAATTTTCATCACAATGCTCCATGGCCCCTGTCATCACAGTGCCCCATAACCGCTGTAATCACAATGCTCCATGACCCTGTCATCACAATGCTGCATGACTCCTGTCATCACATTTTTCCATGGCCTATGTATTCACAATGCACCATGGACCCTATAATCACACTGTTGCATGTTCCCTTTCAACACAATGGTCCATGACCCCTCTCATCACAATGTTCCATGAAAATTGTCATCAAAATGCTCCATGACCCCGGTCACCACAAGGTTCCCTGCCCTTGTCATCACAATGCTCCATGACGCTTGTAATCACAATGGTACATGGCCTTGTCATTACAATGCTCCATGGCCTCTGTCATCACCATGCTCCATGGTCTTTCTCATCACAATGCTCTATGACTCCTGTCATCACAATGCTTGATGACCATTGTCATCACAATGCTCCAAGGCCCGTGTCATCACAATGCCTCATGGTCTTTGTAATCATAATGCTCAATGACCCCTCTCATCACAATGCTCCATGCCGTTGTCATCACAATGCTCCATGGCCCCTGTAATCACAATGCTCCATGCCCTCGTCATCACAATGCTCCAGAGCTCTTGGCATCATAATGCTCCATTCCCGTGTCATCCCATTGCTCAATGACACTTGTCATCAAAATGTTCCTTGGCCTTTGTCATCACAGTGCTCCATGATACCTTTAATCAAAATTCTACATGACCACTGTCATCACAATGCAAGATGACCAATCTCATCACAATGCCCCATGACACGTGTCATCACAATTCGCCTTGGCCCTTGTCATCTCAATGCTGTATGAACCGTGTCATCACTAGGTTCCAGGACCCTTGTCATCCAAATGCTCCATGAACTCTCTTAGCTCAATGTTCCATGGCCTTTGTATTCACAATGCTCCATTGTCCCGATAATCGCGTTGCTCCATGATCTGTGTCAGCACAATATTTCATGACCCTTGTCATCTCAATGCTCCATGATCCCTGTAATCAAAATGATCCCTGCCAATGTCATCACAATGTTCCATGTCTCCTGTAATCACAATGCTCCATGCCCATGTCATCACAATGCTCCAGGTATGTTGTCATCACCATGCTTCATGCCCCGTGTCATCACAATGCTCCATGAATCTTGTCTTCACAATGCTCTATGGCCTTTGTCATCACAATGCTCCGTGACCCCTGTCAACACAATGCCTGATGACCCCTGTCATCAAAATGCTAAATGGCACTTGTCATCACAATGCTCTATGTCACCTGTCATCACTCTTCTCCATGTCACTTGTTATCACAATGCTCCATGGCCCCTGTAATCCCAGTACTCCATGACCCCTTTCATTACAATGCCCAATGCTACCTCTCATCACAATTCTCCATGGCATTTGTCATCACGATGCACCATGACACCTGTCATCACAATGCTCCATGACACTTGTCATCACAGCGCTCGATGGCCCTTGTCATCACAATGTTCCTTGGTGCTTTTCATCGCAATGCTCCATGACAACTTTCATCAAATTACTCCAAGATTTGTTTCATCACAATGCTCCATGGCCCTTGTCATTACAAATCCACATGATCCCTTTCATGACAATTCTCCATGGCAACTTACATAAAAATGCTCCATGCCCCTGTCATCACAATGCCCAATGATACCTGTTTTTACAATGATCCATGTCCCTTGTCATCACAAGGCTCCATGTCCCTTGTATTCACAATGCCCCATGACCCCTGTCATCACAATGCTCCATGGCCCTTGTCATCACAATGCTCCATGAAACATTTCCTCACAATGCTCCAGTACGCCTTTCATCCAAATTCCCCATGGCCACTGTCATCACAATTCTCCATGACCCCTGTCATCGTAATGGTCCATGACCCGCTTCATCTCTATGCTCCATGACACCTGTCATCACAAAGCTCCATGCCCTTGACATCACCAGGCTCCAGAACTCTTGTCATTATGATGCTCCATGTCCGTTTCATCACCATGCTCCATGACACTTGTCATCACAATGCTCCATGGCCCCTCTCATTACTGTGCTCCATAATAACTTTAATCACATTTCTAGATGACCACTGCCATCACAATGCCCCATGACATTGTCATCACAATTCGCCATGACCATTGTCATCACAATGCTCCATGAACCATGTCATCAGAGGGTCCCAGGACACTTGTCATCACAATGATCCATTACCATTTTCATCACAATGCTCCATGACCACTGTCATCTCAATGCTCCAAGGCCTTTGTATTCAAAATGCTCCATGGCCCCTGTAATCACAGTGCTCCATAACACCTTTCATCATAATGCTCCATGACCACTGCCATCTCAATGCCTCATGACGCCTGTCATCACAATTCTCCAAGGCCCCTTTCATCACAATGCTCCATGACACTTGTCATCACATTGCTCCATAACACCTGTCATCACAGTGTTCCCGGCCCATATCATCACAAGGCCCCATGTCCCCTATAATCACAATGCTCCATGCCTTTTTCCTCACAATGCTCCAGAATTCTTGTCATCACAATGTTCCATGACCGTGGCATCACAATGCTCCATGGCCCTTGTCATCACAATGCTCCAGAATTCTTGTCATCACAATGTTCCATGACCGCGTCATCACAATGCTACATGACCCTGGTCTTCACAGTTCTCCATGACCTTTGTCATCACAATGCTCTATGTCGCTTTTCATGACAATTCTCAATGACCACTTTAATCACTATGCTCGCTGACCATTTTCATGACATTTCTCTATTGTCATTACAATTCCCCACGGCCCCTTTCTTCACAATGCTCCATGATGCCTGTCATAAAAATGCTCCATGGCTTTTGTTATCACAATGCTCCAGGACCAGTTTCATCACAATACTCCATCCCCCTTGTCATCACAGTGCACAATGAAACCTTTCATTACAATGTTCCATGAAACTTGTCATCACAATGCTCCATGGCCTTTATCGTCACAATGCTCCCAGGTACTTTTCATCACGACGTTCCATGAAAACTTTCATCACATTGCTCCATGACCATTGTCATCACAATAGTCCATACCCTTGTCAACACAATGCTGCCTAATCCCTGTCATCACAATTCTCCATGACTGCTGTCATCACAATAATCCAGGACAAGTTTCATAACAATGCTTCATGCCCCCAGTCATCACAGTGCTCCATGATACCTTTCATCACAATTCCTAGATGATCAATGTCATCACAATGCCCCATGACACCTGTCATACAATTCGCTATGGCCCTTGTCATCACAATACTCGATGAACCGTGTCATCACAGTGTTCCAGGACACATGTCATCACAATGATCCATGACTACTTTCATCACAATGCTCCAATACACCTGTCATCACAAGGCTCCATGGCCCCTGTTATCATATTGCTCCATGATCTCTTTCATCACAATGCTCCATGACCACTGTCATCACCATGCCTCATGACGCCTGTCATCTCAATGCTCCATGGCCCCTTTCATCACAATGCTCCATGAACCCAGTCATCACAATGTTCCCTGACTTTTCATCACAATGCTCCATGGGCCCTGTCATCACAATGCTCCATGCCCTTGTCATCAAAATGCTCCAGAACTCTTGTCATCATAATGCTCCATGCCAATGTCATCAAAATGCCCCATGACACTTGTCATCACAATGCTCCATGGCCTTTGTCATCACAATGTTCCATGGCCGCCGTCATCACAATGCTCCATGCCCTTGTCATCAAAATTCTCCAGAACTCTTGTCATCATAATGCTCCATGCCAATGTCATCAAAATGCCCCTTGACACTTGTCATCACAATGCTCCATGGCCTTTGTCATCACAATGTTCCATGGTCCCTGTAATCACAGTGCTCCCTGATACCCTTCATCACAATTCTAGATGACCACTGTCACCACAATGCCCCATGACTGATGTCATCACAATTCGCATGGTCCCTGTCATCACAATGCTCCATGAACCGTGTCATCACAAGGTTCCAGGACACTTGTCATCACAATGATCCATGATCACTTTCATCACAATGCTCCATGAAACCTGTCATCTCAATGCTCCATAGCCTTTGTATTCACAATGCTCCATGGCCCCTGTAATCACAGTGCTCTATGACCCATTTCATCACAATGCTCCAAGACCGCTGTCATCACAATGCCCCATGACGCCTGCCATCACAAATCTCCAAGGCCTCTCTTACCAGAAAGCTCCATGATGCCTGGCAGCACAATGTTCCAAGATAATTTTCATCACAATGCTCCATGACCCCTGTCATCACAAAGTTCTCTGCCCATATCATCACAATGCTCCATGCCCTTTCATCACAATGCTCCAGAATTCTTGTTATCGCAATGATCCTTGACCGTGTCATTACAATGCTCCATGACCCTTGTCATCACAAAGCTCCATGACCCCTGTCATCACAATGATCCATGACTCCTTTCCTCACAGTGCTCCAGTACCCTTTTCATCATAATGCTCCATGCCATTGTCAGCACAATGCTCCTTGGACCCTGTCATCAAAATGCTCCATCCCCTTTTCATCACAATGCTCCAGATGTCCTATCATTACAATGCTCCATGCCCGTGTCAACACAATGCTCCATGACCCCTGTCATCAAAATGCTTTATGAACCTTGTTATCAGAATGTTCCATGACCCCTGTCATCAAAATGATCCATGACCGTTGTCATCACAATGCTGCATGATACCTTTCATCCCAATTCTCTGTGACCGCTGTCATCACAATGCTCCTGGACAATTTTCATCACAATGCTCCATGGCCCCTGTCATCACAGTGCCCCATAACCGCTGTAATCACAATGCTCCATGACCCTGTCATCACAATGCTGCATGACTCCTGTCATCACATTTTTCCATGGCCTATGTATTCACAATGCACCATGGACCCTATAATCACACTGTTGCATGTTCCCTTTCAACACAATGGTCCATGACCCCTCTCATCACAATGTTCCATGAAAATTGTCATCAAAATGCTCCATGACCCCGGTCACCACAAGGTTCCCTGCCCTTGTCATCACAATGCTCCATGACGCTTGTAATCACAATGGTACATGGCCTTGTCATTACAATGCTCCATGGCCTCTGTCATCACCATGCTCCATGGTCTTTCTCATCACAATGCTCTATGACTCCTGTCATCACAATGCTTGATGACCATTGTCATCACAATGCTCCAAGGCCCGTGTCATCACAATGCCTCATGGTCTTTGTAATCATAATGCTCAATGACCCCTCTCATCACAATGCTCCATGCCGTTGTCATCACAATGCTCCATGGCCCCTGTAATCACAATGCTCCATGCCCTCGTCATCACAATGCTCCAGAGCTCTTGGCATCATAATGCTCCATTCCCGTGTCATCCCATTGCTCAATGACACTTGTCATCAAAATGTTCCTTGGCCTTTGTCATCACAGTGCTCCATGATACCTTTAATCAAAATTCTACATGACCACTGTCATCACAATGCAAGATGACCAATCTCATCACAATGCCCCATGACACGTGTCATCACAATTCGCCTTGGCCCTTGTCATCTCAATGCTGTATGAACCGTGTCATCACTAGGTTCCAGGACCCTTGTCATCAAAATGCTCCATGAACTCTCTTAGCTCAATGTTCCATGGCCTTTGTATTCACAATGCTCCATTGTCCCGATAATCGCGTTGCTCCATGATCTGTGTCAGCACAATATTTCATGACACTTGTCATCTCAATGCTCCATGATCCCTGTAATCAAAATGATCCCTGCCAATGTCATCACAATGTTCCATGTCTCCTGTAATCACAATGCTCCATGCCCATGTCATCACAATGCTCCAGGTATGTTGTCATCACCATGCTTCATGCCCCGTGTCATCACAATGCTCCATGAATCTTGTCTTCACAATGCTCTATGGCCTTTGTCATCACAATGCTCCGTGACCCCTGTCAACACAATGCCTGATGACCCCTGTCATCAAAATGCTAAATGGCACTTGTCATCACAATGCTCTATGTCACCTGTCATCACTCTTCTCCATGTCACTTGTTATCACAATGCTCCATGGCCCCTGTAATCCCAGTACTCCATGACCCCTTTCAATACAATGCCCAATGCTACCTCTCATCACAATTCTCCATGGCATTTGTCATCACGATGCACCATGACACCTGTCATCACAATGCTCCATGACACTTGTCATCACAGCGCTCGATGGCCCTTGTCATCACAATGTTCCTTGGTGCTTTTCATCGCAATGCTCCATGACAACTTTCATCAAATTACTCCAAGATTTGTTTCATCACAATGCTCCATGGCCCTTGTCATTACAAATCCACATGATCCCTTTCATGACAATTCTCCATGGCAACTTACATAAAAATGCTCCATGCCCCTGTCATCACAATGCCCAATGATACCTGTTTTTACAATGATCCATGTCCCTTGTCATCACAAGGCTCCATGTCCCTTGTATTCACAATGCCCCATGACCCCTGTCATCACAATGCTCCATGGCCCTTGTCATCACAATGCTCCATGAAACATTTCCTCACAATGCTCCAGTACGCCTTTCATCCAAATTCCCCATGGCCACTGTCATCACAATTCTCCATGACCCCTGTCATCGTAATGGTCCATGACCCGCTTCATCTCTATGCTCCATGACACCTGTCATCACAAAGCTCCATGCCCTTGACATCACCAGGCTCCAGAACTCTTGTCATTATGATGCTCCATGTCCGTTTCATCACCATGCTCCATGACACTTGTCATCACAATGCTCCATGGCCCCTCTCATTACTGTGCTCCATAATAACTTTAATCACATTTCTAGATGACCACTGCCATCACAATGCCCCATGACATTGTCATCACAATTCGCCATGACCATTGTCATCACAATGCTCCATGAACCATGTCATCAGAGGGTCCCAGGACACTTGTCATCACAATGATCCATTACCATTTTCATCACAATGCTCCATGACCACTGTCATCTCAATGCTCCAAGGCCTTTGTATTCAAAATGCTCCATGGCCCCTGTAATCACAGTGCTCCATAACACCTTTCATCATAATGCTCCATGACCACTGCCATCTCAATGCCTCATGACGCCTGTCATCACAATTCTCCAAGGCCCCTTTCATCACAATGCTCCATGACACTTGTCATCACATTGCTCCATAACACCTGTCATCACAGTGTTCCCGGCCCATATCATCACAAGGCCCCATGTCCCCTATAATCACAATGCTCCATGCCTTTTTCCTCACAATGCTCCAGAATTCTTGTCATCACAATGTTCCATGACCGTGGCATCACAATGCTCCATGGCCCTTGTCATCACAATGCTCCAGAATTCTTGTCATCACAATGTTCCATGACCGCGTCATCACAATGCTACATGACCCTGGTCTTCACAGTTCTCCATGACCTTTGTCATCACAATGCTCTATGTCGCTTTTCATGACAATTCTCAATGACCACTTTAATCACTATGCTCGCTGACCATTTTCATGACATTTCTCTATTGTCATTACAATTCCCCACGGCCCCTTTCTTCACAATGCTCCATGATGCCTGTCATAAAAATGCTCCATGGCTTTTGTTATCACAATGCTCCAGGACCAGTTTCATCACAATACTCCATCCCCCTTGTCATCACAGTGCACAATGAAACCTTTCATTACAATGTTCCATGAAACTTGTCATCACAATGCTCCATGGCCTTTATCGTCACAATGCTCCCAGGTACTTTTCATCACGACGTTCCATGAAAACTTTCATCACATTGCTCCATGACCATTGTCATCACAATAGTCCATACCCTTGTCAACACAATGCTGCCTAATCCCTGTCATCACAATTCTCCATGACTGCTGTCATCACAATAATCCAGGACAAGTTTCATAACAATGCTTCATGCCCCCAGTCATCACAGTGCTCCATGATACCTTTCATCACAATTCCTAGATGATCAATGTCATCACAATGCCCCATGACACCTGTCATACAATTCGCTATGGCCCTTGTCATCACAATACTCGATGAACCGTGTCATCACAGTGTTCCAGGACACATGTCATCACAATGATCCATGACTACTTTCATCACAATGCTCCAATACACCTGTCATCACAAGGCTCCATGGCCCCTGTTATCATATTGCTCCATGATCTCTTTCATCACAATGCTCCATGACCACTGTCATCACCATGCCTCATGACGCCTGTCATCTCAATGCTCCATGGCCCCTTTCATCACAATGCTCCATGAACCCAGTCATCACAATGTTCCCTGACTTTTCATCACAATGCTCCATGGGCCCTGTCATCACAATGCTCCATGCCCTTGTCATCAAAATGCTCCAGAACTCTTGTCATCATAATGCTCCATGCCAATGTCATCAAAATGCCCCATGACACTTGTCATCACAATGCTCCATGGCCTTTGTCATCACAATGTTCCATGGCCGCCGTCATCACAATGCTCCATGCCCTTGTCATCAAAATTCTCCAGAACTCTTGTCATCATAATGCTCCATGCCAATGTCATCAAAATGCCCCTTGACACTTGTCATCACAATGCTCCATGGCCTTTGTCATCACAATGTTCCATGGTCCCTGTAATCACAGTGCTCCCTGATACCTTTCATCACAATTCTAGATGACCACTGTCACCACAATGCCCCATGACTGATGTCATCACAATTCGCATGGTCCCTGTCATCACAATGCTCCATGAACCGTGTCATCACAAGGTTCCAGGACACTTGTCATCACAATGATCCATGATCACTTTCATCACAATGCTCCATGAAACCTGTCATCTCAATGCTCCATAGCCTTTGTATTCACAATGCTCCATGGCCCCTGTAATCACAGTGCTCTATGACCCATTTCATCACAATGCTCCAAGACCGCTGTCATCACAATGCCCCATGACGCCTGCCATCACAAATCTCCAAGGCCTCTCTTACCAGAAAGCTCCATGATGCCTGGCAGCACAATGTTCCAAGATAATTTTCATCACAATGCTCCATGACCCCTGTCATCACAAAGTTCTCTGCCCATATCATCACAATGCTCCATGCCCTTTCATCACAATGCTCCAGATTACTTGTTATCGCAATGATCCTTGACCGTGTCATTACAATGCTCCATGACCCTTGTCATCACAAAGCTCCATGACCCCTGTCATCACAATGATCCATGACTCCTTTCCTCACAGTGCTCCAGTACCCTTTTCATCATAATGCTCCATGCCATTGTCAGCACAATGCTCCTTGGACCCTGTCATCAAAATGCTCCATCCCCTTTTCATCACAATGCTCCAGATGTCCTATCATTACAATGCTCCATGCCCGTGTCAACACAATGCTCCATGACCCCTGTCATCAAAATGCTTTATGAACCTTGTTATCAGAATGTTCCATGACCCCTGTCATCAAAATGATCCATGACCGTTGTCATCACAATGCTGCATGATACCTTTCATCCCAATTCTCTGTGACCGCTGTCATCACAATGCTCCTGGACAATTTTCATCACAATGCTCCATGGCCCCTGTCATCACAGTGCCCCATAACCGCTGTAATCACAATGCTCCATGACCCTGTCATCACAATGCTGCATGACTCCTGTCATCACATTTTTCCATGGCCTATGTATTCACAATGCACCATGGACCCTATAATCACACTGTTGCATGTTCCCTTTCAACACAATGGTCCATGACCCCTCTCATCACAATGTTCCATGAAAATTGTCATCAAAATGCTCCATGACCCCGGTCACCACAAGGTTCCCTGCCCTTGTCATCACAATGCTCCATGACGCTTGTAATCACAATGGTACATGGCCTTGTCATTACAATGCTCCATGGCCTCTGTCATCACCATGCTCCATGGTCTTTCTCATCACAATGCTCTATGACTCCTGTCATCACAATGCTTGATGACCATTGTCATCACAATGCTCCAAGGCCCGTGTCATCACAATGCCTCATGGTCTTTGTAATCATAATGCTCAATGACCCCTCTCATCACAATGCTCCATGCCGTTGTCATCACAATGCTCCATGGCCCCTGTAATCACAATGCTCCATGCCCTCGTCATCACAATGCTCCAGAGCTCTTGGCATCATAATGCTCCATTCCCGTGTCATCCCATTGCTCAATGACACTTGTCATCAAAATGTTCCTTGGCCTTTGTCATCACAGTGCTCCATGATACCTTTAATCAAAATTCTACATGACCACTGTCATCACAATGCAAGATGACCAATCTCATCACAATGCCCCATGACACGTGTCATCACAATTCGCCTTGGCCCTTGTCATCTCAATGCTGTATGAACCGTGTCATCACTAGGTTCCAGGACCCTTGTCATCAAAATGCTCCATGAACTCTCTTAGCTCAATGTTCCATGGCCTTTGTATTCACAATGCTCCATTGTCCCGATAATCGCGTTGCTCCATGATCTGTGTCAGCACAATATTTCATGACACTTGTCATCTCAATGCTCCATGATCCCTGTAATCAAAATGATCCCTGCCAATGTCATCACAATGTTCCATGTCTCCTGTAATCACAATGCTCCATGCCCATGTCATCACAATGCTCCAGGTATGTTGTCATCACCATGCTTCATGCCCCGTGTCATCACAATGCTCCATGAATCTTGTCTTCACAATGCTCTATGGCCTTTGTCATCACAATGCTCCGTGACCCCTGTCAACACAATGCCTGATGACCCCTGTCATCAAAATGCTAAATGGCACTTGTCATCACAATGCTCTATGTCACCTGTCATCACTCTTCTCCATGTCACTTGTTATCACAATGCTCCATGGCCCCTGTAATCCCAGTACTCCATG
Organism: Balaenoptera physalus; assembly: GCF_965194825.1. NCBI lineage: Eukaryota > Metazoa > Chordata > Mammalia > Artiodactyla > Balaenopteridae > Balaenoptera > Balaenoptera physalus. The sequence continues at coordinate 61,018 of NW_028125843.1, forward strand.
ACCCCTTTCAATACAATGCCCAATGCTACCTCTCATCACAATTCTCCATGGCATTTGTCATCACGATGCACCATGACACCTGTCATCACAATGCTCCATGACACTTGTCATCACAGCGCTCGATGGCCCTTGTCATCACAATGTTCCTTGGTGCTTTTCATCGCAATGCTCCATGACAACTTTCATCAAATTACTCCAAGATTTGTTTCATCACAATGCTCCATGGCCCTTGTCATTACAAATCCACATGATCCCTTTCATGACAATTCTCCATGGCAACTTACATAAAAATGCTCCATGCCCCTGTCATCACAATGCCCAATGATACCTGTTTTTACAATGATCCATGTCCCTTGTCATCACAAGGCTCCATGTCCCTTGTATTCACAATGCCCCATGACCCCTGTCATCACAATGCTCCATGGCCCTTGTCATCACAATGCTCCATGAAACATTTCCTCACAATGCTCCAGTACGCCTTTCATCCAAATTCCCCATGGCCACTGTCATCACAATTCTCCATGACCCCTGTCATCGTAATGGTCCATGACCCGCTTCATCTCTATGCTCCATGACACCTGTCATCACAAAGCTCCATGCCCTTGACATCACCAGGCTCCAGAACTCTTGTCATTATGATGCTCCATGTCCGTTTCATCACCATGCTCCATGACACTTGTCATCACAATGCTCCATGGCCCCTCTCATTACTGTGCTCCATAATAACTTTAATCACATTTCTAGATGACCACTGCCATCACAATGCCCCACGACATTGTCATCACAATTCGCCATGACCATTGTCATCACAATGCTCCATGAACCATGTCATCAGAGGGTCCCAGGACACTTGTCATCACAATGATCCATTACCATTTTCATCACAATGCTCCATGACCACTCTCATCTCAATGCTCCAAGGCCTTTGTATTCAAAATGCTCCATAGCCCCTGTAATCACAGTGCTCCATAACACCTTTCATCATAATGCTCCATGACCACTGCCATCTCAATGCCTCATGACGCCTGTCATCACAATTCTCCAAGGCCCCTTTCATCACAATGCTCCATGACACTTGTCATCACATTGCTCCATAACACCTGTCATCACAGTGTTCCCGGCCCATATCATCACAAGGCCCCATGTCCCCTATAATCACAATGCTCCATGCCTTTTTCCTCACAATGCTCCAGAATTCTTGTCATCACAATGTTCCATGACCGTGGCATCACAATGCTCCATGGCCCTTGTCATCACAATGCTCCAGAATTCTTGTCATCACAATGTTCCATGACCGCGTCATCACAATGCTACATCACCCTGGTCTTCACAGTTCTCCATGACCTTTGTCATCACAATGCTCTATGTCGCTTTTCATGACAATTCTCAATGACCACTTTAATCACTATGCTCGCTGACCATTTTCATGACATTTCTCTATTGTCATTACAATTCCCCACGGCCCCTTTCTTCACAATGCTCCATGATGCCTGTCATAAAAATGCTCCATGGCTTTTGTTATCACAATGCTCCAGGACCAGTTTCATCACAATACTCCATCCCCCTTGTCATCACAGTGCACAATGAAACCTTTCATTACAATGTTCCATGAAACTTGTCATCACAATGCTCCATGGCCTTTGTCATCACAATGTTCCATGGTCCCTGTAATCACAGTGCTCCCTGATACCTTTCATCACAATTCTAGATGACCACTGTCACCACAATGCCCCATGACTGATGTCATCACAATTCGCATGGTCCCTGTCATCACAATGCTCCATGAACCGTGTCATCACAAGGTTCCAGGACACTTGTCATCACAATGATCCATGATCACTTTCATCACAATGCTCCATGAAACCTGTCATCTCAATGCTCCATAGCCTTTGTATTCACAATGCTCCATGGCCCCTGTAATCACAGTGCTCTATGACCCATTTCATCACAATGCTCCAAGACCGCTGTCATCACAATGCCCCATGACGCCTGCCATCACAAATCTCCAAGGCCTCTCTTACCAGAAAGCTCCATGATGCCTGGCAGCACAATGTTCCAAGATAATTTTCATCACAATGCTCCATGACCCCTGTCATCACAAAGTTCTCTGCCCATATCATCACAATGCTCCATGCCCTTTCATCACAATGCTCCAGATTACTTGTTATCGCAATGATCCTTGACCGTGTCATTACAATGCTCCATGACCCTTGTCATCACAAAGCTCCATGACCCCTGTCATCACAATGATCCATGACTCCTTTCCTCACAGTGCTCCAGTACCCTTTTCATCATAATGCTCCATGCCATTGTCAGCACAATGCTCCTTGGACCCTGTCATCAAAATGCTCCATCCCCTTTTCATCACAATGCTCCTGATGTCCTATCATTACAATGCTCCATGCCCGTGTCAACACAATGCTCCATGAGCCCTGTCATCAAAATGCTTTATGAACCTTGTTATCAGAATGTTCCATGACCCCTGTCATCAAAATGATCCATGACCGTTGTCATCACAATGCTGCATGATACCTTTCATCCCAATTCTCTGTGACCGCTGTCATCACAATGCTCCTGGACAATTTTCATCACAATGCTCCATGGCCCCTGTCATCACAGTGCCCCATAACCGCTGTAATCACAATGCTCCATGACCCTGTCATCACAATGCTGCATGACTCCTGTCATCACATTTTTCCATGGCCTATGTATTCACAATGCACCATGGACCCTATAATCACACTGTTGCATGTTCCCTTTCAACACAATGGTCCATGACCCCTCTCATCACAATGTTCCATGAAAATTGTCATCAAAATGCTCCATGACCCCGGTCACCACAAGGTTCCCTGCCCTTGTCATCACAATGCTCCATGACGCTTGTAATCACAATGGTACATGGCCTTGTCATTACAATGCTCCATGGCCTCTGTCATCACCATGCTCCATGGTCTTTCTCATCACAATGCTCTATGACTCCTGTCATCACAATGCTTGATGACCATTGTCATCACAATGCTCCAAGGCCCGTGTCATCACAATGCCTCATGGTCTTTGTAATCATAATGCTCAATGACCCCTCTCATCACAATGCTCCATGCCGTTGTCATCACAATGCTCCATGGCCCCTGTAATCACAATGCTCCATGCCCTCGTCATCACAATGCTCCAGAGCTCTTGGCATCATAATGCTCCATTCCCGTGTCATCCCATTGCTCAATGACACTTGTCATCAAAATGTTCCTTGGCCTTTGTCATCACAGTGCTCCATGATACCTTTAATCAAAATTCTACATGACCACTGTCATCACAATGCAAGATGACCAATCTCATCACAATGCCCCATGACACGTGTCATCACAATTCGCCTTGGCCCTTGTCATCTCAATGCTGTATGAACCGTGTCATCACTAGGTTCCAGGACCCTTGTCATCAAAATGCTCCATGAACTCTCTTAGCTCAATGTTCCATGGCCTTTGTATTCACAATGCTCCATTGTCCCGATAATCGCGTTGCTCCATGATCTGTGTCAGCACAATATTTCATGACACTTGTCATCTCAATGCTCCATGATCCCTGTAATCAAAATGATCCCTGCCAATGTCATCACAATGTTCCATGTCTCCTGTAATCACAATGCTCCATGCCCATGTCATCACAATGCTCCAGGTATGTTGTCATCACCATGCTTCATGCCCCGTGTCATCACAATGCTCCATGAATCTTGTCTTCACAATGCTCTATGGCCTTTGTCATCACAATGCTCCGTGACCCCTGTCAACACAATGCCTGATGACCCCTGTCATCAAAATGCTAAATGGCACTTGTCATCACAATGCTCTATGTCACCTGTCATCACTCTTCTCCATGTCACTTGTTATCACAATGCTCCATGGCCCCTGTAATCCCAGTACTCCATGACCCCTTTCAATACAATGCCCAATGCTACCTCTCATCACAATTCTCCATGGCATTTGTCATCACGATGCACCATGACACCTGTCATCACAATGCTCCATGACACTTGTCATCACAGCGCTCGATGGCCCTTGTCATCACAATGTTCCTTGGTGCTTTTCATCGCAATGCTCCATGACAACTTTCATCAAATTACTCCAAGATTTGTTTCATCACAATGCTCCATGGCCCTTGTCATTACAAATCCACATGATCCCTTTCATGACAATTCTCCATGGCAACTTACATAAAAATGCTCCATGCCCCTGTCATCACAATGCCCAATGATACCTGTTTTTACAATGATCCATGTCCCTTGTCATCACAAGGCTCCATGTCCCTTGTATTCACAATGCCCCATGACCCCTGTCATCACAATGCTCCATGGCCCTTGTCATCACAATGCTCCATGAAACATTTCCTCACAATGCTCCAGTACGCCTTTCATCCAAATTCCCCATGGCCACTGTCATCACAATTCTCCATGACCCCTGTCATCGTAATGGTCCATGACCCGCTTCATCTCTATGCTCCATGACACCTGTCATCACAAAGCTCCATGCCCTTGACATCACCAGGCTCCAGAACTCTTGTCATTATGATGCTCCATGTCCGTTTCATCACCATGCTCCATGACACTTGTCATCACAATGCTCCATGGCCCCTCTCATTACTGTGCTCCATAATAACTTTAATCACATTTCTAGATGACCACTGCCATCACAATGCCCCACGACATTGTCATCACAATTCGCCATGACCATTGTCATCACAATGCTCCATGAACCATGTCATCAGAGGGTCCCAGGACACTTGTCATCACAATGATCCATTACCATTTTCATCACAATGCTCCATGACCACTGTCATCTCAATGCTCCAAGGCCTTTGTATTCAAAATGCTCCATAGCCCCTGTAATCACAGTGCTCCATAACACCTTTCATCATAATGCTCCATGACCACTGCCATCTCAATGCCTCATGACGCCTGTCATCACAATTCTCCAAGGCCCCTTTCATCACAATGCTCCATGACACTTGTCATCACATTGCTCCATAACACCTGTCATCACAGTGTTCCCGGCCCATATCATCACAAGGCCCCATGTCCCCTATAATCACAATGCTCCATGCCTTTTTCCTCACAATGCTCCAGAATTCTTGTCATCACAATGTTCCATGACCGTGGCATCACAATGCTCCATGGCCCTTGTCATCACAATGCTCCAGAATTCTTGTCATCACAATGTTCCATGACCGCGTCATCACAATGCTACATCACCCTGGTCTTCACAGTTCTCCATGACCTTTGTCATCACAATGCTCTATGTCGCTTTTCATGACAATTCTCAATGACCACTTTAATCACTATGCTCGCTGACCATTTTCATGACATTTCTCTATTGTCATTACAATTCCCCACGGCCCCTTTCTTCACAATGCTCCATGATGCCTGTCATAAAAATGCTCCATGGCTTTTGTTATCACAATGCTCCAGGACCAGTTTCATCACAATACTCCATCCCCCTTGTCATCACAGTGCACAATGAAACCTTTCATTACAATGTTCCATGAAACTTGTCATCACAATGCTCCATGGCCTTTGTCATCACAATGTTCCATGGTCCCTGTAATCACAGTGCTCCCTGATACCTTTCATCACAATTCTAGATGACCACTGTCACCACAATGCCCCATGACTGATGTCATCACAATTCGCATGGTCCCTGTCATCACAATGCTCCATGAACCGTGTCATCACAAGGTTCCAGGACACTTGTCATCACAATGATCCATGATCACTTTCATCACAATGCTCCATGAAACCTGTCATCTCAATGCTCCATAGCCTTTGTATTCACAATGCTCCATGGCCCCTGTAATCACAGTGCTCTATGACCCATTTCATCACAATGCTCCAAGACCGCTGTCATCACAATGCCCCATGACGCCTGCCATCACAAATCTCCAAGGCCTCTCTTACCAGAAAGCTCCATGATGCCTGGCAGCACAATGTTCCAAGATAATTTTCATCACAATGCTCCATGACCCCTGTCATCACAAAGTTCTCTGCCCATATCATCACAATGCTCCATGCCCTTTCATCACAATGCTCCAGATTACTTGTTATCGCAATGATCCTTGACCGTGTCATTACAATGCTCCATGACCCTTGTCATCACAAAGCTCCATGACCCCTGTCATCACAATGATCCATGACTCCTTTCCTCACAGTGCTCCAGTACCCTTTTCATCATAATGCTCCATGCCATTGTCAGCACAATGCTCCTTGGACCCTGTCATCAAAATGCTCCATCCCCTTTTCATCACAATGCTCCTGATGTCCTATCATTACAATGCTCCATGCCCGTGTCAACACAATGCTCCATGAGCCCTGTCATCAAAATGCTTTATGAACCTTGTTATCAGAATGTTCCATGACCCCTGTCATCAAAATGATCCATGACCGTTGTCATCACAATGCTGCATGATACCTTTCATCCCAATTCTCTGTGACCGCTGTCATCACAATGCTCCTGGACAATTTTCATCACAATGCTCCATGGCCCCTGTCATCACAGTGCCCCATAACCGCTGTAATCACAATGCTCCATGACCCTGTCATCACAATGCTGCATGACTCCTGTCATCACATTTTTCCATGGCCTATGTATTCACAATGCACCATGGACCCTATAATCACACTGTTGCATGTTCCCTTTCAACACAATGGTCCATGACCCCTCTCATCACAATGTTCCATGAAAATTGTCATCAAAATGCTCCATGACCCCGGTCACCACAAGGTTCCCTGCCCTTGTCATCACAATGCTCCATGACGCTTGTAATCACAATGGTACATGGCCTTGTCATTACAATGCTCCATGGCCTCTGTCATCACCATGCTCCATGGTCTTTCTCATCACAATGCTCTATGACTCCTGTCATCACAATGCTTGATGACCATTGTCATCACAATGCTCCAAGGCCCGTGTCATCACAATGCCTCATGGTCTTTGTAATCATAATGCTCAATGACCCCTCTCATCACAATGCTCCATGCCGTTGTCATCACAATGCTCCATGGCCCCTGTAATCACAATGCTCCATGCCCTCGTCATCACAATGCTCCAGAGCTCTTGGCATCATAATGCTCCATTCCCGTGTCATCCCATTGCTCAATGACACTTGTCATCAAAATGTTCCTTGGCCTTTGTCATCACAGTGCTCCATGATACCTTTAATCAAAATTCTACATGACCACTGTCATCACAATGCAAGATGACCAATCTCATCACAATGCCCCATGACACGTGTCATCACAATTCGCCTTGGCCCTTGTCATCTCAATGCTGTATGAACCGTGTCATCACTAGGTTCCAGGACCCTTGTCATCAAAATGCTCCATGAACTCTCTTAGCTCAATGTTCCATGGCCTTTGTATTCACAATGCTCCATTGTCCCGATAATCGCGTTGCTCCATGATCTGTGTCAGCACAATATTTCATGACACTTGTCATCTCAATGCTCCATGATCCCTGTAATCAAAATGATCCCTGCCAATGTCATCACAATGTTCCATGTCTCCTGTAATCACAATGCTCCATGCCCATGTCATCACAATGCTCCAGGTATGTTGTCATCACCATGCTTCATGCCCCGTGTCATCACAATGCTCCATGAATCTTGTCTTCACAATGCTCTATGGCCTTTGTCATCACAATGCTCCGTGACCCCTGTCAACACAATGCCTGATGACCCCTGTCATCAAAATGCTAAATGGCACTTGTCATCACAATGCTCTATGTCACCTGTCATCACTCTTCTCCATGTCACTTGTTATCACAATGCTCCATGGCCCCTGTAATCCCAGTACTCCATGACCCCTTTCAATACAATGCCCAATGCTACCTCTCATCACAATTCTCCATGGCATTTGTCATCACGATGCACCATGACACCTGTCATCACAATGCTCCATGACACTTGTCATCACAGCGCTCGATGGCCCTTGTCATCACAATGTTCCTTGGTGCTTTTCATCGCAATGCTCCATGACAACTTTCATCAAATTACTCCAAGATTTGTTTCATCACAATGCTCCATGGCCCTTGTCATTACAAATCCACATGATCCCTTTCATGACAATTCTCCATGGCAACTTACATAAAAATGCTCCATGCCCCTGTCATCACAATGCCCAATGATACCTGTTTTTACAATGATCCATGTCCCTTGTCATCACAAGGCTCCATGTCCCTTGTATTCACAATGCCCCATGACCCCTGTCATCACAATGCTCCATGGCCCTTGTCATCACAATGCTCCATGAAACATTTCCTCACAATGCTCCAGTACGCCTTTCATCCAAATTCCCCATGGCCACTGTCATCACAATTCTCCATGACCCCTGTCATCGTAATGGTCCATGACCCGCTTCATCTCTATGCTCCATGACACCTGTCATCACAAAGCTCCATGCCCTTGACATCACCAGGCTCCAGAACTCTTGTCATTATGATGCTCCATGTCCGTTTCATCACCATGCTCCATGACACTTGTCATCACAATGCTCCATGGCCCCTCTCATTACTGTGCTCCATAATAACTTTAATCACATTTCTAGATGACCACTGCCATCACAATGCCCCATGACATTGTCATCACAATTCGCCATGACCATTGTCATCACAATGCTCCATGAACCATGTCATCAGAGGGTCCCAGGACACTTGTCATCACAATGATCCATTACCATTTTCATCACAATGCTCCATGACCACTGTCATCTCAATGCTCCAAGGCCTTTGTATTCAAAATGCTCCATGGCCCCTGTAATCACAGTGCTCCATAACACCTTTCATCATAATGCTCCATGACCACTGCCATCTCAATGCCTCATGACGCCTGTCATCACAATTCTCCAAGGCCCCTTTCATCACAATGCTCCATGACACTTGTCATCACATTGCTCCATAACACCTGTCATCACAGTGTTCCCGGCCCATATCATCACAAGGCCCCATGTCCCCTATAATCACAATGCTCCATGCCTTTTTCCTCACAATGCTCCAGAATTCTTGTCATCACAATGTTCCATGACCGTGGCATCACAATGCTCCATGGCCCTTGTCAACACAATGCTCCAGAATTCTTGTCATCACAATGTTCCATGACCGCGTCATCACAATGCTACATGACCCTGGTCTTCACAGTTCTCCATGACCTTTGTCATCACAATGCTCTATGTCGCTTTTCATGACAATTCTCAATGACCACTTTAATCACTATGCTCGCTGACCATTTTCATGACATTTCTCTATTGTCATTACAATTCCCCACGGCCCCTTTCTTCACAATGCTCCATGATGCCTGTCATAAAAATGCTCCATGGCTTTTGTTATCACAATGCTCCAGGACCAGTTTCATCACAATACTCCATCCCCCTTGTCATCACAGTGCACAATGAAACCTTTCATTACAATGTTCCATGAAACTTGTCATCACAATGCTCCATGGCCTTTATCGTCACAATGCTCCCAGGTACTTTTCATCACGACGTTCCATGAAAACTTTCATCACATTGCTCCATGACCATTGTCATCACAATAGTCCATACCCTTGTCAACACAATGCTGCCTAATCCCTGTCATCACAATTCTCCATGACTGCTGTCATCACAATAATCCAGGACAAGTTTCATAACAATGCTTCATGCCCCCAGTCATCACAGTGCTCCATGATACCTTTCATCACAATTCCTAGATGATCAATGTCATCACAATGCCCCATGACACCTGTCATACAATTCGCTATGGCCCTTGTCATCACAATACTCGATGAACCGTGTCATCACAGTGTTCCAGGACACCTGTCATCACAAGGCTCCATGGCCCCTGTTATCATATTGCTCCATGATCTCTTTCATCACAATGCTCCATGACCACTGTCATCACCATGCCTCATGACGCCTGTCATCTCAATGCTCCATGGCCCCTTTCATCACAATGCTCCATGAACCCAGTCATCACAATGTTCCCTGACTTTTCATCACAATGCTCCATGGGCCCTGTCATCACAATGCTCCATGCCCTTGTCATCAAAATGCTCCAGAACTCTTGTCATCATAATGCTCCATGCCAATGTCATCAAAATGCCCCATGACACTTGTCATCACAATGCTCCATGGCCTTTGTCATCACAATGTTCCATGGCCGCTGTCATCACAATGCTCCATGCCCTTGTCATCAAAATTCTCCAGAACTCTTGTCATCATAATGCTCCATGCCAATGTCATCAAAATGCCCCTTGACACTTGTCATCACAATGCTCCATGGCCTTTGTCATCACAATGTTCCATGGTCCCTGTAATCACAGTGCTCCCTGATACCTTTCATCACAATTCTAGATGACCACTGTCACCACAATGCCCCATGACTGATGTCATCACAATTCGCATGGTCCCTGTCATCACAATGCTCCATGAACCGTGTCATCACAAGGTTCCAGGACACTTGTCATCACAATGATCCATGATCACTTTCATCACAATGCTCCATGAAACCTGTCATCTCAATGCTCCATAGCCTTTGTATTCACAATGCTCCATGGCCCCTGTAATCACAGTGCTCTATGACCCATTTCATCACAATGCTCCAAGACCGCTGTCATCACAATGCCCCATGACGCCTGCCATCACAAATCTCCAAGGCCTCTCTTACCAGAAAGCTCCATGATGCCTGGCAGCACAATGTTCCAAGATAATTTTCATCACAATGCTCCATGACCCCTGTCATCACAAAGTTCTCTGCCCATATCATCACAATGCTCCATGCCCTTTCATCACAATGCTCCAGAATTCTTGTTATCGCAATGATCCTTGACCGTGTCATTACAATGCTCCATGACCCTTGTCATCACAAAGCTCCATGACCCCTGTCATCACAATGATCCATGACTCCTTTCCTCACAGTGCTCCAGTACCCTTTTCATCATAATGCTCCATGCCATTGTCAGCACAATGCTCCTTGGACCCTGTCATCAAAATGCTCCATCCCCTTTTCATCACAATGCTCCAGATGTCCTATCATTACAATGCTCCATGCCCGTGTCAACACAATGCTCCATGACCCCTGTCATCAAAATGCTTTATGAACCTTGTTATCAGAATGTTCCATGACCCCTGTCATCAAAATGATCCATGACCGTTGTCATCACAATGCTGCATGATACCTTTCATCCCAATTCTCTGTGACCGCTGTCATCACAATGCTCCTGGACAATTTTCATCACAATGCTCCATGGCCCCTGTCATCACAGTGCCCCATAACCGCTGTAATCACAATGCTCCATGACCCTGTCATCACAATGCTGCATGACTCCTGTCATCACATTTTTCCATGGCCTATGTATTCACAATGCACCATGGACCCTATAATCACACTGTTGCATGTTCCCTTTCAACACAATGGTCCATGACCCCTCTCATCACAATGTTCCATGAAAATTGTCATCAAAATGCTCCATGACCCCGGTCACCACAAGGTTCCCTGCCCTTGTCATCACAATGCTCCATGACGCTTGTAATCACAATGGTACATGGCCTTGTCATTACAATGCTCCATGGCCTCTGTCATCACCATGCTCCATGGTCTTTCTCATCACAATGCTCTATGACTCCTGTCATCACAATGCTTGATGACCATTGTCATCACAATGCTCCAAGGCCCGTGTCATCACAATGCCTCATGGTCTTTGTAATCGTAATGCTCAATGACCCCTCTCATCACAATGCTCCATGCCGTTGTCATCACAATGCTCCATGGCCCCTGTAATCACAATGCTCCATGCCCTCGTCATCACAATGCTCCAGAGCTCTTGGCATCATAATGCTCCATTCCCGTGTCATCCCATTGCTCAATGACACTTGTCATCAAAATGTTCCTTGGCCTTTGTCATCACAGTGCTCCATGATACCTTTAATCAAAATTCTACATGACCACTGTCATCACAATGCAAGATGACCAATCTCATCACAATGCCCCATGACACGTGTCATCACAATTCGCCTTGGCCCTTGTCATCTCAATGCTGTATGAACCGTGTCATCACTAGGTTCCAGGACCCTTGTCATCAAAATGCTCCATGAACTCTCTTAGCTCAATGTTCCATGGCCTTTGTATTCACAATGCTCCATTGTCCCGATAATCGCGTTGCTCCATGATCTGTGTCAGCACAATATTTCATGACACTTGTCATCTCAATGCTCCATGATCCCTGTAATCAAAATGATCCCTGCCAATGTCATCACAATGTTCCATGTCTCCTGTAATCACAATGCTCCATGCCCATGTCATCACAATGCTCCAGGTATGTTGTCATCACCATGCTTCATGCCCCGTGTCATCACAATGCTCCATGAATCTTGTCTTCACAACGCTCTATGGCCTTTGTCATCACAATGCTCCGTGACCCCTGTCAACACAATGCCTGATGACCCCTGTCATCAAAATGCTAAATGGCACTTGTCATCACAATGCTCTATGTCACCTGTCATCACTCTTCTCCATGTCACTTGTTATCACAATGCTCCATGGCCCCTGTAATCCCAGTACTCCATGACCCCTTTCAATACAATGCCCAATGCTACCTCTCATCACAATTCTCCATGGCATTTGTCATCACGATGCACCATGACACCTGTCATCACAATGCTCCATGACACTTGTCATCACAGCGCTCGATGGCCCTTGTCATCACAATGTTCCTTGGTGCTTTTCATCGCAATGCTCCATGACAACTTTCATCAAATTACTCCAAGATTTGTTTCATCACAATGCTCCATGGCCCTTGTCATTACAAATCCACATGATCCCTTTCATGACAATTCTCCATGGCAACTTACATAAAAATGCTCCATGCCCCTGTCATCACAATGCCCAATGATACCTGTTTTTACAATGATCCATGTCCCTTGTCATCACAAGGCTCCATGTCCCTTGTATTCACAATGCCCCATGACCCCTGTCATCACAATGCTCCATGGCCCTTGTCATCACAATGCTCCATGAAACATTTCCTCACAATGCTCCAGTACGCCTTTCATCCAAATTCCCCATGGCCACTGTCATCACAATTCTCCATGACCCCTGTCATCGTAATGGTCCATGACCCGCTTCATCTCTATGCTCCATGACACCTGTCATCACAAAGCTCCATGCCCTTGACATCACCAGGCTCCAGAACTCTTGTCATTATGATGCTCCATGTCCGTTTCATCACCATGCTCCATGACACTTGTCATCACAATGCTCCATGGCCCCTCTCATTACTGTGCTCCATAATAACTTTAATCACATTTCTAGATGACCACTGCCATCACAATGCCCCATGACATTGTCATCACAATTCGCCATGACCATTGTCATCACAATGCTCCATGAACCATGTCATCAGAGGGTCCCACGACACTTGTCATCACAATGATCCATTACCATTTTCATCACAATGCTCCATGACCACTGTCATCTCAATGCTCCAAGGCCTTTGTATTCAAAATGCTCCATGGCCCCTGTAATCACAGTGCTCCATAACACCTTTCATCATAATGCTCCATGACCACTGCCATCTCAATGCCTCATGACGCCTGTCATCACAATTCTCCAAGGCCCCTTTCATCACAATGCTCCATGACACTTGTCATCACATTGCTCCATAACACCTGTCATCACAGTGTTCCCGGCCCATATCATCACAAGGCCCCATGTCCCCTATAATCACAATGCTCCATGCCTTTTTCCTCACAATGCTCCAGAATTCTTGTCATCACAATGTTCCATGACCGTGGCATCACAATGCTCCATGGCCCTTGTCATCACAATGCTCCAGAATTCTTGTCATCACAATGTTCCATGACCGCGTCATCACAATGCTACATGACCCTGGTCTTCACAGTTCTCCATGACCTTTGTCATCACAATGCTCTATGTCGCTTTTCATGACAATTCTCAATGACCACTTTAATCACTATGCTCGCTGACCATTTTCATGACATTTCTCTATTGTCATTACAATTCCCCACGGCCCCTTTCTTCACAATGCTCCATGATGCCTGTCATAAAAATGCTCCATGGCTTTTGTTATCACAATGCTCCAGGACCAGTTTCATCACAATACTCCATCCCCCTTGTCATCACAGTGCACAATGAAACCTTTCATTACAATGTTCCATGAAACTTGTCATCACAATGCTCCATGGCCTTTATCGTCACAATGCTCCCAGGTACTTTTCATCACGACGTTCCATGAAAACTTTCATCACATTGCTCCATGACCATTGTCATCACAATAGTCCATACCCTTGTCAACACAATGCTGCCTAATCCCTGTCATCACAATTCTCCATGACTGCTGTCATCACAATAATCCAGGACAAGTTTCATAACAATGCTTCATGCCCCCAGTCATCACAGTGCTCCATGATACCTTTCATCAAAATTCCTAGATGATCAATGTCATCACAATGCCCCATGACACCTGTCATACAATTCGCTATGGCCCTTGTCATCACAATACTCGATGAACCGTGTCATCACAGTGTTCCAGGACACATGTCATCACAATGATCCATGACTACTTTCATCACAATGCTCCAATACACCTGTCATCACAAGGCTCCATGGCCCCTGTTATCATATTGCTCCATGATCTCTTTCATCACAATGCTCCATGACCACTGTCATCACCATGCCTCATGACGCCTGTCATCTCAATGCTCCATGGCCCCTTTCATCACAATGCTCCATGAACCCAGTCATCACAATGTTCCCTGACTTTTCATCACAATGCTCCATGGGCCCTGTCATCACAATGCTCCATGCCCTTGTCATCAAAATGCTCCAGAACTCTTGTCATCATAATGCTCCATGCCAATGTCATCAAAATGCCCCATGACACTTGTCATCACAATGCTCCATGGCCTTTGTCATCACAATGTTCCATGGCCGCCGTCATCACAATGCTCCATGCCCTTGTCATCAAAATTCTCCAGAACTCTTGTCATCATAATGCTCCATGCCAATGTCATCAAAATGCCCCTTGACACTTGTCATCACAATGCTCCATGGCCTTTGTCATCACAATGTTCCATGGTCCCTGTAATCACAGTGCTCCCTGATACCTTTCATCACAATTCTAGATGACCACTGTCACCACAATGCCCCATGACTGATGTCATCACAATTCGCATGGTCCCTGTCATCACAATGCTCCATGAACCGTGTCATCACAAGGTTCCAGGACACTTGTCATCACAATGATCCATGATCACTTTCATCACAATGCTCCATGAAACCTGTCATCTCAATGCTCCATAGCCTTTGTATTCACAATGCTCCATGGCCCCTGTAATCACAGTGCTCTATGACCCATTTCATCACAATGCTCCAAGACCGCTGTCATCACAATGCCCCATGACGCCTGCCATCACAAATCTCCAAGGCCTCTCTTACCAGAAAGCTCCATGATGCCTGGCAGCACAATGTTCCAAGATAATTTTCATCACAATGCTCCATGACCCCTGTCATCACAAAGTTCTCTGCCCATATCATCACAATGCTCCATGCCCTTTCATCACAATGCTCCAGAATTCTTGTTATCGCAATGATCCTTGACCGTGTCATTACAATGCTCCATGACCCTTGTCATCACAAAGCTCCATGACCCCTGTCATCACAATGATCCATGACTCCTTTCCTCACAGTGCTCCAGTACCCTTTTCATCATAATGCTCCATGCCATTGTCAGCACAATGCTCCTTGGACCCTGTCATCAAAATGCTCCATCCCCTTTTCATCACAATGCTCCAGATGTCCTATCATTACAATGCTCCATGCCCGTGTCAACACAATGCTCCATGACCCCTGTCATCAAAATGCTTTATGAACCTTGTTATCAGAATGTTCCATGACCCCTGTCATCAAAATGATCCATGACCGTTGTCATCACAATGCTGCATGATACCTTTCATCCCAATTCTCTGTGACCGCTGTCATCACAATGCTCCTGGACAATTTTCATCACAATGCTCCATGGCCCCTGTCATCACAGTGCCCCATAACCGCTGTAATCACAATGCTCCATGACCCTGTCATCACAATGCTGCATGACTCCTGTCATCACATTTTTCCATGGCCTATGTATTCACAATGCACCATGGACCCTATAATCACACTGTTGCATGTTCCCTTTCAACACAATGGTCCATGACCCCTCTCATCACAATGTTCCATGAAAATTGTCATCAAAATGCTCCATGACCCCGGTCACCACAAGGTTCCCTGCCCTTGTCATCACAATGCTCCATGACGCTTGTAATCACAATGGTACATGGCCTTGTCATTACAATGCTCCATGGCCTCTGTCATCACCATGCTCCATGGTCTTTCTCATCACAATGCTCTATGACTCCTGTCATCACAATGCTTGATGACCATTGTCATCACAATGCTCCAAGGCCCGTGTCATCACAATGCCTCATGGTCTTTGTAATCATAATGCTCAATGACCCCTCTCATCACAATGCTCCATGCCGTTGTCATCACAATGCTCCATGGCCCCTGTAATCACAATGCTCCATGCCCTCGTCATCACAATGCTCCAGAGCTCTTGGCATCATAATGCTCCATTCCCGTGTCATCCCATTGCTCAATGACACTTGTCATCAAAATGTTCCTTGGCCTTTGTCATCACAGTGCTCCATGATACCTTTAATCAAAATTCTACATGACCACTGTCATCACAATGCAAGATGACCAATCTCATCACAATGCCCCATGACACGTGTCATCACAATTCGCCTTGGCCCTTGTCATCTCAATGCTGTATGAACCGTGTCATCACTAGGTTCCAGGACCCTTGTCATCAAAATGCTCCATGAACTCTCTTAGCTCAATGTTCCATGGCCTTTGTATTCACAATGCTCCATTGTCCCGATAATCGCGTTGCTCCATGATCTGTGTCAGCACAATATTTCATGACACTTGTCATCTCAATGCTCCATGATCCCTGTAATCAAAATGATCCCTGCCAATGTCATCACAATGTTCCATGTCTCCTGTAATCACAATGCTCCATGCCCATGTCATCACAATGCTCCAGGTATGTTGTCATCACCATGCTTCATGCCCCGTGTCATCACAATGCTCCATGAATCTTGTCTTCACAATGCTCTATGGCCTTTGTCATCACAATGCTCCGTGACCCCTGTCAACACAATGCCTGATGACCCCTGTCATCAAAATGCTAAATGGCACTTGTCATCACAATGCTCTATGTCACCTGTCATCACTCTTCTCCATGTCACTTGTTATCACAATGCTCCATGGCCCCTGTAATCCCAGTACTCCATGACCCCTTTCAATACAATGCCCAATGCTACCTCTCATCACAATTCTCCATGGCATTTGTCATCACGATGCACCATGACACCTGTCATCACAATGCTCCATGACACTTGTCATCACAGCGCTCGATGGCCCTTGTCATCACAATGTTCCTTGGTGCTTTTCATCGCAATGCTCCATGACAACTTTCATCAAATTACTCCAAGATTTGTTTCATCACAATGCTCCATGGCCCTTGTCATTACAAATCCACATGATCCCTTTCATGACAATTCTCCATGGCAACTTACATAAAAATGCTCCATGCCCCTGTCATCACAATGCCCAATGATACCTGTTTTTACAATGATCCATGTCCCTTGTCATCACAAGGCTCCATGTCCCTTGTATTCACAATGCCCCATGACCCCTGTCATCACAATGCTCCATGGCCCTTGTCATCACAATGCTCCATGAAACATTTCCTCACAATGCTCCAGTACGCCTTTCATCCAAATTCCCCATGGCCACTGTCATCACAATTCTCCATGACCCCTGTCATCGTAATGGTCCATGACCCGCTTCATCTCTATGCTCCATGACACCTGTCATCACAAAGCTCCATGCCCTTGACATCACCAGGCTCCAGAACTCTTGTCATTATGATGCTCCATGTCCGTTTCATCACCATGCTCCATGACACTTGTCATCACAATGCTCCATGGCCCCTCTCATTACTGTGCTCCATAATAACTTTAATCACATTTCTAGATGACCACTGCCATCACAATGCCCCATGACATTGTCATCACAATTCGCCATGACCATTGTCATCACAATGCTCCATGAACCATGTCATCAGAGGGTCCCAGGACACTTGTCATCACAATGATCCATTACCATTTTCATCACAATGCTCCATGACCACTGTCATCTCAATGCTCCAAGGCCTTTGTATTCAAAATGCTCCATGGCCCCTGTAATCACAGTGCTCCATAACACCTTTCATCATAATGCTCCATGACCACTGCCATCTCAATGCCTCATGACGCCTGTCATCACAATTCTCCAAGGCCCCTTTCATCACAATGCTCCATGACACTTGTCATCACATTGCTCCATAACACCTGTCATCACAGTGTTCCCGGCCCATATCATCACAAGGCCCCATGTCCCCTATAATCACAATGCTCCATGCCTTTTTCCTCACAATGCTCCAGAATTCTTGTCATCACAATGTTCCATGACCGTGGCATCACAATGCTCCATGGCCCTTGTCATCACAATGCTCCAGAATTCTTGTCATCACAATGTTCCATGACCGCGTCATCACAATGCTACATGACCCTGGTCTTCACAGTTCTCCATGACCTTTGTCATCACAATGCTCTATGTCGCTTTTCATGACAATTCTCAATGACCACTTTAATCACTATGCTCGCTGACCATTTTCATGACATTTCTCTATTGTCATTACAATTCCCCACGGCCCCTTTCTTCACAATGCTCCATGATGCCTGTCATAAAAATGCTCCATGGCTTTTGTTATCACAATGCTCCAGGACCAGTTTCATCACAATACTCCATCCCCCTTGTCATCACAGTGCACAATGAAACCTTTCATTACAATGTTCCATGAAACTTGTCATCACAATGCTCCATGGCCTTTATCGTCACAATGCTCCCAGGTACTTTTCATCACGACGTTCCATGAAAACTTTCATCACATTGCTCCATGACCATTGTCATCACAATAGTCCATACCCTTGTCAACACAATGCTGCCTAATCCCTGTCATCACAATTCTCCATGACTGCTGTCATCACAATAATCCAGGACAAGTTTCATAACAATGCTTCATGCCCCCAGTCATCACAGTGCTCCATGATACCTTTCATCACAATTCCTAGATGATCAATGTCATCACAATGCCCCATGACACCTGTCATACAATTCGCTATGGCCCTTGTCATCACAATACTCGATGAACCGTGTCATCACAGTGTTCCAGGACACATGTCATCACAATGATCCATGACTACTTTCATCACAATGCTCCAATACACCTGTCATCACAAGGCTCCATGGCCCCTGTTATCATATTGCTCCATGATCTCTTTCATCACAATGCTCCATGACCACTGTCATCACCATGCCTCATGACGCCTGTCATCTCAATGCTCCATGGCCCCTTTCATCACAATGCTCCATGAACCCAGTCATCACAATGTTCCCTGACTTTTCATCACAATGCTCCATGGGCCCTGTCATCACAATGCTCCATGCCCTTGTCATCAAAATGCTCCAGAACTCTTGTCATCATAATGCTCCATGCCAATGTCATCAAAATGCCCCATGACACTTGTCATCACAATGCTCCATGGCCTTTGTCATCACAATGTTCCATGGCCGCCGTCATCACAATGCTCCATGCCCTTGTCATCAAAATTCTCCAGAACTCTTGTCATCATAATGCTCCATGCCAATGTCATCAAAATGCCCCTTGACACTTGTCATCACAATGCTCCATGGCCTTTGTCATCACAATGTTCCATGGTCCCTGTAATCACAGTGCTCCCTGATACCTTTCATCACAATTCTAGATGACCACTGTCACCACAATGCCCCATGACTGATGTCATCACAATTCTCATGGTCCCTGTCATCACAATGCTCCATGAACCGTGTCATCACAAGGTTCCAGGACACTTGTCATCACAATGATCCATGATCACTTTCATCACAATGCTCCATGAAACCTGTCATCTCAATGCTCCATAGCCTTTGTATTCACAATGCTCCATGGCCCCTGTAATCACAGTGCTCTATGACCCATTTCATCACAATGCTCCAAGACCGCTGTCATCACAATGCCCCATGACGCCTGCCATCACAAATCTCCAAGGCCTCTCTTACCAGAAAGCTCCATGATGCCTGGCAGCACAATGTTCCAAGATAATTTTCATCACAATGCTCCATGACCCCTGTCATCACAAAGTTCTCTGCCCATATCATCACAATGCTCCATGCCCTTTCATCACAATGCTCCAGAATTCTTGTTATCGCAATGATCCTTGACCGTGTCATTACAATGCTCCATGACCCTTGTCATCACAAAGCTCCATGACCCCTGTCATCACAATGATCCATGACTCCTTTCCTCACAGTGCTCCAGTACCCTTTTCATCATAATGCTCCATGCCATTGTCAGCACAATGCTCCTTGGACCCTGTCATCAAAATGCTCCATCCCCTTTTCATCACAATGCTCCAGATGTCCTATCATTACAATGCTCCATGCCCGTGTCAACACAATGCTCCATGACCCCTGTCATCAAAATGCTTTATGAACCTTGTTATCAGAATGTTCCATGACCCCTGTCATCAAAATGATCCATGACCGTTGTCATCACAATGCTGCATGATACCTTTCATCCCAATTCTCTGTGACCGCTGTCATCACAATGCTCCTGGACAATTTTCATCACAATGCTCCATGGCCCCTGTCATCACAGTGCCCCATAACCGCTGTAATCACAATGCTCCATGACCCTGTCATCACAATGCTGCATGACTCCTGTCATCACATTTTTCCATGGCCTATGTATTCACAATGCACCATGGACCCTATAATCACACTGTTGCATGTTCCCTTTCAACACAATGGTCCATGACCCCTCTCATCACAATGTTCCATGAAAATTGTCATCAAAATGCTCCATGACCCCGGTCACCACAAGGTTCCCTGCCCTTGTCATCACAATGCTCCATGACGCTTGTAATCACAATGGTACATGGCCTTGTCATTACAATGCTCCATGGCCTCTGTCATCACCATGCTCCATGGTCTTTCTCATCACAATGCTCTATGACTCCTGTCATCACAATGCTTGATGACCATTGTCATCACAATGCTCCAAGGCCCGTGTCATCACAATGCCTCATGGTCTTTGTAATCATAATGCTCAATGACCCCTCTCATCACAATGCTCCATGCCGTTGTCATCACAATGCTCCATGGCCCCTGTAATCACAATGCTCCATGCCCTCGTCATCACAATGCTCCAGAGCTCTTGGCATCATAATGCTCCATTCCCGTGTCATCCCATTGCTCAATGACACTTGTCATCAAAATGTTCCTTGGCCTTTGTCATCACAGTGCTCCATGATACCTTTAATCAAAATTCTACATGACCACTGTCATCACAATGCAAGATGACCAATCTCATCACAATGCCCCATGACACGTGTCATCACAATTCGCCTTGGCCCTTGTCATCTCAATGCTGTATGAACCGTGTCATCACTAGGTTCCAGGACCCTTGTCATCAAAATGCTCCATGAACTCTCTTAGCTCAATGTTCCATGGCCTTTGTATTCACAATGCTCCATTGTCCCGATAATCGCGTTGCTCCATGATCTGTGTCAGCACAATATTTCATGACACTTGTCATCTCAATGCTCCATGATCCCTGTAATCAAAATGATCCCTGCCAATGTCATCACAATGTTCCATGTCTCCTGTAATCACAATGCTCCATGCCCATGTCATCACAATGCTCCAGGTATGTTGTCATCACCATGCTTCATGCCCCGTGTCATCACAATGCTCCATGATTCTTGTCTTCACAATGCTCTATGGCCTTTGTCATCACAATGCTCCGTGACCCCTGTCAACACAATGCCTGATGACCCCTGTCATCAAAATGCTAAATGGCACTTGTCATCACAATGCTCTATGTCACCTGTCATCACTCTTCTCCATGTCACTTGTTATCACAATGCTCCATGGCCCCTGTAATCCCAGTACTCCATGACCCCTTTCAATACAATGCCCAATGCTACCTCTCATCACAATTCTCCATGGCATTTGTCATCACGATGCACCATGACACCTGTCATCACAATGCTCCATGACACTTGTCATCACAGCGCTCGATGGCCCTTGTCATCACAATGTTCCTTGGTGCTTTTCATCGCAATGCTCCATGACAACTTTCATCAAATTACTCCAAGATTTGTTTCATCACAATGCTCCATGGCCCTTGTCATTACAAATCCACATGATCCCTTTCATGACAATTCTCCATGGCAACTTACATAAAAATGCTCCATGCCCCTGTCATCACAATGCCCAATGATACCTGTTTTTACAATGATCCATGTCCCTTGTCATCACAAGGCTCCATGTCCCTTGTATTCACAATGCCCCATGACCCCTGTCATCACAATGCTCCATGGCCCTTGTCATCACAATGCTCCATGAAACATTTCCTCACAATGCTCCAGTACGCCTTTCATCCAAATTCCCCATGTCCACTGTCATCACAATTCTCCATGACCCCTGTCATCGTAATGGTCCATGACCCGCTTCATCTCTATGCTCCATGACACCTGTCATCACAAAGCTCCATGCCCTTGACATCACCAGGCTCCAGAACTCTTGTCATTATGATGCTCCATGTCCGTTTCATCACCATGCTCCATGACACTTGTCATCACAATGCTCCATGGCCCCTCTCATTACTGTGCTCCATAATAACTTTAATCACATTTCTAGATGACCACTGCCATCACAATGCCCCATGACATTGTCATCACAATTCGCCATGACCATTGTCATCACAATGCTCCATGAACCATGTCATCAGAGGGTCCCAGGACACTTGTCATCACAATGATCCATTACCATTTTCATCACAATGCTCCATGACCACTGTCATCTCAATGCTCCAAGGCCTTTGTATTCAAAATGCTCCATGGCCCCTGTAATCACAGTGCTCCATAACACCTTTCATCATAATGCTCCATGACCACTGCCATCTCAATGCCTCATGACGCCTGTCATCACAATTCTCCAAGGCCCCTTTCATCACAATGCTCCATGACACTTGTCATCACATTGCTCCATAACACCTGTCATCACAGTGTTCCCGGCCCATATCATCACAAGGCCCCATGTCCCCTATAATCACAATGCTCCATGCCTTTTTCCTCACAATGCTCCAGAATTCTTGTCATCACAATGTTCCATGACCGTGGCATCACAATGCTCCATGGCCCTTGTCATCACAATGCTCCAGAATTCTTGTCATCACAATGTTCCATGACCGCGTCATCACAATGCTACATCACCCTGGTCTTCACAGTTCTCCATGACCTTTGTCATCACAATGCTCTATGTCGCTTTTCATGACAATTCTCAATGACCACTTTAATCACTATGCTCGCTGACCATTTTCATGACATTTCTCTATTGTCATTACAATTCCCCACGGCCCCTTTCTTCACAATGCTCCATGATGCCTGTCATAAAAATGCTCCATGGCTTTTGTTATCACAATGCTCCAGGACCAGTTTCATCACAATACTCCATCCCCCTTGTCATCACAGTGCACAATGAAACCTTTCATTACAATGTTCCATGAAACTTGTCATCACAATGCTCCATGGCCTTTATCGTCACAATGCTCCCAGGTACTTTTCATCACGACGTTCCATGAAAACTTTCATCACATTGCTCCATGACCATTGTCATCACAATAGTCCATACCCTTGTCAACACAATGCTGCCTAATCCCTGTCATCACAATTCTCCATGACTGCTGTCATCACAATAATCCAGGACAAGTTTCATAACAATGCTTCATGCCCCCAGTCATCACAGTGCTCCATGATACCTTTCATCACAATTCCTAGATGATCAATGTCATCACAATGCCCCATGACACCTGTCATACAATTCGCTATGGCCCTTGTCATCACAATACTCGATGAACCGTGTCATCACAGTGTTCCAGGACACATGTCATCACAATGATCCATGACTACTTTCATCACAATGCTCCAATACACCTGTCATCACAAGGCTCCATGGCCCCTGTTATCATATTGCTCCATGATCTCTTTCATCACAATGCTCCATGACCACTGTCATCACCATGCCTCATGACGCCTGTCATCTCAATGCTCCATGGCCCCTTTCATCACAATGCTCCATGAACCCAGTCATCACAATGTTCCCTGACTTTTCATCACAATGCTCCATGGGCCCTGTCATCACAATGCTCCATGCCCTTGTCATCAAAATGCTCCAGAACTCTTGTCATCATAATGCTCCATGCCAATGTCATCAAAATGCCCCATGACACTTGTCATCACAATGCTCCATGGCCTTTGTCATCACAATGTTCCATGGCCGCCGTCATCACAATGCTCCATGCCCTTGTCATCAAAATTCTCCAGAACTCTTGTCATCATAATGCTCCATGCCAATGTCATCAAAATGCCCCTTGACACTTGTCATCACAATGCTCCATGGCCTTTGTCATCACAATGTTCCATGGTCCCTGTAATCACAGTGCTCCCTGATACCTTTCATCACAATTCTAGATGACCACTGTCACCACAATGCCCCATGACTGATGTCATCACAATTCGCATGGTCCCTGTCATCACAATGCTCCATGAACCGTGTCATCACAAGGTTCCAGGACACTTGTCATCACAATGATCCATGATCACTTTCATCACAATGCTCCATGAAACCTGTCATCTCAATGCTCCATAGCCTTTGTATTCACAATGCTCCATGGCCCCTGTAATCACAGTGCTCTATGACCCATTTCATCACAATGCTCCAAGACCGCTGTCATCACAATGCCCCATGACGCCTGCCATCACAAATCTCCAAGGCCTCTCTTACCAGAAAGCTCCATGATGCCTGGCAGCACAATGTTCCAAGATAATTTTCATCACAATGCTCCATGACCCCTGTCATCACAAAGTTCTCTGCCCATATCATCACAATGCTCCATGCCCTTTCATCACAATGCTCCAGATTACTTATTATCGCAATGATCCTTGACCGTGTCATTACAATGCTCCATGACCCTTGTCATCACAAAGCTCCATGACCCCTGTCATCACAATGATCCATGACTCCTTTCCTCACAGTGCTCCAGTACCCTTTTCATCATAATGCTCCATGCCATTGTCAGCACAATGCTCCTTGGACCCTGTCATCAAAATGCTCCATCCCCTTTTCATCACAATGCTCCAGATGTCCTATCATTACAATGCTCCATGCCCGTGTCAACACAATGCTCCATGACCCCTGTCATCAAAATGCTTTATGAACCTTGTTATCAGAATGTTCCATGACCCCTGTCATCAAAATGATCCATGACCGTTGTCATCACAATGCTGCATGATACCTTTCATCCCAATTCTCTGTGACCGCTGTCATCACAATGCTCCTGGACAATTTTCATCACGATGCTCCATGGCCCCTGTCATCACAGTGCCCCATAACCGCTGTAATCACAATGCTCCATGACCCTGTCATCACAATGCTGCATGACTCCTGTCATCACATTTTTCCATGGCCTATGTATTCACAATGCACCATGGACCCTATAATCACACTGTTGCATGTTCCCTTTCAACACAATGGTCCATGACCCCTCTCATCACAATGTTCCATGAAAATTGTCATCAAAATGCTCCATGACCCCGGTCACCACAAGGTTCCCTGCCCTTGTCAACACAATGCTCCATGACGCTTGTAATCACAATGGTACATGGCCTTGTCATTACAATGCTCCATGGCCTCTGTCATCACCATGCTCCATGGTCTTTCTCATCACAATGCTCTATGACTCCTGTCATCACAATGCTTGATGACCATTGTCATCACAATGCTCCAAGGCCCGTGTCATCACAATGCCTCATGGTCTTTGTAATCATAATGCTCAATGACCCCTCTCATCACAATGCTCCATGCCGTTGTCATCACAATGCTCCATGGCCCCTGTAATCACAATGCTCCATGCCCTCGTCATCACAATGCTCCAGAGCTCTTGGCATCATAATGCTCCATTCCCGTGTCATCCCATTGCTCAATGACACTTGTCATCAAAATGTTCCTTGGCCTTTGTCATCACAGTGCTCCATGATACCTTTAATCAAAATTCTACATGACCACTGTCATCACAATGCAAGATGACCAATCTCATCACAATGCCCCATGACACGTGTCATCACAATTCGCCTTGGCCCTTGTCATCTCAATGCTGTATGAACCGTGTCATCACTAGGTTCCAGGACCCTTGTCATCAAAATGCTCCATGAACTCTCTTAGCTCAATGTTCCATGGCCTTTGTATTCACAATGCTCCATTGTCCCGATAATCGCGTTGCTCCATGATCTGTGTCAGCACAATATTTCATGACACTTGTCATCTCAATGCTCCATGATCCCTGTAATCAAAATGATCCCTGCCAATGTCATCACAATGTTCCATGTCTCCTGTAATCACAATGCTCCATGCCCATGTCATCACAATGCTCCAGGTATGTTGTCATCACCATGCTTCATGCCCCGTGTCATCACAATGCTCCATGAATCTTGTCTTCACAATGCTCTATGGCCTTTGTCATCACAATGCTCCGTGACCCCTGTCAACACAATGCCTGATGACCCCTGTCATCAAAATGCTAAATGGCACTTGTCATCACAATGCTCTATGTCACCTGTCATCACTCTTCTCCATGTCACTTGTTATCACAATGCTCCATGGCCCCTGTAATCCCAGTACTCCATGACCCCTTTCAATACAATGCCCAATGCTACCTCTCATCACAATTCTCCATGGCATTTGTCATCACGATGCACCATGACACCTGTCATCACAATGCTCCATGACACTTGTCATCACAGCGCTCGATGGCCCTTGTCATCACAATGTTCCTTGGTGCTTTTCATCGCAATGCTCCATGACAACTTTCATCAAATTACTCCAAGATTTGTTTCATCACAATGCTCCATGGCCCTTGTCATTACAAATCCACATGATCCCTTTCATGACAATTCTCCATGGCAACTTACATAAAAATGCTCCATGCCCCTGTCATCACAATGCCCAATGATACCTGTTTTTACAATGATCCATGTCCCTTGTCATCACAAGGCTCCATGTCCCTTGTATTCACAATGCCCCATGACCCCTGTCATCACAATGCTCCATGGCCCTTGTCATCACAATGCTCCATGAAACATTTCCTCACAATGCTCCAGTACGCCTTTCATCCAAATTCCCCATGGCCACTGTCATCACAATTCTCCATGACCCCTGTCATCGTAATGGTCCATGACCCGCTTCATCTCTATGCTCCATGACACCTGTCATCACAAAGCTCCATGCCCTTGACATCACCAGGCTCCAGAACTCTTGTCATTATGATGCTCCATGTCCGTTTCATCACCATGCTCCATGACACTTGTCATCACAATGCTCCATGGCCCCTCTCATTACTGTGCTCCATAATAACTTTAATCACATTTCTAGATGACCACTGCCATCACAATGCCCCATGACATTGTCATCACAATTCGCCATGACCATTGTCATCACAATGCTCCATGAACCATGTCATCAGAGGGTCCCAGGACACTTGTCATCACAATGATCCATTACCATTTTCATCACAATGCTCCATGACCACTGTCATCTCAATGCTCCAAGGCCTTTGTATTCAAAATGCTCCATGGCCCCTGTAATCACAGTGCTCCATAACACCTTTCATCATAATGCTCCATGACCACTGCCATCTCAATGCCTCATGACGCCTGTCATCACAATTCTCCAAGGCCCCTTTCATCACAATGCTCCATGACACTTGTCATCACATTGCTCCATAACACCTGTCATCACAGTGTTCCCGGCCCATATCATCACAAGGCCCCATGTCCCCTATAATCACAATGCTCCATGCCTTTTTCCTCACAATGCTCCAGAATTCTTGTCATCACAATGTTCCATGACCGTGGCATCACAATGCTCCATGGCCCTTGTCATCACAATGCTCCAGAATTCTTGTCATCACAATGTTCCATGACCGCGTCATCACAATGCTACATCACCCTGGTCTTCACAGTTCTCCATGACCTTTGTCATCACAATGCTCTATGTCGCTTTTCATGACAATTCTCAATGACCACTTTAATCACTATGCTCGCTGACCATTTTCATGACATTTCTCTATTGTCATTACAATTCCCCACGGCCCCTTTCTTCACAATGCTCCATGATGCCTGTCATAAAAATGCTCCATGGCTTTTGTTATCACAATGCTCCAGGACCAGTTTCATCACAATACTCCATCCCCCTTGTCATCACAGTGCACAATGAAACCTTTCATTACAATGTTCCATGAAACTTGTCATCACAATGCTCCATGGCCTTTATCGTCACAATGCTCCCAGGTACTTTTCATCACGACGTTCCATGAAAACTTTCATCACATTGCTC
This sequence comes from Balaenoptera physalus, assembly GCF_965194825.1. NCBI lineage: Eukaryota > Metazoa > Chordata > Mammalia > Artiodactyla > Balaenopteridae > Balaenoptera > Balaenoptera physalus. The sequence continues at coordinate 89,667 of NW_028125843.1, forward strand.
CATGACCATTGTCATCACAATAGTCCATACCCTTGTCAACACAATGCTGCCTAATCCCTGTCATCACAATTCTCCATGACTGCTGTCATCACAATAATCCAGGACAAGTTTCATAACAATGCTTCATGCCCCCAGTCATCACAGTGCTCCATGATACCTTTCATCACAATTCCTAGATGATCAATGTCATCACAATGCCCCATGACACCTGTCATACAATTCGCTATGGCCCTTGTCATCACAATACTCGATGAACCGTGTCATCACAGTGTTCCAGGACACATGTCATCACAATGATCCATGACTACTTTCATCACAATGCTCCAATACACCTGTCATCACAAGGCTCCATGGCCCCTGTTATCATATTGCTCCATGATCTCTTTCATCACAATGCTCCATGACCACTGTCATCACCATGCCTCATGACGCCTGTCATCTCAATGCTCCATGGCCCCTTTCATCACAATGCTCCATGAACCCAGTCATCACAATGTTCCCTGACTTTTCATCACAATGCTCCATGGGCCCTGTCATCACAATGCTCCATGCCCTTGTCATCAAAATGCTCCAGAACTCTTGTCATCATAATGCTCCATGCCAATGTCATCAAAATGCCCCATGACACTTGTCATCACAATGCTCCATGGCCTTTGTCATCACAATGTTCCATGGCCGCCGTCATCACAATGCTCCATGCCCTTGTCATCAAAATTCTCCAGAACTCTTGTCATCATAATGCTCCATGCCAATGTCATCAAAATGCCCCTTGACACTTGTCATCACAATGCTCCATGGCCTTTGTCATCACAATGTTCCATGGTCCCTGTAATCACAGTGCTCCCTGATACCTTTCATCACAATTCTAGATGACCACTGTCACCACAATGCCCCATGACTGATGTCATCACAATTCGCATGGTCCCTGTCATCACAATGCTCCATGAACCGTGTCATCACAAGGTTCCAGGACACTTGTCATCACAATGATCCATGATCACTTTCATCACAATGCTCCATGAAACCTGTCATCTCAATGCTCCATAGCCTTTGTATTCACAATGCTCCATGGCCCCTGTAATCACAGTGCTCTATGACCCATTTCATCACAATGCTCCAAGACCGCTGTCATCACAATGCCCCATGACGCCTGCCATCACAAATCTCCAAGGCCTCTCTTACCAGAAAGCTCCATGATGCCTGGCAGCACAATGTTCCAAGATAATTTTCATCACAATGCTCCATGACCCCTGTCATCACAAAGTTCTCTGCCCATATCATCACAATGCTCCATGCCCTTTCATCACAATGCTCCAGAATTCTTGTTATCGCAATGATCCTTGACCGTGTCATTACAATGCTCCATGACCCTTGTCATCACAAAGCTCCATGACCCCTGTCATCACAATGATCCATGACTCCTTTCCTCACAGTGCTCCAGTACCCTTTTCATCATAATGCTCCATGCCATTGTCAGCACAATGCTCCTTGGACCCTGTCATCAAAATGCTCCATCCCCTTTTCATCACAATGCTCCAGATGTCCTATCATTACAATGCTCCATGCCCGTGTCAACACAATGCTCCATGACCCCTGTCATCAAAATGCTTTATGAACCTTGTTATCAGAATGTTCCATGACCCCTGTCATCAAAATGATCCATGACCGTTGTCATCACAATGCTGCATGATACCTTTCATCCCAATTCTCTGTGACCGCTGTCATCACAATGCTCCTGGACAATTTTCATCACAATGCTCCATGGCCCCTGTCATCACAGTGCCCCATAACCGCTGTAATCACAATGCTCCATGACCCTGTCATCACAATGCTGCATGACTCCTGTCATCACATTTTTCCATGGCCTATGTATTCACAATGCACCATGGACCCTATAATCACACTGTTGCATGTTCCCTTTCAACACAATGGTCCATGACCCCTCTCATCACAATGTTCCATGAAAATTGTCATCAAAATGCTCCATGACCCCGGTCACCACAAGGTTCCCTGCCCTTGTCATCACAATGCTCCATGACGCTTGTAATCACAATGGTACATGGCCTTGTCATTACAATGCTCCATGGCCTCTGTCATCACCATGCTCCATGGTCTTTCTCATCACAATGCTCTATGACTCCTGTCATCACAATGCTTGATGACCATTGTCATCACAATGCTCCAAGGCCCGTGTCATCACAATGCCTCATGGTCTTTGTAATCATAATGCTCAATGACCCCTCTCATCACAATGCTCCATGCCGTTGTCATCACAATGCTCCATGGCCCCTGTAATCACAATGCTCCATGCCCTCGTCATCACAATGCTCCAGAGCTCTTGGCATCATAATGCTCCATTCCCGTGTCATCCCATTGCTCAATGACACTTGTCATCAAAATGTTCCTTGGCCTTTGTCATCACAGTGCTCCATGATACCTTTAATCAAAATTCTACATGACCACTGTCATCACAATGCAAGATGACCAATCTCATCACAATGCCCCATGACACGTGTCATCACAATTCGCCTTGGCCCTTGTCATCTCAATGCTGTATGAACCGTGTCATCACTAGGTTCCAGGACCCTTGTCATCAAAATGCTCCATGAACTCTCTTAGCTCAATGTTCCATGGCCTTTGTATTCACAATGCTCCATTGTCCCGATAATCGCGTTGCTCCATGATCTGTGTCAGCACAATATTTCATGACACTTGTCATCTCAATGCTCCATGATCCCTGTAATCAAAATGATCCCTGCCAATGTCATCACAATGTTCCATGTCTCCTGTAATCACAATGCTCCATGCCCATGTCATCACAATGCTCCAGGTATGTTGTCATCACCATGCTTCATGCCCCGTGTCATCACAATGCTCCATGAATCTTGTCTTCACAATGCTCTATGGCCTTTGTCATCACAATGCTCCGTGACCCCTGTCAACACAATGCCTGATGACCCCTGTCATCAAAATGCTAAATGGCACTTGTCATCACAATGCTCTATGTCACCTGTCATCACTCTTCTCCATGTCACTTGTTATCACAATGCTCCATGGCCCCTGTAATCCCAGTACTCCATGACCCCTTTCAATACAATGCCCAATGCTACCTCTCATCACAATTCTCCATGGCATTTGTCATCACGATGCACCATGACACCTGTCATCACAATGCTCCATGACACTTGTCATCACAGCGCTCGATGGCCCTTGTCATCACAATGTTCCTTGGTGCTTTTCATCGCAATGCTCCATGACAACTTTCATCAAATTACTCCAAGATTTGTTTCATCACAATGCTCCATGGCCCTTGTCATTACAAATCCACATGATCCCTTTCATGACAATTCTCCATGGCAACTTACATAAAAATGCTCCATGCCCCTGTCATCACAATGCCCAATGATACCTGTTTTTACAATGATCCATGTCCCTTGTCATCACAAGGCTCCATGTCCCTTGTATTCACAATGCCCCATGACCCCTGTCATCACAATGCTCCATGGCCCTTGTCATCACAATGCTCCATGAAACATTTCCTCACAATGCTCCAGTACGCCTTTCATCCAAATTCCCCATGGCCACTGTCATCACAATTCTCCATGACCCCTGTCATCGTAATGGTCCATGACCCGCTTCATCTCTATGCTCCATGACACCTGTCATCACAAAGCTCCATGCCCTTGACATCACCAGGCTCCAGAACTCTTGTCATTATGATGCTCCATGTCCGTTTCATCACCATGCTCCATGACACTTGTCATCACAATGCTCCATGGCCCCTCTCATTACTGTGCTCCATAATAACTTTAATCACATTTCTAGATGACCACTGCCATCACAATGCCCCATGACATTGTCATCACAATTCGCCATGACCATTGTCATCACAATGCTCCATGAACCATGTCATCAGAGGGTCCCAGGACACTTGTCATCACAATGATCCATTACCATTTTCATCACAATGCTCCATGACCACTGTCATCTCAATGCTCCAAGGCCTTTGTATTCAAAATGCTCCATGGCCCCTGTAATCACAGTGCTCCATAACACCTTTCATCATAATGCTCCATGACCACTGCCATCTCAATGCCTCATGACGCCTGTCATCACAATTCTCCAAGGCCCCTTTCATCACAATGCTCCATGACACTTGTCATCACATTGCTCCATAACACCTGTCATCACAGTGTTCCCGGCCCATATCATCACAAGGCCCCATGTCCCCTATAATCACAATGCTCCATGCCTTTTTCCTCACAATGCTCCAGAATTCTTGTCATCACAATGTTCCATGACCGTGGCATCACAATGCTCCATGGCCCTTGTCATCACAATGCTCCAGAATTCTTGTCATCACAATGTTCCATGACCGCGTCATCACAATGCTACATGACCCTGGTCTTCACAGTTCTCCATGACCTTTGTCATCACAATGCTCTATGTCGCTTTTCATGACAATTCTCAATGACCACTTTAATCACTATGCTCGCTGACCATTTTCATGACATTTCTCTATTGTCATTACAATTCCCCACGGCCCCTTTCTTCACAATGCTCCATGATGCCTGTCATAAAAATGCTCCATGGCTTTTGTTATCACAATGCTCCAGGACCAGTTTCATCACAATACTCCATCCCCCTTGTCATCACAGTGCACAATGAAACCTTTCATTACAATGTTCCATGAAACTTGTCATCACAATGCTCCATGGCCTTTATCGTCACAATGCTCCCAGGTACTTTTCATCACGACGTTCCATGAAAACTTTCATCACATTGCTCCATGACCATTGTCATCACAATAGTCCATACCCTTGTCAACACAATGCTGCCTAATCCCTGTCATCACAATTCTCCATGACTGCTGTCATCACAATAATCCAGGACAAGTTTCATAACAATGCTTCATGCCCCCAGTCATCACAGTGCTCCATGATACCTTTCATCACAATTCCTAGATGATCAATGTCATCACAATGCCCCATGACACCTGTCATACAATTCGCTATGGCCCTTGTCATCACAATACTCGATGAACCGTGTCATCACAGTGTTCCAGGACACATGTCATCACAATGATCCATGACTACTTTCATCACAATGCTCCAATACACCTGTCATCACAAGGCTCCATGGCCCCTGTTATCATATTGCTCCATGATCTCTTTCATCACAATGCTCCATGACCACTGTCATCACCATGCCTCATGACGCCTGTCATCTCAATGCTCCATGGCCCCTTTCATCACAATGCTCCATGAACCCAGTCATCACAATGTTCCCTGACTTTTCATCACAATGCTCCATGGGCCCTGTCATCACAATGCTCCATGCCCTTGTCATCAAAATGCTCCAGAACTCTTGTCATCATAATGCTCCATGCCAATGTCATCAAAATGCCCCATGACACTTGTCATCACAATGCTCCATGGCCTTTGTCATCACAATGTTCCATGGCCGCCGTCATCACAATGCTCCATGCCCTTGTCATCAAAATTCTCCAGAACTCTTGTCATCATAATGCTCCATGCCAATGTCATCAAAATGCCCCTTGACACTTGTCATCACAATGCTCCATGGCCTTTGTCATCACAATGTTCCATGGTCCCTGTAATCACAGTGCTCCCTGATACCTTTCATCACAATTCTAGATGACCACTGTCACCACAATGCCCCATGACTGATGTCATCACAATTCGCATGGTCCCTGTCATCACAATGCTCCATGAACCGTGTCATCACAAGGTTCCAGGACACTTGTCATCACAATGATCCATGATCACTTTCATCACAATGCTCCATGAAACCTGTCATCTCAATGCTCCATAGCCTTTGTATTCACAATGCTCCATGGCCCCTGTAATCACAGTGCTCTATGACCCATTTCATCACAATGCTCCAAGACCGCTGTCATCACAATGCCCTATGACGCCTGCCATCACAAATCTCCAAGGCCTCTCTTACCAGAAAGCTCCATGATGCCTGGCAGCACAATGTTCCAAGATAATTTTCATCACAATGCTCCATGACCCCTGTCATCACAAAGTTCTCTGCCCATATCATCACAATGCTCCATGCCCTTTCATCACAATGCTCCAGAATTCTTGTTATCGCAATGATCCTTGACCGTGTCATTACAATGCTCCATGACCCTTGTCATCACAAAGCTCCATGACCCCTGTCATCACAATGATCCATGACTCCTTTCCTCACAGTGCTCCAGTACCCTTTTCATCATAATGCTCCATGCCATTGTCAGCACAATGCTCCTTGGACCCTGTCATCAAAATGCTCCATCCCCTTTTCATCACAATGCTCCAGATGTCCTATCATTACAATGCTCCATGCCCGTGTCAACACAATGCTCCATGACCCCTGTCATCAAAATGCTTTATGAACCTTGTTATCAGAATGTTCCATGACCCCTGTCATCAAAATGATCCATGACCGTTGTCATCACAATGCTGCATGATACCTTTCATCCCAATTCTCTGTGACCGCTGTCATCACAATGCTCCTGGACAATTTTCATCACAATGCTCCATGGCCCCTGTCATCACAGTGCCCCATAACCGCTGTAATCACAATGCTCCATGACCCTGTCATCACAATGCTGCATGACTCCTGTCATCACATTTTTCCATGGCCTATGTATTCACAATGCACCATGGACCCTATAATCACACTGTTGCATGTTCCCTTTCAACACAATGGTCCATGACCCCTCTCATCACAATGTTCCATGAAAATTGTCATCAAAATGCTCCATGACCCCGGTCACCACAAGGTTCCCTGCCCTTGTCATCACAATGCTCCATGACGCTTGTAATCACAATGGTACATGGCCTTGTCATTACAATGCTCCATGGCCTCTGTCATCACCATGCTCCATGGTCTTTCTCATCACAATGCTCTATGACTCCTGTCATCACAATGCTTGATGACCATTGTCATCACAATGCTCCAAGGCCCGTGTCATCACAATGCCTCATGGTCTTTGTAATCATAATGCTCAATGACCCCTCTCATCACAATGCTCCATGCCGTTGTCATCACAATGCTCCATGGCCCCTGTAATCACAATGCTCCATGCCCTCGTCATCACAATGCTCCAGAGCTCTTGGCATCATAATGCTCCATTCCCGTGTCATCCCATTGCTCAATGACACTTGTCATCAAAATGTTCCTTGGCCTTTGTCATCACAGTGCTCCATGATACCTTTAATCAAAATTCTACATGACCACTGTCATCACAATGCAAGATGACCAATCTCATCACAATGCCCCATGACACGTGTCATCACAATTCGCCTTGGCCCTTGTCATCTCAATGCTGTATGAACCGTGTCATCACTAGGTTCCAGGACCCTTGTCATCAAAATGCTCCATGAACTCTCTTAGCTCAATGTTCCATGGCCTTTGTATTCACAATGCTCCATTGTCCCGATAATCGCGTTGCTCCATGATCTGTGTCAGCACAATATTTCATGACACTTGTCATCTCAATGCTCCATGATCCCTGTAATCAAAATGATCCCTGCCAATGTCATCACAATGTTCCATGTCTCCTGTAATCACAATGCTCCATGCCCATGTCATCACAATGCTCCAGGTATGTTGTCATCACCATGCTTCATGCCCCGTGTCATCACAATGCTCCATGAATCTTGTCTTCACAATGCTCTATGGCCTTTGTCATCACAATGCTCCGTGACCCCTGTCAACACAATGCCTGATGACCCCTGTCATCAAAATGCTAAATGGCACTTGTCATCACAATGCTCTATGTCACCTGTCATCACTCTTCTCCATGTCACTTGTTATCACAATGCTCCATGGCCCCTGTAATCCCAGTACTCCATGACCCCTTTCAATACAATGCCCAATGCTACCTCTCATCACAATTCTCCATGGCATTTGTCATCACGATGCACCATGACACCTGTCATCACAATGCTCCATGACACTTGTCATCACAGCGCTCGATGGCCCTTGTCATCACAATGTTCCTTGGTGCTTTTCATCGCAATGCTCCATGACAACTTTCATCAAATTACTCCAAGATTTGTTTCATCACAATGCTCCATGGCCCTTGTCATTACAAATCCACATGATCCCTTTCATGACAATTCTCCATGGCAACTTACATAAAAATGCTCCATGCCCCTGTCATCACAATGCCCAATGATACCTGTTTTTACAATGATCCATGTCCCTTGTCATCACAAGGCTCCATGTCCCTTGTATTCACAATGCCCCATGACCCCTGTCATCACAATGCTCCATGGCCCTTGTCATCACAATGCTCCATGAAACATTTCCTCACAATGCTCCAGTACGCCTTTCATCCAAATTCCCCATGGCCACTGTCATCACAATTCTCCATGACCCCTGTCATCGTAATGGTCCATGACCCGCTTCATCTCTATGCTCCATGACACCTGTCATCACAAAGCTCCATGCCCTTGACATCACCAGGCTCCAGAACTCTTGTCATTATGATGCTCCATGTCCGTTTCATCACCATGCTCCATGACACTTGTCATCACAATGCTCCATGGCCCCTCTCATTACTGTGCTCCATAATAACTTTAATCACATTTCTAGATGACCACTGCCATCACAATGCCCCATGACATTGTCATCACAATTCGCCATGACCATTGTCATCACAATGCTCCATGAACCATGTCATCAGAGGGTCCCAGGACACTTGTCATCACAATGATCCATTACCATTTTCATCACAATGCTCCATGACCACTGTCATCTCAATGCTCCAAGGCCTTTGTATTCAAAATGCTCCATGGCCCCTGTAATCACAGTGCTCCATAACACCTTTCATCATAATGCTCCATGACCACTGCCATCTCAATGCCTCATGACGCCTGTCATCACAATTCTCCAAGGCCCCTTTCATCACAATGCTCCATGACACTTGTCATCACATTGCTCCATAACACCTGTCATCACAGTGTTCCCGGCCCATATCATCACAAGGCCCCATGTCCCCTATAATCACAATGCTCCATGCCTTTTTCCTCACAATGCTCCAGAATTCTTGTCATCACAATGTTCCATGACCGTGGCATCACAATGCTCCATGGCCCTTGTCATCACAATGCTCCAGAATTCTTGTCATCACAATGTTCCATGACCGCGTCATCACAATGCTACATGACCCTGGTCTTCACAGTTCTCCATGACCTTTGTCATCACAATGCTCTATGTCGCTTTTCATGACAATTCTCAATGACCACTTTAATCACTATGCTCGCTGACCATTTTCATGACATTTCTCTATTGTCATTACAATTCCCCACGGCCCCTTTCTTCACAATGCTCCATGATGCCTGTCATAAAAATGCTCCATGGCTTTTGTTATCACAATGCTCCAGGACCAGTTTCATCACAATACTCCATCCCCCTTGTCATCACAGTGCACAATGAAACCTTTCATTACAATGTTCCATGAAACTTGTCATCACAATGCTCCATGGCCTTTATCGTCACAATGCTCCCAGGTACTTTTCATCACGACGTTCCATGAAAACTTTCATCACATTGCTCCATGACCATTGTCATCACAAGAGTCCATACCCTTGTCAACACAATGCCGCCTAATCCCTGTCATCACAATTCTCCATGACTGCTGTCATCACAATAATCCAGGACAAGTTTCATAACAATGCTTCATGCCCCCAGTCATCACAGTGCTCCATGATACCTTTCATCACAATTCCTAGATGATCAATGTCATCACAATGCCCCATGACACCTGTCATACAATTCGCTATGGCCCTTGTCATCACAATACTCGATGAACCGTGTCATCACAGTGTTCCAGGACACATGTCATCACAATGATCCATGACTACTTTCATCACAATGCTCCAATACACCTGTCATCACAAGGCTCCATGGCCCCTGTTATCATATTGCTCCATGATCTCTTTCATCACAATGCTCCATGACCACTGTCATCACCATGCCTCATGACGCCTGTCATCTCAATGCTCCATGGCCCCTTTCATCACAATGCTCCATGAACCCAGTCATCACAATGTTCCCTGACTTTTCATCACAATGCTCCATGGGCCCTGTCATCACAATGCTCCATGCCCTTGTCATCAAAATGCTCCAGAACTCTTGTCATCATAATGCTCCATGCCAATGTCATCAAAATGCCCCATGACACTTGTCATCACAATGCTCCATGGCCTTTGTCATCACAATGTTCCATGGCCGCCGTCATCACAATGCTCCATGCCCTTGTCATCAAAATTCTCCAGAACTCTTGTCATCATAATGCTACATGCCAATGTCATCAAAATGCCCCTTGACACTTGTCATCACAATGCTCCATGGCCTTTGTCATCACAATGTTCCATGGTCCCTGTAATCACAGTGCTCCCTGATACCTTTCATCACAATTCTAGATGACCACTGTCACCACAATGCCCCATGACTGATGTCATCACAATTCGCATGGTCCCTGTCATCACAATGCTCCATGAACCGTGTCATCACAAGGTTCCAGGACACTTGTCATCACAATGATCCATGATCACTTTCATCACAATGCTCCATGAAACCTGTCATCTCAATGCTCCATAGCCTTTGTATTCACAATGCTCCATGGCCCCTGTAATCACAGTGCTCTATGACCCATTTCATCACAATGCTCCAAGACCGCTGTCATCACAATGCCCCATGACGCCTGCCATCACAAATCTCCAAGGCCTCTCTTACCAGAAAGCTCCATGATGCCTGGCAGCACAATGTTCCAAGATAATTTTCATCACAATGCTCCATGACCCCTGTCATCACAAAGTTCTCTGCCCATATCATCACAATGCTCCATGCCCTTTCATCACAATGCTCCAGAATTCTTGTTATCGCAATGATCCTTGACCGTGTCATTACAATGCTCCATGACCCTTGTCATCACAAAGCTCCATGACCCCTGTCATCACAATGATCCATGACTCCTTTCCTCACAGTGCTCCAGTACCCTTTTCATCATAATGCTCCATGCCATTGTCAGCACAATGCTCCTTGGACCCTGTCATCAAAATGCTCCATCCCCTTTTCATCACAATGCTCCAGATGTCCTATCATTACAATGCTCCATGCCCGTGTCAACACAATGCTCCATGACCCCTGTCATCAAAATGCTTTATGAACCTTGTTATCAGAATGTTCCATGACCCCTGTCATCAAAATGATCCATGACCGTTGTCATCACAATGCTGCATGATACCTTTCATCCCAATTCTCTGTGACCGCTGTCATCACAATGCTCCTGGACAATTTTCATCACGATGCTCCATGGCCCCTGTCATCACAGTGCCCCATAACCGCTGTAATCACAATGCTCCATGACCCTGTCATCACAATGCTGCATGACTCCTGTCATCACATTTATCCATGGCCTATGTATTCACAATGCACCATGGACCCTATAATCACACTGTTGCATGTTCCCTTTCAACACAATGGTCCATGACCCCTCTCATCACAATGTTCCATGAAAATTGTCATCAAAATGCTCCATGACCCCGGTCACCACAAGGTTCCCTGCCCTTGTCATCACAATGCTCCATGACGCTTGTAATCACAATGGTACATGGCCTTGTCATTACAATGCTCCATGGCCTCTGTCATCACCATGCTCCATGGTCTTTCTCATCACAATGCTCTATGACTCCTGTCATCACAATGCTTGATGACCATTGTCATCACAATGCTCCAAGGCCCGTGTCATCACAATGCCTCATGGTCTTTGTAATCATAATGCTCAATGACCCCTCTCATCAAATGCTCCATGCCGTTGTCATCACAATGCTCCATGGCCCCTGTAATCACAATGCTCCATGCCCTCGTCATCACAATGCTCCAGAGCTCTTGGCATCATAATGCTCCATTCCCGTGTCATCCCATTGCTCAATGACACTTGTCATCAAAATGTTCCTTGGCCTTTGTCATCACAGTGCTCCATGATACCTTTAATCAAAATTCTACATGACCACTGTCATCACAATGCAAGATGACCAATCTCATCACAATGCCCCATGACACGTGTCATCACAATTCGCCTTGGCCCTTGTCATCTCAATGCTGTATGAACCGTGTCATCACTAGGTTCCAGGACCCTTGTCATCAAAATGCTCCATGAACTCTCTTAGCTCAATGTTCCATGGCCTTTGTATTCACAATGCTCCATTGTCCCGATAATCGCGTTGCTCCATGATCTGTGTCAGCACAATATTTCATGACACTTGTCATCTCAATGCTCCATGATCCCTGTAATCAAAATGATCCCTGCCAATGTCATCACAATGTTCCATGTCTCCTGTAATCACAATGCTCCATGCCCATGTCATCACAATGCTCCAGGTATGTTGTCATCACCATGCTTCATGCCCCGTGTCATCACAATGCTCCATGAATCTTGTCTTCACAATGCTCTATGGCCTTTGTCATCACAATGCTCCGTGACCCCTGTCAACACAATGCCTGATGACCCCTGTCATCAAAATGCTAAATGGCACTTGTCATCACAATGCTCTATGTCACCTGTCATCACTCTTCTCCATGTCACTTGTTATCACAATGCTCCATGGCCCCTGTAATCCCAGTACTCCATGACCCCTTTCAATACAATGCCCAATGCTACCTCTCATCACAATTCTCCATGGCATTTGTCATCACGATGCACCATGACACCTGTCATCACAATGCTCCATGACACTTGTCATCACAGCGCTCGATGGCCCTTGTCATCACAATGTTCCTTGGTGCTTTTCATCGCAATGCTCCATGACAACTTTCATCAAATTACTCCAAGATTTGTTTCATCACAATGCTCCATGGCCCTTGTCATTACAAATCCACATGATCCCTTTCATGACAATTCTCCATGGCAACTTACATAAAAATGCTCCATGCCCCTGTCATCACAATGCCCAATGATACCTGTTTTTACAATGATCCATGTCCCTTGTCATCACAAGGCTCCATGTCCCTTGTATTCACAATGCCCCATGACCCCTGTCATCACAATGCTCCATGGCCCTTGTCATCACAATGCTCCATGAAACATTTCCTCACAATGCTCCAGTACGCCTTTCATCCAAATTCCCCATGGCCACTGTCATCACAATTCTCCATGACCCCTGTCATCGTAATGGTCCATGACCCGCTTCATCTCTATGCTCCATGACACCTGTCATCACAAAGCTCCATGCCCTTGACATCACCAGGCTCCAGAACTCTTGTCATTATGATGCTCCATGTCCGTTTCATCACCATGCTCCATGACACTTGTCATCACAATGCTCCATGGCCCCTCTCATTACTGTGCTCCATAATAACTTTAATCACATTTCTAGATGACCACTGCCATCACAATGCCCCATGACATTGTCATCACAATTCGCCATGACCATTGTCATCACAATGCTCCATGAACCATGTCATCAGAGGGTCCCAGGACACTTGTCATCACAATGATCCATTACCATTTTCATCACAATGCTCCATGACCACTGTCATCTCAATGCTCCAAGGCCTTTGTATTCAAAATGCTCCATGGCCCCTGTAATCACAGTGCTCCATAACACCTTTCATCATAATGCTCCATGACCACTGCCATCTCAATGCCTCATGACGCCTGTCATCACAATTCTCCAAGGCCCCTTTCATCACAATGCTCCATGACACTTGTCATCACATTGCTCCATAACACCTGTCATCACAGTGTTCCCGGCCCATATCATCACAAGGCCCCATGTCCCCTATAATCACAATGCTCCATGCCTTTTTCCTCACAATGCTCCAGAATTCTTGTCATCACAATGTTCCATGACCGTGGCATCACAATGCTCCATGGCCCTTGTCATCACAATGCTCCAGAATTCTTGTCATCACAATGTTCCATGACCGCGTCATCACAATGCTACATGACCCTGGTCTTCACAGTTCTCCATGACCTTTGTCATCACAATGCTCTATGTCGCTTTTCATGACAATTCTCAATGACCACTTTAATCACTATGCTCGCTGACCATTTTCATGACATTTCTCTATTGTCATTACAATTCCCCACGGCCCCTTTCTTCACAATGCTCCATGATGCCTGTCATAAAAATGCTCCATGGCTTTTGTTATCACAATGCTCCAGGACCAGTTTCATCACAATACTCCATCCCCCTTGTCATCACAGTGCACAATGAAACCTTTCATTACAATGTTCCATGAAACTTGTCATCACAATGCTCCATGGCCTTTATCGTCACAATGCTCCCAGGTACTTTTCATCACGACGTTCCATGAAAACTTTCATCACATTGCTCCATGACCATTGTCATCACAAGAGTCCATACCCTTGTCAACACAATGCCGCCTAATCCCTGTCATCACAATTCTCCATGACTGCTGTCATCACAATAATCCAGGACAAGTTTCATAACAATGCTTCATGCCCCCAGTCATCACAGTGCTCCATGATACCTTTCATCACAATTCCTAGATGATCAATGTCATCACAATGCCCCATGACACCTGTCATACAATTCGCTATGGCCCTTGTCATCACAATACTCGATGAACCGTGTCATCACAGTGTTCCAGGACACATGTCATCACAATGATCCATGACTACTTTCATCACAATGCTCCAATACACCTGTCATCACAAGGCTCCATGGCCCCTGTTATCATATTGCTCCATGATCTCTTTCATCACAATGCTCCATGACCACTGTCATCACCATGCCTCATGACGCCTGTCATCTCAATGCTCCATGGCCCCTTTCATCACAATGCTCCATGAACCCAGTCATCACAATGTTCCCTGACTTTTCATCACAATGCTCCATGGGCCCTGTCATCACAATGCTCCATGCCCTTGTCATCAAAATGCTCCAGAACTCTTGTCATCATAATGCTCCATGCCAATGTCATCAAAATGCCCCATGACACTTGTCATCACAATGCTCCATGGCCTTTGTCATCACAATGTTCCATGGCCGCCGTCATCACAATGCTCCATGCCCTTGTCATCAAAATTCTCCAGAACTCTTGTCATCATAATGCTCCATGCCAATGTCATCAAAATGCCCCTTGACACTTGTCATCACAATGCTCCATGGCCTTTGTCATCACAATGTTCCATGGTCCCTGTAATCACAGTGCTCCCTGATACCTTTCATCACAATTCTAGATGACCACTGTCACCACAATGCCCCATGACTGATGTCATCACAATTCGCATGGTCCCTGTCATCACAATGCTCCATGAACCGTGTCATCACAAGGTTCCAGGACACTTGTCATCACAATGATCCATGATCACTTTCATCACAATGCTCCATGAAACCTGTCATCTCAATGCTCCATAGCCTTTGTATTCACAATGCTCCATGGCCCCTGTAATCACAGTGCTCTATGACCCATTTCATCACAATGCTCCAAGACCGCTGTCATCACAATGCCCCATGACGCCTGCCATCACAAATCTCCAAGGCCTCTCTTACCAGAAAGCTCCATGATGCCTGGCAGCACAATGTTCCAAGATAATTTTCATCACAATGCTCCATGACCCCTGTCATCACAAAGTTCTCTGCCCATATCATCACAATGCTCCATGCCCTTTCATCACAATGCTCCAGAATTCTTGTTATCGCAATGATCCTTGACCGTGTCATTACAATGCTCCATGACCCTTGTCATCACAAAGCTCCATGACCCCTGTCATCACAATGATCCATGACTCCTTTCCTCACAGTGCTCCAGTACCCTTTTCATCATAATGCTCCATGCCATTGTCAGCACAATGCTCCTTGGACCCTGTCATCAAAATGCTCCATCCCCTTTTCATCACAATGCTCCAGATGTCCTATCATTACAATGCTCCATGCCCGTGTCAACACAATGCTCCATGACCCCTGTCATCAAAATGCTTTATGAACCTTGTTATCAGAATGTTCCATGACCCCTGTCATCAAAATGATCCATGACCGTTGTCATCACAATGCTGCATGATACCTTTCATCCCAATTCTCTGTGACCGCTGTCATCACAATGCTCCTGGACAATTTTCATCACGATGCTCCATGGCCCCTGTCATCACAGTGCCCCATAACCGCTGTAATCACAATGCTCCATGACCCTGTCATCACAATGCTGCATGACTCCTGTCATCACATTTTTCCATGGCCTATGTATTCACAATGCACCATGGACCCTATAATCACACTGTTGCATGTTCCCTTTCAACACAATGGTCCATGACCCCTCTCATCACAATGTTCCATGAAAATTGTCATCAAAATGCTCCATGACCCCGGTCACCACAAGGTTCCCTGCCCTTGTCATCACAATGCTCCATGACGCTTGTAATCACAATGGTACATGGCCTTGTCATTACAATGCTCCATGGCCTCTGTCATCACCATGCTCCATGGTCTTTCTCATCACAATGCTCTATGACTCCTGTCATCACAATGCTTGATGACCATTGTCATCACAATGCTCCAAGGCCCGTGTCATCACAATGCCTCATGGTCTTTGTAATCATAATGCTCAATGACCCCTCTCATCACAATGCTCCATGCCGTTGTCATCACAATGCTCCATGGCCCCTGTAATCACAATGCTCCATGCCCTCGTCATCACAATGCTCCAGAGCTCTTGGCATCATAATGCTCCATTCCCGTGTCATCCCATTGCTCAATGACACTTGTCATCAAAATGTTCCTTGGCCTTTGTCATCACAGTGCTCCATGATACCTTTAATCAAAATTCTACATGACCACTGTCATCACAATGCAAGATGACCAATCTCATCACAATGCCCCATGACACGTGTCATCACAATTCGCCTTGGCCCTTGTCATCTCAATGCTGTATGAACCGTGTCATCACTAGGTTCCAGGACCCTTGTCATCAAAATGCTCCATGAACTCTCTTAGCTCAATGTTCCATGGCCTTTGTATTCACAATGCTCCATTGTCCCGATAATCGCGTTGCTCCATGATCTGTGTCAGCACAATATTTCATGACACTTGTCATCTCAATGCTCCATGATCCCTGTAATCAAAATGATCCCTGCCAATGTCATCACAATGTTCCATGTCTCCTGTAATCACAATGCTCCATGCCCATGTCATCACAATGCTCCAGGTATGTTGTCATCACCATGCTTCATGCCCCGTGTCATCACAATGCTCCATGAATCTTGTCTTCACAATGCTCTATGGCCTTTGTCATCACAATGCTCCGTGACCCCTGTCAACACAATGCCTGATGACCCCTGTCATCAAAATGCTAAATGGCACTTGTCATCACAATGCTCTATGTCACCTGTCATCACTCTTCTCCATGTCACTTGTTATCACAATGCTCCATGGCCCCTGTAATCCCAGTACTCCATGACCCCTTTCAATACAATGCCCAATGCTACCTCTCATCACAATTCTCCATGGCATTTGTCATCACGATGCACCATGACACCTGTCATCACAATGCTCCATGACACTTGTCATCACAGCGCTCGATGGCCCTTGTCATCACAATGTTCCTTGGTGCTTTTCATCGCAATGCTCCATGACAACTTTCATCAAATTACTCCAAGATTTGTTTCATCACAATGCTCCATGGCCCTTGTCATTACAAATCCACATGATCCCTTTCATGACAATTCTCCATGGCAACTTACATAAAAATGCTCCATGCCCCTGTCATCACAATGCCCAATGATACCTGTTTTTACAATGATCCATGTCCCTTGTCATCACAAGGCTCCATGTCCCTTGTATTCACAATGCCCCATGACCCCTGTCATCACAATGCTCCATGGCCCTTGTCATCACAATGCTCCATGAAACATTTCCTCACAATGCTCCAGTACGCCTTTCATCCAAATTCCCCATGGCCACTGTCATCACAATTCTCCATGACCCCTGTCATCGTAATGGTCCATGACCCGCTTCATCTCTATGCTCCATGACACCTGTCATCACAAAGCTCCATGCCCTTGACATCACCAGGCTCCAGAACTCTTGTCATTATGATGCTCCATGTCCGTTTCATCACCATGCTCCATGACACTTGTCATCACAATGCTCCATGGCCCCTCTCATTACTGTGCTCCATAATAACTTTAATCACATTTCTAGATGACCACTGCCATCACAATGCCCCATGACATTGTCATCACAATTCGCCATGACCATTGTCATCACAATGCTCCATGAACCATGTCATCAGAGGGTCCCAGGACACTTGTCATCACAATGATCCATTACCATTTTCATCAC
Source organism: Balaenoptera physalus (assembly GCF_965194825.1). NCBI lineage: Eukaryota > Metazoa > Chordata > Mammalia > Artiodactyla > Balaenopteridae > Balaenoptera > Balaenoptera physalus. The sequence goes on from NW_028125843.1 coordinate 107,996, forward strand.
AATGCTCCATGACCACTGTCATCTCAATGCTCCAAGGCCTTTGTATTCAAAATGCTCCATGGCCCCTGTAATCACAGTGCTCCATAACACCTTTCATCATAATGCTCCATGACCACTGCCATCTCAATGCCTCATGACGCCTGTCATCACAATTCTCCAAGGCCCCTTTCATCACAATGCTCCATGACACTTGTCATCACATTGCTCCATAACACCTGTCATCACAGTGTTCCCGGCCCATATCATCACAAGGCCCCATGTCCCCTATAATCACAATGCTCCATGCCTTTTTCCTCACAATGCTCCAGAATTCTTGTCATCACAATGTTCCATGACCGTGGCATCACAATGCTCCATGGCCCTTGTCATCACAATGCTCCAGAATTCTTGTCATCACAATGTTCCATGACCGCGTCATCACAATGCTACATGACCCTGGTCTTCACAGTTCTCCATGACCTTTGTCATCACAATGCTCTATGTCGCTTTTCATGACAATTCTCAATGACCACTTTAATCACTATGCTCGCTGACCATTTTCATGACATTTCTCTATTGTCATTACAATTCCCCACGGCCCCTTTCTTCACAATGCTCCATGATGCCTGTCATAAAAATGCTCCATGGCTTTTGTTATCACAATGCTCCAGGACCAGTTTCATCACAATACTCCATCCCCCTTGTCATCACAGTGCACAATGAAACCTTTCATTACAATGTTCCATGAAACTTGTCATCACAATGCTCCATGGCCCTTGTCATCACAATGCTCCAGAATTCTTGTCATCACAATGTTCCATGACCGCGTCATCACAATGCTACATGACCCTGGTCTTCACAGTTCTCCATGACCTTTGTCATCACAATGCTCTATGTCGCTTTTCATGACAATTCTCAATGACCACTTTAATCACTATGCTCGCTGACCATTTTCATGACATTTCTCTATTGTCATTACAATTCCCCACGGCCCCTTTCTTCACAATGCTCCATGATGCCTGTCATAAAAATGCTCCATGGCTTTTGTTATCACAATGCTCCAGGACCAGTTTCATCACAATACTCCATCCCCCTTGTCATCACAGTGCACAATGAAACCTTTCATTACAATGTTCCATGAAACTTGTCATCACAATGCTCCATGGCCTTTATCGTCACAATGCTCCCAGGTACTTTTCATCACGACGTTCCATGAAAACTTTCATCACATTGCTCCATGACCATTGTCATCACAATAGTCCATACCCTTGTCAACACAATGCTGCCTAATCCCTGTCATCACAATTCTCCATGACTGCTGTCATCACAATAATCCAGGACAAGTTTCATAACAATGCTTCATGCCCCCAGTCATCACAGTGCTCCATGATACCTTTCATCACAATTCCTAGATGATCAATGTCATCACAATGCCCCATGACACCTGTCATACAATTCGCTATGGCCCTTGTCATCACAATACTCGATGAACCGTGTCATCACAGTGTTCCAGGACACATGTCATCACAATGATCCATGACTACTTTCATCACAATGCTCCAATACACCTGTCATCACAAGGCTCCATGGCCCCTGTTATCATATTGCTCCATGATCTCTTTCATCACAATGCTCCATGACCACTGTCATCACCATGCCTCATGACGCCTGTCATCTCAATGCTCCATGGCCCCTTTCATCACAATGCTCCATGAACCCAGTCATCACAATGTTCCCTGACTTTTCATCACAATGCTCCATGGGCCCTGTCATCACAATGCTCCATGCCCTTGTCATCAAAATGCTCCAGAACTCTTGTCATCATAATGCTCCATGCCAATGTCATCAAAATGCCCCATGACACTTGTCATCACAATGCTCCATGGCCTTTGTCATCACAATGTTCCATGGCCGCCGTCATCACAATGCTCCATGCCCTTGTCATCAAAATTCTCCAGAACTCTTGTCATCATAATGCTCCATGCCAATGTCATCAAAATGCCCCTTGACACTTGTCATCACAATGCTCCATGGCCTTTGTCATCACAATGTTCCATGGTCCCTGTAATCACAGTGCTCCCTGATACCTTTCATCACAATTCTAGATGACCACTGTCACCACAATGCCCCATGACTGATGTCATCACAATTCGCATGGTCCCTGTCATCACAATGCTCCATGAACCGTGTCATCACAAGGTTCCAGGACACTTGTCATCACAATTATCCATGATCACTTTCATCACAATGCTCCATGAAACCTGTCATCTCAATGCTCCATAGCCTTTGTATTCACAATGCTCCATGGCCCCTGTAATCACAGTGCTCTATGACCCATTTCATCACAATGCTCCAAGACCGCTGTCATCACAATGCCCCATGACGCCTGCCATCACAAATCTCCAAGGCCTCTCTTACCAGAAAGCTCCATGATGCCTGGCAGCACAATGTTCCAAGATAATTTTCATCACAATGCTCCATGACCCCTGTCATCACAAAGTTCTCTGCCCATATCATCACAATGCTCCATGCCCTTTCATCACAATGCTCCAGATTACTTGTTATCGCAATGATCCTTGACCGTGTCATTACAATGCTCCATGACCCTTGTCATCACAAAGCTCCATGACCCCTGTCATCACAATGATCCATGACTCCTTTCCTCACAGTGCTCCAGTACCCTTTTCATCATAATGCTCCATGCCATTGTCAGCACAATGCTCCTTGGACCCTGTCATCAAAATGCTCCATCCCCTTTTCATCACAATGCTCCAGATGTCCTATCATTACAATGCTCCATGCCCGTGTCAACACAATGCTCCATGACCCCTGTCATCAAAATGCTTTATGAACCTTGTTATCAGAATGTTCCATGACCCCTGTCATCAAAATGATCCATGACCGTTGTCATCACAATGCTGCATGATACCTTTCATCCCAATTCTCTGTGACCGCTGTCATCACAATGCTCCTGGACAATTTTCATCACAATGCTCCATGGCCCCTGTCATCACAGTGCCCCATAACCGCTGTAATCACAATGCTCCATGACCCTGTCATCACAATGCTGCATGACTCCTGTCATCACATTTTTCCATGGCCTATGTATTCACAATGCACCATGGACCCTATAATCACACTGTTGCATGTTCCCTTTCAACACAATGGTCCATGACCCCTCTCATCACAATGTTCCATGAAAATTGTCATCAAAATGCTCCATGACCCCGGTCACCACAAGGTTCCCTGCCCTTGTCATCACAATGCTCCATGACGCTTGTAATCACAATGGTACATGGCCTTGTCATTACAATGCTCCATGGCCTCTGTCATCACCATGCTCCATGGTCTTTCTCATCACAATGCTCTATGACTCCTGTCATCACAATGCTTGATGACCATTGTCATCACAATGCTCCAAGGCCCGTGTCATCACAATGCCTCATGGTCTTTGTAATCATAATGCTCAATGACCCCTCTCATCACAATGCTCCATGCCGTTGTCATCACAATGCTCCATGGCCCCTGTAATCACAATGCTCCATGCCCTCGTCATCACAATGCTCCAGAGCTCTTGGCATCATAATGCTCCATTCCCGTGTCATCCCATTGCTCAATGACACTTGTCATCAAAATGTTCCTTGGCCTTTGTCATCACAGTGCTCCATGATACCTTTAATCAAAATTCTACATGACCACTGTCATCACAATGCAAGATGACCAATCTCATCACAATGCCCCATGACACGTGTCATCACAATTCGCCTTGGCCCTTGTCATCTCAATGCTGTATGAACCGTGTCATCACTAGGTTCCAGGACCCTTGTCATCAAAATGCTCCATGAACTCTCTTAGCTCAATGTTCCATGGCCTTTGTATTCACAATGCTCCATTGTCCCGATAATCGCGTTGCTCCATGATCTGTGTCAGCACAATATTTCATGACACTTGTCATCTCAATGCTCCATGATCCCTGTAATCAAAATGATCCCTGCCAATGTCATCACAATGTTCCATGTCTCCTGTAATCACAATGCTCCATGCCCATGTCATCACAATGCTCCAGGTATGTTGTCATCACCATGCTTCATGCCCCGTGTCATCACAATGCTCCATGAATCTTGTCTTCACAATGCTCTATGGCCTTTGTCATCACAATGCTCCGTGACCCCTGTCAACACAATGCCTGATGACCCCTGTCATCAAAATGCTAAATGGCACTTGTCATCACAATGCTCTATGTCACCTGTCATCACTCTTCTCCATGTCACTTGTTATCACAATGCTCCATGGCCCCTGTAATCCCAGTACTCCATGACCCCTTTCAATACAATGCCCAATGCTACCTCTCATCACAATTCTCCATGGCATTTGTCATCACGATGCACCATGACACCTGTCATCACAATGCTCCATGACACTTGTCATCACAGCGCTCGATGGCCCTTGTCATCACAATGTTCCTTGGTGCTTTTCATCGCAATGCTCCATGACAACTTTCATCAAATTACTCCAAGATTTGTTTCATCACAATGCTCCATGGCCCTTGTCATTACAAATCCACATGATCCCTTTCATGACAATTCTCCATGGCAACTTACATAAAAATGCTCCATGCCCCTGTCATCACAATGCCCAATGATACCTGTTTTTACAATGATCCATGTCCCTTGTCATCACAAGGCTCCATGTCCCTTGTATTCACAATGCCCCATGACCCCTGTCATCACAATGCTCCATGGCCCTTGTCATCACAATGCTCCATGAAACATTTCCTCACAATGCTCCAGTACGCCTTTCATCCAAATTCCCCATGGCCACTGTCATCACAATTCTCCATGACCCCTGTCATCGTAATGGTCCATGACCCGCTTCATCTCTATGCTCCATGACACCTGGCATCACAAAGCTCCATGCCCTTGACATCACCAGGCTCCAGAACTCTTGTCATTATGATGCTCCATGTCCGTTTCATCACCATGCTCCATGACACTTGTCATCACAATGCTCCATGGCCCCTCTCATTACTGTGCTCCATAATAACTTTAATCACATTTCTAGATGACCACTGCCATCACAATGCCCCATGACATTGTCATCACAATTCGCCATGACCATTGTCATCACAATGCTCCATGAACCATGTCATCAGAGGGTCCCAGGACACTTGTCATCACAATGATCCATTACCATTTTCATCACAATGCTCCATGACCACTGTCATCTCAATGCTCCAAGGCCTTTGTATTCAAAATGCTCCATGGCCCCTGTAATCACAGTGCTCCATAACACCTTTCATCATAATGCTCCATGACCACTGCCATCTCAATGCCTCATGACGCCTGTCATCACAATTCTCCAAGGCCCCTTTCATCACAATGCTCCATGACACTTGTCATCACATTGCTCCATAACACCTGTCATCACAGTGTTCCCGGCCCATATCATCACAAGGCCCCATGTCCCCTATAATCACAATGCTCCATGCCTTTTTCCTCACAATGCTCCAGAATTCTTGTCATCACAATGTTCCATGACCGTGGCATCACAATGCTCCATGGCCCTTGTCATCACAATGCTCCAGAATTCTTGTCATCACAATGTTCCATGACCGCGTCATCACAATGCTACATCACCCTGGTCTTCACAGTTCTCCATGACCTTTGTCATCACAATGCTCTATGTCGCTTTTCATGACAATTCTCAATGACCACTTTAATCACTATGCTCGCTGACCATTTTCATGACATTTCTCTATTGTCATTACAATTCCCCACGGCCCCTTTCTTCACAATGCTCCATGATGCCTGTCATAAAAATGCTCCATGGCTTTTGTTATCACAATGCTCCAGGACCAGTTTCATCACAATACTCCATCCCCCTTGTCATCACAGTGCACAATGAAACCTTTCATTACAATGTTCCATGAAACTTGTCATCACAATGCTCCATGGCCTTTATCGTCACAATGCTCCCAGGTACTTTTCATCACGACGTTCCATGAAAACTTTCATCACATTGCTCCATGACCATTGTCATCACAATAGTCCATACCCTTGTCAACACAATGCTGCCTAATCCCTGTCATCACAATTCTCCATGACTGCTGTCATCACAATAATCCAGGACAAGTTTCATAACAATGCTTCATGCCCCCAGTCATCACAGTGCTCCATGATACCTTTCATCACAATTCCTAGATGATCAATGTCATCACAATGCCCCATGACACCTGTCATACAATTCGCTATGGCCCTTGTCATCACAATACTCGATGAACCGTGTCATCACAGTGTTCCAGGACACATGTCATCACAATGATCCATGACTACTTTCATCACAATGCTCCAATACACCTGTCATCACAAGGCTCCATGGCCCCTGTTATCATATTGCTCCATGATCTCTTTCATCACAATGCTCCATGACCACTGTCATCACCATGCCTCATGACGCCTGTCATCTCAATGCTCCATGGCCCCTTTCATCACAATGCTCCATGAACCCAGTCATCACAATGTTCCCTGACTTTTCATCACAATGCTCCATGGGCCCTGTCATCACAATGCTCCATGCCCTTGTCATCAAAATGCTCCAGAACTCTTGTCATCATAATGCTCCATGCCAATGTCATCAAAATGCCCCATGACACTTGTCATCACAATGCTCCATGGCCTTTGTCATCACAATGTTCCATGGCCGCCGTCATCACAATGCTCCATGCCCTTGTCATCAAAATTCTCCAGAACTCTTGTCATCATAATGCTCCATGCCAATGTCATCAAAATGCCCCTTGACACTTGTCATCACAATGCTCCATGGCCTTTGTCATCACAATGTTCCATGGTCCCTGTAATCACAGTGCTCCCTGATACCTTTCATCACAATTCTAGATGACCACTGTCACCACAATGCCCCATGACTGATGTCATCACAATTCGCATGGTCCCTGTCATCACAATGCTCCATGAACCGTGTCATCACAAGGTTCCAGGACACTTGTCATCACAATGATCCATGATCACTTTCATCACAATGCTCCATGAAACCTGTCATCTCAATGCTCCATAGCCTTTGTATTCACAATGCTCCATGGCCCCTGTAATCACAGTGCTCTATGACCCATTTCATCACAATGCTCCAAGACCGCTGTCATCACAATGCCCCATGACGCCTGCCATCACAAATCTCCAAGGCCTCTCTTACCAGAAAGCTCCATGATGCCTGGCAGCACAATGTTCCAAGATAATTTTCATCACAATGCTCCATGACCCCTGTCATCACAAAGTTCTCTGCCCATATCATCACAATGCTCCATGCCCTTTCATCACAATGCTCCAGATTACTTGTTATCGCAATGATCCTTGACCGTGTCATTACAATGCTCCATGACCCTTGTCATCACAAAGCTCCATGACCCCTGTCATCACAATGATCCATGACTCCTTTCCTCACAGTGCTCCAGTACCCTTTTCATCATAATGCTCCATGCCATTGTCAGCACAATGCTCCTTGGACCCTGTCATCAAAATGCTCCATCCCCTTTTCATCACAATGCTCCTGATGTCCTATCATTACAATGCTCCATGCCCGTGTCAACACAATGCTCCATGACCCCTGTCATCAAAATGCTTTATGAACCTTGTTATCAGAATGTTCCATGACCCCTGTCATCAAAATGATCCATGACCGTTGTCATCACAATGCTGCATGATACCTTTCATCCCAATTCTCTGTGACCGCTGTCATCACAATGCTCCTGGACAATTTTCATCACAATGCTCCATGGCCCCTGTCATCACAGTGCCCCATAACCGCTGTAATCACAATGCTCCATGACCCTGTCATCACAATGCTGCATGACTCCTGTCATCACATTTTTCCATGGCCTATGTATTCACAATGCACCATGGACCCTATAATCACACTGTTGCATGTTCCCTTTCAACACAATGGTCCATGACCCCTCTCATCACAATGTTCCATGAAAATTGTCATCAAAATGCTCCATGACCCCGGTCACCACAAGGTTCCCTGCCCTTGTCATCACAATGCTCCATGACGCTTGTAATCACAATGGTACATGGCCTTGTCATTACAATGCTCCATGGCCTCTGTCATCACCATGCTCCATGGTCTTTCTCATCACAATGCTCTATGACTCCTGTCATCACAATGCTTGATGACCATTGTCATCACAATGCTCCAAGGCCCGTGTCATCACAATGCCTCATGGTCTTTGTAATCATAATGCTCAATGACCCCTCTCATCACAATGCTCCATGCCGTTGTCATCACAATGCTCCATGGCCCCTGTAATCACAATGCTCCATGCCCTCGTCATCACAATGCTCCAGAGCTCTTGGCATCATAATGCTCCATTCCCGTGTCATCCCATTGCTCAATGACACTTGTCATCAAAATGTTCCTTGGCCTTTGTCATCACAGTGCTCCATGATACCTTTAATCAAAATTCTACATGACCACTGTCATCACAATGCAAGATGACCAATCTCATCACAATGCCCCATGACACGTGTCATCACAATTCGCCTTGGCCCTTGTCATCTCAATGCTGTATGAACCGTGTCATCACTAGGTTCCAGGACCCTTGTCATCAAAATGCTCCATGAACTCTCTTAGCTCAATGTTCCATGGCCTTTGTATTCACAATGCTCCATTGTCCCGATAATCGCGTTGCTCCATGATCTGTGTCAGCACAATATTTCATGACACTTGTCATCTCAATGCTCCATGATCCCTGTAATCAAAATGATCCCTGCCAATGTCATCACAATGTTCCATGTCTCCTGTAATCACAATGCTCCATGCCCATGTCATCACAATGCTCCAGGTATGTTGTCATCACCATGCTTCATGCCCCGTGTCATCACAATGCTCCATGAATCTTGTCTTCACAATGCTCTATGGCCTTTGTCATCACAATGCTCCGTGACCCCTGTCAACACAATGCCTGATGACCCCTGTCATCAAAATGCTAAATGGCACTTGTCATCACAATGCTCTATGTCACCTGTCATCACTCTTCTCCATGTCACTTGTTATCACAATGCTCCATGGCCCCTGTAATCCCAGTACTCCATGACCCCTTTCAATACAATGCCCAATGCTACCTCTCATCACAATTCTCCATGGCATTTGTCATCACGATGCACCATGACACCTGTCATCACAATGCTCCATGACACTTGTCATCACAGCGCTCGATGGCCCTTGTCATCACAATGTTCCTTGGTGCTTTTCATCGCAATGCTCCATGACAACTTTCATCAAATTACTCCAAGATTTGTTTCATCACAATGCTCCATGGCCCTTGTCATTACAAATCCACATGATCCCTTTCATGACAATTCTCCATGGCAACTTACATAAAAATGCTCCATGCCCCTGTCATCACAATGCCCAATGATACCTGTTTTTACAATGATCCATGTCCCTTGTCATCACAAGGCTCCATGTCCCTTGTATTCACAATGCCCCATGACCCCTGTCATCACAATGCTCCATGGCCCTTGTCATCACAATGCTCCATGAAACATTTCCTCACAATGCTCCAGTACGCCTTTCATCCAAATTCCCCATGGCCACTGTCATCACAATTCTCCATGACCCCTGTCATCGTAATGGTCCATGACCCGCTTCATCTCTATGCTCCATGACACCTGGCATCACAAAGCTCCATGCCCTTGACATCACCAGGCTCCAGAACTCTTGTCATTATGATGCTCCATGTCCGTTTCATCACCATGCTCCATGACACTTGTCATCACAATGCTCCATGGCCCCTCTCATTACTGTGCTCCATAATAACTTTAATCACATTTCTAGATGACCACTGCCATCACAATGCCCCATGACATTGTCATCATAATTCGCCATGACCATTGTCATCACAATGCTCCATGAACCATGTCATCAGAGGGTCCCAGGACACTTGTCATCACAATGATCCATTACCATTTTCATCACAATGCTCCATGACCACTGCCATCTCAATGCTCCAAGGCCTTTGTATTCAAAATGCTCCATGGCCCCTGTAATCACAGTGCTCCATAACACCTTTCATCATAATGCTCCATGACCACTGCCATCTCAATGCCTCATGACGCCTGTCATCACAATTCTCCAAGGCCCCTTTCATCACAATGCTCCATGACACTTGTCATCACATTGCTCCATAACACCTGTCATCACAGTGTTCCCGGCCCATATCATCACAAGGCCCCATGTCCCCTATAATCACAATGCTCCATGCCTTTTTCCTCACAATGCTCCAGAATTCTTGTCATCACAATGTTCCATGACCGTGGCATCACAATGCTCCATGGCCCTTGTCATCACAATGCTCCAGAATTCTTGTCATCACAATGTTCCATGACCGCGTCATCACAATGCTACATGACCCTGGTCTTCACAGTTCTCCATGACCTTTGTCATCACAATGCTCTATGTCGCTTTTCATGACAATTCTCAATGACCACTTTAATCACTATGCTCGCTGACCATTTTCATGACATTTCTCTATTGTCATTACAATTCCCCACGGCCCCTTTCTTCACAATGCTCCATGATGCCTGTCATAAAAATGCTCCATGGCTTTTGTTATCACAATGCTCCAGGACCAGTTTCATCACAATACTCCATCCCCCTTGTCATCACAGTGCACAATGAAACCTTTCATTACAATGTTCCATGAAGCTTGTCATCACAATGCTCCATGGCCTTTATCGTCACAATGCTCCCAGGTACTTTTCATCACGACGTTCCATGAAAACTTTCATCACATTGCTCCATGACCATTGTCATCACAATAGTCCATACCCTTGTCAACACAATGCTGCATAATCCCTGTCATCACAATTCTCCATGACTGCTGTCATCACAATAATCCAGGACAAGTTTCATAACAATGCTTCATGCCCCCAGTCATCACAGTGCTCCATGATACCTTTCATCACAATTCCTAGATGATCAATGTCATCACAATGCCCCATGACACCTGTCATACAATTCGCTATGGCCCTTGTCATCACAATACTCGATGAACCGTGTCATCACAGTGTTCCAGGACACATGTCATCACAATGATCCATGACTACTTTCATCACAATGCTCCAATACACCTGTCATCACAATGCTCCATGGCCCCTGTTATCATATTGCTCCATGATCTCTTTCATCACAATGCTCCATGACCACTGTCATCACCATGCCTCATGACGCCTGTCATCTCAATGCTCCATGGCCCCTTTCATCACAATGCTCCATGAACCCAGTCATCACAATGTTCCCTGACTTTTCATCACAATGCTCCATGGGCCCTGTCATCACAATGCTCCATGCCCTTGTCATCAAAATGCTCCAGAACTCTTGTCATCATAATGCTCCATGCCAATGTCATCAAAATGCCCCATGACACTTGTCATCACAATGCTCCATGGCCTTTGTCATCACAATGTTCCATGGCCGCCGTCATCACAATGCTCCATGCCCTTGTCATCAAAATTCTCCAGAACTCTTGTCATCATAATGCTCCATGCCAATGTCATCAAAATGCCCCTTGACACTTGTCATCACAATGCTCCATGGCCTTTGTCATCACAATGTTCCATGGTCCCTGTAATCACAGTGCTCCCTGATACCTTTCATCACAATTCTAGATGACCACTGTCACCACAATGCCCCATGACTGATGTCATCACAATTCGCATGGTCCCTGTCATCACAATGCTCCATGAACCGTGTCATCACAAGGTTCCAGGACACTTGTCATCACAATGATCCATGATCACTTTCATCACAATGCTCCATGAAACCTGTCATCTCAATGCTCCATAGCCTTTGTATTCACAATGCTCCATGGCCCCTGTAATCACAGTGCTCTATGACCCATTTCATCACAATGCTCCAAGACCGCTGTCATCACAATGCCCCATGACGCCTGCCATCACAAATCTCCAAGGCCTCTCTTACCAGAAAGCTCCATGATGCCTGGCAGCACAATGTTCCAAGATAATTTTCATCACAATGCTCCATGACCCCTGTCATCACAAAGTTCTCTGCCCATATCATCACAATGCTCCATGCCCTTTCATCACAATGCTCCAGATTACTTGTTATCGCAATGATCCTTGACCGTGTCATTACAATGCTCCATGACCCTTGTCATCACAAAGCTCCATGACCCCTGTCATCACAATGATCCATGACTCCTTTCCTCACAGTGCTCCAGTACCCTTTTCATCATAATGCTCCATGCCATTGTCAGCACAATGCTCCTTGGACCCTGTCATCAAAATGCTCCATCCCCTTTTCATCACAATGCTCCTGATGTCCTATCATTACAATGCTCCATGCCCGTGTCAACACAATGCTCCATGACCCCTGTCATCAAAATGCTTTATGAACCTTGTTATCAGAATGTTCCATGACCCCTGTCATCAAAATGATCCATGACCGTTGTCATCACAATGCTGCATGATACCTTTCATCCCAATTCTCTGTGACCGCTGTCATCACAATGCTCCTGGACAATTTTCATCACAATGCTCCATGGCCCCTGTCATCACAGTGCCCCATAACCGCTGTAATCACAATGCTCCATGACCCTGTCATCACAATGCTGCATGACTCCTGTCATCACATTTTTCCATGGCCTATGTATTCACAATGCACCATGGACCCTATAATCACACTGTTGCATGTTCCCTTTCAACACAATGGTCCATGACCCCTCTCATCACAATGTTCCATGAAAATTGTCATCAAAATGCTCCATGACCCCGGTCACCACAAGGTTCCCTGCCCTTGTCATCACAATGCTCCATGACGCTTGTAATCACAATGGTACATGGCCTTGTCATTACAATGCTCCATGGCCTCTGTCATCACCATGCTCCATGGTCTTTCTCATCACAATGCTCTATGACTCCTGTCATCACAATGCTTGATGACCATTGTCATCACAATGCTCCAAGGCCCGTGTCATCACAATGCCTCATGGTCTTTGTAATCATAATGCTCAATGACCCCTCTCATCACAATGCTCCATGCCGTTGTCATCACAATGCTCCATGGCCCCTGTAATCACAATGCTCCATGCCCTCGTCATCACAATGCTCCAGAGCTCTTGGCATCATAATGCTCCATTCCCGTGTCATCCCATTGCTCAATGACACTTGTCATCAAAATGTTCCTTGGCCTTTGTCATCACAGTGCTCCATGATACCTTTAATCAAAATTCTACATGACCACTGTCATCACAATGCAAGATGACCAATCTCATCACAATGCCCCATGACACGTGTCATCACAATTCGCCTTGGCCCTTGTCATCTCAATGCTGTATGAACCGTGTCATCACTAGGTTCCAGGACCCTTGTCATCAAAATGCTCCATGAACTCTCTTAGCTCAATGTTCCATGGCCTTTGTATTCACAATGCTCCATTGTCCCGATAATCGCGTTGCTCCATGATCTGTGTCAGCACAATATTTCATGACACTTGTCATCTCAATGCTCCATGATCCCTGTAATCAAAATGATCCCTGCCAATGTCATCACAATGTTCCATGTCTCCTGTAATCACAATGCTCCATGCCCATGTCATCACAATGCTCCAGGTATGTTGTCATCACCATGCTTCATGCCCCGTGTCATCACAATGCTCCATGAATCTTGTCTTCACAATGCTCTATGGCCTTTGTCATCACAATGCTCCGTGACCCCTGTCAACACAATGCCTGATGACCCCTGTCATCAAAATGCTAAATGGCACTTGTCATCACAATGCTCTATGTCACCTGTCATCACTCTTCTCCATGTCACTTGTTATCACAATGCTCCATGGCCCCTGTAATCCCAGTACTCCATGACCCCTTTCAATACAATGCCCAATGCTACCTCTCATCACAATTCTCCATGGCATTTGTCATCACGATGCACCATGACACCTGTCATCACAATGCTCCATGACACTTGTCATCACAGCGCTCGATGGCCCTTGTCATCACAATGTTCCTTGGTGCTTTTCATCGCAATGCTCCATGACAACTTTCATCAAATTACTCCAAGATTTGTTTCATCACAATGCTCCATGGCCCTTGTCATTACAAATCCACATGATCCCTTTCATGACAATTCTCCATGGCAACTTACATAAAAATGCTCCATGCCCCTGTCATCACAATGCCCAATGATACCTGTTTTTACAATGATCCATGTCCCTTGTCATCACAAGGCTCCATGTCCCTTGTATTCACAATGCCCCATGACCCCTGTCATCACAATGCTCCATGGCCCTTGTCATCACAATGCTCCATGAAACATTTCCTCACAATGCTCCAGTACGCCTTTCATCCAAATTCCCCATGGCCACTGTCATCACAATTCTCCATGACCCCTGTCATCGTAATGGTCCATGACCCGCTTCATCTCTATGCTCCATGACACCTGGCATCACAAAGCTCCATGCCCTTGACATCACCAGGCTCCAGAACTCTTGTCATTATGATGCTCCATGTCCGTTTCATCACCATGCTCCATGACACTTGTCATCACAATGCTCCATGGCCCCTCTCATTACTGTGCTCCATAATAACTTTAATCACATTTCTAGATGACCACTGCCATCACAATGCCCCATGACATTGTCATCATAATTCGCCATGACCATTGTCATCACAATGCTCCATGAACCATGTCATCAGAGGGTCCCAGGACACTTGTCATCACAATGATCCATTACCATTTTCATCACAATGCTCCATGACCACTGCCATCTCAATGCTCCAAGGCCTTTGTATTCAAAATGCTCCATGGCCCCTGTAATCACAGTGCTCCATAACACCTTTCATCATAATGCTCCATGACCACTGCCATCTCAATGCCTCATGACGCCTGTCATCACAATTCTCCAAGGCCCCTTTCATCACAATGCTCCATGACACTTGTCATCACATTGCTCCATAACACCTGTCATCACAGTGTTCCCGGCCCATATCATCACAAGGCCCCATGTCCCCTATAATCACAATGCTCCATGCCTTTTTCCTCACAATGCTCCAGAATTCTTGTCATCACAATGTTCCATGACCGTGGCATCACAATGCTCCATGGCCCTTGTCATCACAATGCTCCAGAATTCTTGTCATCACAATGTTCCATGACCGCGTCATCACAATGCTACATGACCCTGGTCTTCACAGTTCTCCATGACCTTTGTCATCACAATGCTCTATGTCGCTTTTCATGACAATTCTCAATGACCACTTTAATCACTATGCTCGCTGACCATTTTCATGACATTTCTCTATTGTCATTACAATTCCCCACGGCCCCTTTCTTCACAATGCTCCATGATGCCTGTCATAAAAATGCTCCATGGCTTTTGTTATCACAATGCTCCAGGACCAGTTTCATCACAATACTCCATCCCCCTTGTCATCACAGTGCACAATGAAACCTTTCATTACAATGTTCCATGAAGCTTGTCATCACAATGCTCCATGGCCTTTATCGTCACAATGCTCCCAGGTACTTTTCATCACGACGTTCCATGAAAACTTTCATCACATTGCTCCATGACCATTGTCATCACAATAGTCCATACCCTTGTCAACACAATGCTGCATAATCCCTGTCATCACAATTCTCCATGACTGCTGTCATCACAATAATCCAGGACAAGTTTCATAACAATGCTTCATGCCCCCAGTCATCACAGTGCTCCATGATACCTTTCATCACAATTCCTAGATGATCAATGTCATCACAATGCCCCATGACACCTGTCATACAATTCGCTATGGCCCTTGTCATCACAATACTCGATGAACCGTGTCATCACAGTGTTCCAGGACACATGTCATCACAATGATCCATGACTACTTTCATCACAATGCTCCAATACACCTGTCATCACAATGCTCCATGGCCCCTGTTATCATATTGCTCCATGATCTCTTTCATCACAATGCTCCATGACCACTGTCATCACCATGCCTCATGACGCCTGTCATCTCAATGCTCCATGGCCCCTTTCATCACAATGCTCCATGAACCCAGTCATCACAATGTTCCCTGACTTTTCATCACAATGCTCCATGGGCCCTGTCATCACAATGCTCCATGCCCTTGTCATCAAAATGCTCCAGAACTCTTGTCATCATAATGCTCCATGCCAATGTCATCAAAATGCCCCATGACACTTGTCATCACAATGCTCCATGGCCTTTGTCATCACAATGTTCCATGGCCGCCGTCATCACAATGCTCCATGCCCTTGTCATCAAAATTCTCCAGAACTCTTGTCATCATAATGCTCCATGCCAATGTCATCAAAATGCCCCTTGACACTTGTCATCACAATGCTCCATGGCCTTTGTCATCACAATGTTCCATGGTCCCTGTAATCACAGTGCTCCCTGATACCTTTCATCACAATTCTAGATGACCACTGTCACCACAATGCCCCATGACTGATGTCATCACAATTCGCATGGTCCCTGTCATCACAATGCTCCATGAACCGTGTCATCACAAGGTTCCAGGACACTTGTCATCACAATGATCCATGATCACTTTCATCACAATGCTCCATGAAACCTGTCATCTCAATGCTCCATAGCCTTTGTATTCACAATGCTCCATGGCCCCTGTAATCACAGTGCTCTATGACCCATTTCATCACAATGCTCCAAGACCGCTGTCATCACAATGCCCCATGACGCCTGCCATCACAAATCTCCAAGGCCTCTCTTACCAGAAAGCTCCATGATGCCTGGCAGCACAATGTTCCAAGATAATTTTCATCACAATGCTCCATGACCCCTGTCATCACAAAGTTCTCTGCCCATATCATCACAATGCTCCATGCCCTTTCATCACAATGCTCCAGAATTCTTGTTATCGCAATGATCCTTGACCGTGTCATTACAATGCTCCATGACCCTTGTCATCACAAAGCTCCATGACCCCTGTCATCACAATGATCCATGACTCCTTTCCTCACAGTGCTCCAGTACCCTTTTCATCATAATGCTCCATGCCATTGTCAGCACAATGCTCCTTGGACCCTGTCATCAAAATGCTCCATCCCCTTTTCATCACAATGCTCCAGATGTCCTATCATTACAATGCTCCATGCCCGTGTCAACACAATGCTCCATGACCCCTGTCATCAAAATGCTTTATGAACCTTGTTATCAGAATGTTCCATGACCCCTGTCATCAAAATGATCCATGACCGTTGTCATCACAATGCTGCATGATACCTTTCATCCCAATTCTCTGTGACCGCTGTCATCACAATGCTCCTGGACAATTTTCATCACAATGCTCCATGGCCCCTGTCATCACAGTGCCCCATAACCGCTGTAATCACAATGCTCCATGACCCTGTCATCACAATGCTGCATGACTCCTGTCATCACATTTTTCCATGGCCTATGTATTCACAATGCACCATGGACCCTATAATCACACTGTTGCATGTTCCCTTTCAACACAATGGTCCATGACCCCTCTCATCACAATGTTCCATGAAAATTGTCATCAAAATGCTCCATGACCCCGGTCACCACAAGGTTCCCTGCCCTTGTCATCACAATGCTCCATGACGCTTGTAATCACAATGGTACATGGCCTTGTCATTACAATGCTCCATGGCCTCTGTCATCACCATGCTCCATGGTCTTTCTCATCACAATGCTCTATGACTCCTGTCATCACAATGCTTGATGACCATTGTCATCACAATGCTCCAAGGCCCGTGTCATCACAATGCCTCATGGTCTTTGTAATCATAATGCTCAATGACCCCTCTCATCACAATGCTCCATGCCGTTGTCATCACAATGCTCCATGGCCCCTGTAATCACAATGCTCCATGCCCTCGTCATCACAATGCTCCAGAGCTCTTGGCATCATAATGCTCCATTCCCGTGTCATCCCATTGCTCAATGACACTTGTCATCAAAATGTTCCTTGGCCTTTGTCATCACAGTGCTCCATGATACCTTTAATCAAAATTCTACATGACCACTGTCATCACAATGCAAGATGACCAATCTCATCACAATGCCCCATGACACGTGTCATCACAATTCGCCTTGGCCCTTGTCATCTCAATGCTGTATGAACCGTGTCATCACTAGGTTCCAGGACCCTTGTCATCAAAATGCTCCATGAACTCTCTTAGCTCAATGTTCCATGGCCTTTGTATTCCCAATGCTCCATTGTCCCGATAATCGCGTTGCTCCATGATCTGTGTCAGCACAATATTTCATGACACTTGTCATCTCAATGCTCCATGATCCCTGTAATCAAAATGATCCCTGCCAATGTCATCACAATGTTCCATGTCTCCTGTAATCACAATGCTCCATGCCCATGTCATCACAATGCTCCAGGTATGTTGTCATCACCATGCTTCATGCCCCGTGTCATCACAATGCTCCATGAATCTTGTCTTCACAATGCTCTATGGCCTTTGTCATCACAATGCTCCGTGACCCCTGTCAACACAATGCCTGATGACCCCTGTCATCAAAATGCTAAATGGCACTTGTCATCACAATGCTCTATGTCACCTGTCATCACTCTTCTCCATGTCACTTGTTATCACAATGCTCCATGGCCCCTGTAATCCCAGTACTCCATGACCCCTTTCAATACAATGCCCAATGCTACCTCTCATCACAATTCTCCATGGCATTTGTCATCACGATGCACCATGACACCTGTCATCACAATGCTCCATGACACTTGTCATCACAGCGCTCGATGGCCCTTGTCATCACAATGTTCCTTGGTGCTTTTCATCGCAATGCTCCATGACAACTTTCATCAAATTACTCCAAGATTTGTTTCATCACAATGCTCCATGGCCCTTGTCATTACAAATCCACATGATCCCTTTCATGACAATTCTCCATGGCAACTTACATAAAAATGCTCCATGCCCCTGTCATCACAATGCCCAATGATACCTGTTTTTACAATGATCCATGTCCCTTGTCATCACAAGGCTCCATGTCCCTTGTATTCACAATGCCCCATGACCCCTGTCATCACAATGCTCCATGGCCCTTGTCATCACAATGCTCCATGAAACATTTCCTCACAATGCTCCAGTACGCCTTTCATCCAAATTCCCCATGGCCACTGTCATCACAATTCTCCATGACCCCTGTCATCGTAATGGTCCATGACCCGCTTCATCTCTATGATCCATGACACCTGTCATCACAAAGCTCCATGCCCTTGACATCACCAGGCTCCAGAACTCTTGTCATTATGATGCTCCATGTCCGTTTCATCACCATGCTCCATGACACTTGTCATCACAATGCTCCATGGCCCCTCTCATTACTGTGCTCCATAATAACTTTAATCACATTTCTAGATGACCACTGCCATCACAATGCCCCATGACATTGTCATCACAATTCGCCATGACCATTGTCATCACAATGCTCCATGAACCATGTCATCAGAGGGTCCCAGGACACTTGTCATCACAATGATCCATTACCATTTTCATCACAATGCTCCATGACCACTGTCATCTCAATGCTCCAAGGCCTTTGTATTCAAAATGCTCCATGGCCCCTGTAATCACAGTGCTCCATAACACCTTTCATCATAATGCTCCATGACCACTGCCATCTCAATGCCTCATGACGCCTGTCATCACAATTCTCCAAGGCCCCTTTCATCACAATGCTCCATGACACTTGTCATCACATTGCTCCATAACACCTGTCATCACAGTGTTCCCGGCCCATATCATCACAAGGCCCCATGTCCCCTATAATCACAATGCTCCATGCCTTTTTCCTCACAATGCTCCAGAATTCTTGTCATCACAATGTTCCATGACCGTGGCATCACAATGCTCCATGGCCCTTGTCATCACAATGCTCCAGAATTCTTGTCATCACAATGTTCCATGACCGCGTCATCACAATGCTACATGACCCTGGTCTTCACAGTTCTCCATGACCTTTGTCATCACAATGCTCTATGTCGCTTTTCATGACAATTCTCAATGACCACTTTAATCACTATGCTCGCTGACCATTTTCATGACATTTCTCTATTGTCATTACAATTCCCCACGGCCCCTTTCTTCACAATGCTCCATGATGCCTGTCATAAAAATGCTCCATGGCTTTTGTTATCACAATGCTCCAGGACCAGTTTCATCACAATACTCCATCCCCCTTGTCATCACAGTGCACAATGAAACCTTTCATTACAATGTTCCATGAAACTTGTCATCACAATGCTCCATGGCCTTTATCGTCACAATGCTCCCAGGTACTTTTCATCACGACGTTCCATGAAAACTTTCATCACATTGCTCCATGACCATTGTCATCACAATAGTCCATACCCTTGTCAACACAATGCTGCCTAATCCCTGTCATCACAATTCTCCATGACTGCTGTCATCACAATAATCCAGGACAAGTTTCATAACAATGCTTCATGCCCCCAGTCATCACAGTGCTCCATGATACCTTTCATCACAATTCCTAGATGATCAATGTCATCACAATGCCCCATGACACCTGTCATACAATTCGCTATGGCCCTTGTCATCACAATACTCGATGAACCGTGTCATCACAGTGTTCCAGGACACATGTCATCACAATGATCCATGACTACTTTCATCACAATGCTCCAATAAACCTGTCATCACAAGGCTCCATGGCCCCTGTTATCATATTGCTCCATGATCTCTTTCATCACAATGCTCCATGACCACTGTCATCACCATGCCTCATGACGCCTGTCATCTCAATGCTCCATGGCCACTTTCATCACAATGCTCCATGAACCCAGTCATCAAATTGTTCCCTGACTTTTCATCACAATGCTCCATGGGCCCTGTCATCACAATGCTCCATGCCCTTGTCATCAAAATGCTCCAGAACTCTTGTCATCATAATGCTCCATGCCAATGTCATCAAAATGCCCCATGACACTTGTCATCACAATGCTCCATGGCCTTTGTCATCACAATGTTCCATGGCCGCTGTCATCACAATGCTCCATGCCCTTGTCATCAAAATTCTCCAGAACTCTTGTCATCATAATGCTCCATGCCAATGTCATCAAAATGCCCCTTGACACTTGTCATCACAATGCTCCATGGCCTTTGTCATCACAATGTTCCATAGTCCCTGTAATCACAGTCCTCCCTGATACCTTTCATCACAATTCTAGAAGACCACTGTAATCACAATGCCCCATGACTGATGTCATCACAATTCGCATGGTCCTTGTCATCACAATGCTCCATGAACCGTGTCATCACAAGGTTCGAGGACACTTGTCATCACAATGATCCATGATCACTTTCATCACAATGCTCCATGAAACCTGTCATCTCAATGCTCCATAGCCATTGTATTCACAATGCTCCATGGCCCCTGTAATAACAGTGCTCCATGACCCCATTCATCACAATGCTCCAAGACCGCTGTCATCACAATGCCCCATGACGCCTGCCATCACAAATCTACAAGGCCTCTGTTACCAAAAGGCTCCATGATGCCAGGCAGCACAATGTTCCATGACACTTTTCATCACAATGCTCCATGACCTTTGTTGTCACATTGTTCTCTGCCCATATCATCCCAATGCTCCTTGTCACCTTTAATCACAGTGCTCCATGCCCTTTCATCACAATGCTCCAGAATTCTTGTCATCCCTATGTTCCTTGACAGTGTCATCACAAAGCTCCACGACCGCTGTCATCACAATGCTCCAGAACAATTTTCATCACAATGCTCCATGCCCCCTGTCATCACAGTGCCCCATAACACCTGTCATCACAATGCTCCATGACCCTGTCATCACAATGCTACATGACCCCTGTCATCACATTGTTCCATGGCCTATGTATTCACAATGCTCCATGGACCCTGTAATCACACTGCTCCATGTTCCCTTTCAACACAATGCTCCATGACCCCTGTCATCACCATGTTCCATGAAAGTTGTCATCAAAATGCTCCATGACCCCGGTCACCACAAGGTTCCCTCCCTTGTCATCACAATGTTCCATGACCTTAGTAATCACAATTGTACATGGCCTTGTCATCACAATGCTCCATGGCCTCTGTCATCACCATGCTCCATGGTCTTTCTCATCACAATGCTCTATGACACCTGTCATCACAATGCTTGATGACCATGGTCATCACAATGCTCTAAGGCCCCTGTCATCAAAATGAATCATGATCTTTGTAATTACAATGCTCAATGACCCCTGTCATAAAAAAGCTCCTTGCGATTGTCATCAAAATGTTCCATGGCCGCTGTCATCACAATGCTCCATGCCCTTGTCATTCACAATGCTCCAGAACCCTTGTCATCATAATGCTCCATGGCAATGTCATCAAAATGTCCCATGACACTTGTCATCACAATGCTCCTTGTCATCATAATGATCCATGACCATTGTCATCACAATGCTGCATGATACCTTTCATCCCAATGCTCTGTGACCGCTGTCATGACAATGCTCCAGGACAATTTTCATCACAATGCTCCATTCCCCCTGTCATCACATTGCCTCATAACCCCTGTCATCACAATGCTCCATGACCCTGTCATCACAAGGCTACATGACCCCTGTCATCACATTGTTCCACGGCCTATGTATTCACAATGCTCCATGGACCCTGTAACCACACTGCTCCCTGTTCCCTTTCAATACAATGCTCCATGACCCCTTTCATCAGAAGGTTCCATGAAAGTTGTCTTCAAAATGCTCCATGACTCCAGTCACCACAAGCTTCCCTGCCCTTGTCATCACAAAGCTCCATGAACCCTGTAATCACAACGGTACATGGCCTTGTCATCACAATGTTCTATGGCCTCTGTCATCACCATGCTCCACGGTCTTTCTCATCACAATGCTCTATGAACACTGTCATCGCAATGCTTGATGACCATTGTCATCACAATGCCTCATGGGCTTTGTAATCACAATGCTCAATGACCCCTGTCATCACAATGCTCCATGCCATTGTCATCACAATGCTCCATAGCCCCTGTAATCACAATGCTCCATGCCCTTGTCATCACAATGCTCCGGAACACTTGTCATTTTAATACTCCATTCCCGTGTCATCCCATTGCTCAATGACACTTGCCGTCAAAATGTTCCTTGGCCTTTGTTATCACAGTGCTCCATGATACCTTTAATCAAAATTCTACATGACCACTGTCATCGCAATGCAAGATGACCAATCTCATCACAATGCCCCAAGACACGTGTCATCACAATTCGCCTTGGCCCTTGTCATCTCAATGCTGTATGAACCGTGTCATCACTAGGTTCCAGGACACTTGTCATCACAGTGATCCATGACCACTTTCATCACAATGCTCCATGAACTCTGTTATCTCAATGCTCCACGGCCTTTGTATTCACAATGCTCCATTGTCCCGATAATCGCGTTGCTCCATGATCTCTTTCATCACAATGCTCCATGAACACTGTCATCACCATGCCTCATGACGCTTTTCATCTCAATGCTCCATGGCCCCTTTCATCACAATGCTTCATGAACCCAGTCATCACAATGTCCCTGCCCTTTTCATCACAATGATCCATGGGCCCTGTCATCACAATGCTCCATGCCCTTGTCAACAAAATTCTCCAGAACTCTTGTCATCATAATGCTTCATGCCAATATCATCAAAATGCCCCATGACACTTGTCATCACAATGCTCCATAGCCTTTGTCATCACAATGTTCCATGGCTCCTGCCATCACAATGCCCCATGCCCTTGTCATCAAAATGCTCCAGAACTCTTGTCATGAGAATGCTCCATGCCAATGTCATCAAAATGCTCCATGACACATGTCATCACAATGCTCCATGGCTTTTGTCATCACAATGTTCCATGGCCCCTGTCATCACAGTGTTCCCTGATACCTTTCATCACAATTCTAGATGACCACTGTCATCACAATGCCCCATGACAGATGTCATCACAATTCGCTATGGTCCTTGTCATCACAATGCTCCATGAACCGTGTAATCACAAGGTTACAGGACACTTGTCATCCCAATGATCCATGATCACTTCCATCACAATGCTCCATGAACCCTGTCATCTCAATGCTCCATAGCCTTTGTATTCACAATGCTCCATGGACCCTGTAATCACAGTGCTCCATGACCCCTTTCATCACAATGCTCCAAGACCGCTGTCATCACAATGCCCCATGACGCCTGCCATCACAAATCTCCAAGGCCTCTCTTACCAAAAAGCTCCATGATGCCTTTCAGCACAATGTTCCATGACAATTTTCATCACAATGCTCCATGACCATTGTCATCACATTGTTCTCTGCCCATATCATCACAATGCTCCTTGTCACCTTTAATCACAATGCTCCATGCCCTTGTCATCACAATGCTCCAGGTCTGTTGTCATCAACATGCTTCATGCCCGTGTCATCACAAGGCTCCATGAATCTTGTCTTCACAATGCTCCATGGCCCATGTCATCACAATGCTCCATGACCCCTGTCATCACAATGCTCTATGGCCTTTGTCACCACAATGCTCCATGACCGCTGTCAACACAATGCCTGATGACCCCTGTCATCAAAATGCTAAATGGCACTTGTCATCACAATGCTCTATGACGCCTGTCATCACTATTCTCCATGTCACTTGTTATCACAATGCTCCATGGCCCCTGTAATCACAGTACTCCTTGACCCCTTTCATTACAATGCTCAATGCCACCTCTCATCACAATTCTCCATGGCATTTGTCATCACGATGCTCCATGACACATGTCATCACAATGCTCCATGACACTTGTCATCACAATGCTCGATGGCCCTTGTCATCCCAATGTTCCTTGGTGCTTTTCATCGCAATGCTCCATGACAACTTTCATCAAAATACTCCAAGATTTTTTCATCACAATGCTCCATGGCCCTTTTCATTACAAATCCACATGATCCCTTTCATCACAATTCTCCATGGCAACTTACATAAAAAAGATCCATGCCCCTGTCATCACAATACCCAATGATACCTGTTTTTACAATGATCCATGACCCTTGTCATCACAAGGCTCCATGTCCCTTGTATTCACAATGCTCCATGGCCCTTGTCATCACAAAGCTCCATAGCACTTTTCACCGCAATGCTCCATGACTGCTTTCAGCACAATGCCCCATGACCCCTGTCATCACGATGCTCCATGGCCCTTCTCATCACAATGCTCCATGAAACATGTCCTCACAATGCTTCACTACGCATTTCATCCAAGTTCCCCATAGCCACTGTCATCACAATTCTCCGTGACCCCTGTCATCGTAATGGTCCATGACACGTTTCATCTCAATGCTCCATGATACCTGTCATTACAATGCTCCATGGCCTTTGTCATCACAATGCTCCATGGCCCCTGTAATCACAGTGCTCCATGACCCCTTTCATCTCAATGCTCCATGACCTCACTCATCACAATGCCTCATGACCCCTGTAATCACAATGCTCCATGGCCCTTGTCCTCGCAGTGCTCCAGGCCTTTTTCATCACACTGCTCCATGGCCCCTGTAATCACAATGCTCCATCCCTCGTCATCACGAGGCTCCAGAACACTTGTCATTATAATGCTCCATGTCCATTTCATCACCATGCTCCATGACACTTGTCATCACAATGCTCCATGGCCCCTCTCATTACTGTGCTCCATAATAACTTTAATCACATTTCTAGATGACCACTGCCATCACAATGCCCCATGACATTGTCATCACAATTCGCCATGACCATTGTCATGACAATGCTCCATGAACCATGTCTTCACAGGGTCCCAGGACACTTGTCATCACAATGATCCATTACCACTTTCATCACAATGCTCCATAACCACTGTCATCTCAATGCTCCATGGCCTTTGTATTCACAATGCTCCATGGCCCCTGTAATCACAGTGCTCCATAACACCTTTCATCATAATGCTCCATGACCACTGCTATCTCAATGCCCCATGACGCCTGTCATCACAATTCTCCAAGGCCCCTCTCATCACAATGCTCCCTGACACTTGTCACTTGTCATCACATTGCTCCATAACACCTGTCATCTCAGAGTTCCCTGCCCATTTCATCACATTGCTCCATATGCCCTATAATCACAATGCTCCATGCCGTTTTCCTCACAATGCTCCAGAATTATTGTCATCACAATATTCCATGACCGTGGCATCACAATGCTCCATGGCCCTTGTCATCACAATGCTCCAGAATTCTTGTCATCACAGTGTTCCATGACCGCGTCATCACAATGCTACATGACCCTGTTCATCACAGTTCTCCATGACCTTTGTCATCACAATGCTCTATGTCGCTTTTCAGCACAATTCTCAATGACCACTTTAATCACTATGCTCGCTGACCATTTTCATCACATTTCTCTATTGTCATTACAATTCCCCATGGCACCTTACTTCACAATGCTCCATGATGCCTGTCATCACAATGCTACATGGAATTTGTTATCACAATGCTCCAGGACCAGTTTCATCACAATACTCCATCCCTCTTGTCAACACAGTGCACAATGAAACCTTTCATTACAATACTCCATGACACTTGTCATCACAAGGCTCCATGGCCTTTATCGTCACAATGCTCCCAGGCACTTTTCATCACGATGTTCCATAAAAGTTTTCATCACATTGCTCCATGACCATTGTCATCACGATACTCCATACCCTTGTCAACACAATGCTGCATAATCCCTGTCATCACAATTCTCCATGACTGCTGTCATCACAATAATCCAGGAAAATTTTCATAACAATGCTTCATGCCCCCAGTCATCACAGTGCTCCATGATACCTTTCCTCACAATTGCTAGATGATCACTGTCATCACAATGCCCCATGACACCTGTCATCACAATTCGCTCTTACCACTGTCATCACAAAACTCGATGAACCGTGTCATCACAGTGTTCCATGACACTTGTCATCACAATGCTCCATGGTCTTTCATCACAATGTTCCATGGCCCCTGTCATCACAGTGCTCCCTGATACCTTTCATCACAATTCTAGATGACCACTGTCTTCACAATGCCCCATGACAAATGTCATCACAATTCGCCATGGTCCTTGTCATCACAATGCTCCATGAACCGTGTCATCACAAGGTTCCGGGACACTTGTCATCCCAATGATCCATGACCATTTTCATCACAATGCTGCATGAACCCTGTCATCTCAATGTTCCATAGCCAATGTATTAACAATGCTCCATGGCCCCTGTAATAACAGTGCTCCATGACCCCATTCATCACAATGCTCCAAGACCGCTGTCATCACAATGCCCCATGACGCCTGTCATCACAAATCTACAAGGCCTCTGTTACCAAAAGGCTCCATGATGCCAGGCAGCACAATGTTCCATGACACTTTTCATCACAATGCTCCATGACCTTTGTTGTCACATTGTTCTCTGCCCATATCATCCCAATGCTCCTTGTCACCTTTAATCACAGTGCTCCATGCCCTTTCATCACAATGCTCCAGAATTCTTGTCATCCCTATGTTCCTTGACAGTGTCATCACAAAGCTCCACGACCGCTGTCATCACAATGCTCCAGAACAATTTTCATCACAATGCTCCATGCCCCCTGTCATCACAGTGCCCCATAACACCTGTCATCACAATGCTCCATGACCCTGTCATCACAATGCTACATGACCCCTGTCATCACATTGTTCCATGGCCTATGTATTCACAATGCTCCATGGACCCTGTAATCACACTGCTCCATGTTCCCTTTCAACACAATGCTCCATGACCCCTGTCATCACCATGTTCCATGAAAGTTGTCATCAAAATGCTCCATGACCCCGGTCACCACAAGGTTCCCTCCCTTGTCATCACAATGTACCATGACCCTAGTAATCACAATTGTACATGGCCTTGTCATCACAATGCTCCATGGCCTCTGTCATCACCATGCTCCATGGTCTTTCTCATCACAATGCTCTATGACACCTGTCATCACAATGCTTGATGACCATGGTCATCACAATGCTCTAAGGCCCCTGTCATCAAAATGAATCATGATCTTTGTAATTACAATGCTCAATGACCCCTGTCATAAAAAAGCTCCTTGCGATTGTCATCAAAATGTTCCATGGCCGCTGTCATCACAATGCTCCATGCCCTTGTCATTCACAATGCTCCAGAACCCTTGTCATCATAATGCTCCATGGCAATGTCATCAAAATGTCCCATGACACTTGTCATCACAATGCTCCTTGTCATCATAATGATCCATGACCATTGTCATCACAATGCTGCATGATACCTTTCATCCCAATGCTCTGTGACTGCTGTCATGACAATGCTCCAGGACAATTTTCATCACAATGCTCCATTCCCCCTGTCATCACATTGCCTCATAACCCCTGTCATCACAATGCTCCATGACCCTGTCATCACAAGGCTACATGACCCCTGTCATCACATTGTTCCACGGCCTATGTATTCACAATGCTCCATGGACCCTGTAACCACACTGCTCCCTGTTCCCTTTCAATACAATGCTCCATGACCCCTTTCATCAGAAGGTTCCATGAAAGTTGTCTTCAAAATGCTCCATGACTCCAGTCACCACAAGCTTCCCTGCCCTTGTCATCACAAAGCTCCATGAACCCTGTAATCACAACGGTACATGGCCTTGTCATCACAATGTTCTATGGCCTCTGTCATCACCATGCTCCACGTTCTTTCTCATCACAATGCTCTATGAACACTGTCATCGCAATGCTTGATGACCATTGTCATCACAATGCCTCATGGGCTTTGTAATCACAATGCTCAATGACCCCTGTCATCACAATGCTCCATGCCATTGTCATCACAATGCTCCATAGCCCCTGTAATCACAATGCTCCATGCCCTTTTCATCACAATGCTCCGGAACACTTGTCATTTTAATACTCCATTCCCGTGTCATCCCATTGCTCAATGACACTTGCCGTCAAAATGTTCCTTGGCCTTTGTTATCACAGTGCTCCATGATACCTTTAATCAAAATTCTACATGACCACTGTCATCGCAATGCAAGATGACCAATCTCATCACAATGCCCCAAGACACGTGTCATCACAATTCGCCTTGGCCCTTGTCATCTCAATGCTGTATGAACCGTGTCATCACTAGGTTCCAGGACACTTGTCATCACAGTGATCCATGACCACTTTTATCACAATGCTCCATGAACTCTGTTATCTCAATGCTCCACGGCCTTTGTATTCACAATGCTCCATTGTCCCGATAATCGCGTTGCTCCATGATCTCTTTCATCACAATGCTCCATGAACACTGTCATCACCATGCCTCATGACGCTTTTCATCTCAATGCTCCATGGCCCCTTTCATCACAATGCTTCATGAACCCAGTCATCACAATGTCCCTGCCCTTTTCATCACAATGATCCATGGGCCCTGTCATCACAATGCTCCATGCCCTTGTCAACAAAATTCTCCAGAACTCTTGTCATCATAATGCTTCATGCCAATATCATCAAAATGCCCCATGACACTTGTCATCACAATGCTCCATAGCCTTTGTCATCACAATGTTCCATGGCTCCTGCCATCACAATGCCCCATGCCCTTGTCATCAAAATGCTCCAGAACTCTTGTCATGAGAATGCTCCATGCCAATGTCATCAAAATGCTCCATGACACATGTCATCACAATGCTCCATGGCTTTTGTCATCACAATGTTCCATGGCCCCTGTCATCACAGTGTTCCCTGATACCTTTCATCACAATTCTAGATGACCACTGTCATCACAATGCCCCATGACAGATGTCATCACAATTCGCTATGGTCCTTGTCATCACAATGCTCCATGAACCGTGTAATCACAAGGTTACAGGACACTTGTCATCCCAATGATCCATGATCACTTCCATCACAATGCTCCATGAACCCTGTCATCTCAATGCTCCATAGCCTTTGTATTCACAATGCTCCATGGACCCTGTAATCACAGTGCTCCATGACCCCTTTCATCACAATGCTCCAAGACCGCTGTCATCACAATGCCCCATGACGCCTGCCATCACAAATCTCCAAGGCCTCTCTTACCAAAAAGCTCCATGATGCCTTTCAGCACAATGTTCCATGACAATTTTCATCACAATGCTCCATGACCATTGTCATCACATTGTTCTCTGCCCATATCATCACAATGCTCCTTGTCACCTTTAATCACAATGCTCCATGCCCTTGTCATCACAATGCTCCAGGTCTGTTGTCATCAACATGCTTCATGCCCGTGTCATCACAAGGCTCCATGAATCTTGTCTTCACAATGCTCCATGGCCCATGTCATCACAATGCTCCATGACCCCTGTCATCACAATGCTCTATGGCCTTTGTCACCACAATGCTCCATGACCGCTGTCAACACAATGCCTGATGACCCCTGTCATCAAAATGCTAAATGGCACTTGTCATCACAATGCTCTATGACGCCTGTCATCACTATTCTCCATGTCACTTGTTATCACAATGCTCCATGGCCCCTGTAATCACAGTACTCCTTGACCCCTTTCATCACAATGCTCAATGCCACCTCTCATCACAATTCTCCATGGCATTTGTCATCACGATGCTCCATGACACATGTCATCACAATGCTCCATGACACTTGTCATCACAATGCTCGATGGCCCTTGTCATCCCAATGTTCCTTGGTGCTTTTCATCGCAATGCTCCATGACAACTTTCATCAAAATACTCCAAGATTTTTTCATCACAATGCTCCATGGCCCTTTTCATTACAAATCCACATGATCCCTTTCATCACAATTCTCCATGGCAACTTACATAAAAAAGATCCATGCCCCTGTCATCACAATACCCAATGATACCTGTTTTTACAATGATCCATGACCCTTGTCATCACAAGGCTCCATGTCCCTTGTATTCACAATGCTCCATGGCCCTTGTCATCACAAAGCTCCATAGCACTTTTCACCGCAATGCTCCATGACTGCTTTCAGCACAATGCCCCATGACCCCTGTCATCACGATGCTCCATGGCCCTTCTCATCACAATGCTCCATGAAACATGTCCTCACAATGCTTCACTACGCATTTCATCCAAGTTCCCCATAGCCACTGTCATCACAATTCTCCGTGACCCCTGTCATCGTAATGGTCCATGACACGTTTCATCTCAATGCTCCATGATACCTGTCATTACAATGCTCCATGGCCTTTGTCATCACAATGCTCCATGGCCCCTGTAATCACAGTGCTCCATGACCCCTTTCATCTCAATGCTCCATGACCTCACTCATCACAATGCCTCATGACCCCTGTAATCACAATGCTCCATGGCCCTTGTCCTCGCAGTGCTCCAGGCCTTTTTCATCACACTGCTCCATGGCCCCTGTAATCACAATGCTCCATCCCTCGTCATCACGAGGCTCCAGAACACTTGTCATTATAATGCTCCATGTCCGTTTCATCACCATGCTCCATGACACTTGTCATCACAATGCTCCATGGCCCCTCTCATTACTGTGCTCTATAATAACTTTAATCACATTTCTAGATGACCACTGCCATCACAATGCCCCATGACATTGTCATCACAATTCGCCATGACCATTGTCATGACAATGCTCCATGAACCATGTCTTCACAGGGTCCCAGGACACTTGTCATCACAATGATCCATTACCACTTTCATCACAATGCTCCATGACCACTGTCATCTCAATGCTCCATGGCCTTTGTATTCACAATGCTCCATGGCCCCTGTAATCACAGTGCTCCATAACACCTTTCATCATAATGCTCCATGACCACTGCTATCTCAATGCCCCATGACGCCTGTCATCACAATTCTCCAAGGCCCCTCTCATCACAATGCTCCCTGACACTTCTCATCACATTGCTCCATAACACCTGTCATCTCAGAGTTCCCTGTCCATTTCATCACATTGCTCCATATGCCCTATAATCACATTGCTCCATATGCCCTATAATCACAATGCTCCATGCCTTTTTCCTCACAATGCTCCAGAATTATTGTCATCACAATATTCCATGACCGTGGCATCACAATGCTCCATGGCCCTTGTCATCACAATGCTCCAGAATTCTTGTCATCACAGTGTTCCATGACCGCATCATCACAATGCTACATGACCCTGTTCATCACAGTTCTCCATGACCTTTGTCATCACAATGCTCTATGTCGCTTTTCAGCACAATTCTCAATGACCACTTTAATCACTATGCTCGCTGACCATTTTCATCACATTTCTCTATTGTCATTACAATTCCCCATGGCACCTTACTTCACAATGCTCCATGATGCCTGTCATCACAATGCTACATGGAATTTGTTATCACAATGCTCCAGGACCAGTTTCATCACAATACTCCATCCCTCTTGTCAACACAGTGCACAATGAAACCTTTCATTACAATGCTCCATGACACTTGTCATCACAAGGCTCCATGGCCTTTATCATCACAATGCTCCCAGGCACTTTTCATCACGATGTTCCATAAAAGTTTTCATCACATTGCTCCATGACCATTGTCATCACGATACTCCATACCCTTGTCAACACAATGCTGCATAATCCCTGTCATCACAATTCTCCATGACTGCTGTCATCACAATAATCCAGGAAAATTTTCATAACAATGCTTCATGCCCCCAGTCATCACAGTGCTCCATGATACCTTTCCTCACAATTGCTAGATGATCACTGTCATCACAATGCCCCATGACACCTGTCATCACAATTCGCTCTTACCATTGTCATCACAAAACTCGATGAACCGTGTCATCACAGTGTTCCATGACACTTGTCATCACAATGCTCCATGGTCTTTCATCACAATGTTCCATGGCCCCTGTCATCACAGTGCTCCCTGATACCTTTCATCACAATTCTAGATGACCACTGTCATCACAATGCCCCATGACAAATGTCATCACAATTCGCCATGGTCCTTGTCATCACAATGCTCCATGAACCGTGTCATCACAAGGTTCCGGGACACTTGTCATCCCAATGATCCATGACCATTTTCATCACAATGCTCCATGAACCCTGTCATCTCAATGTTCCATAGCCATTGTATTCACAATGCTCCATGGCCCCTGTAATAACAGTGCTCCATGACCCCATTCATCACAATGCTCCAAGACCGCTGTCATCACAATGCCCCATGACGCCTGCCATCACAAATCTACAAGGCCTCTGTTACCAAAAGGCTCCATGATGCCAGGCAGCACAATGTTCCATGACACTTTTCATCACAATGCTCCATGACCTTTGTTGTCACATTGTTCTCTGCCCATATCATCCCAATGCTCCTTGTCACCTTTAATCACAGTGCTCCATGCCCTTTCATCACAATGCTCCAGAATTCTTGTCATCCCTATGTTCCTTGACAGTGTCATCACAAAGCTCCACGACCGCTGTCATCACAATGCTCCAGAACAATTTTCATCACAATGCTCCATGCCCCCTGTCATCACAGTGCCCCATAACACCTGTCATCACAATGCTCCATGACCCTGTCATCACAATGCTACATGACCCCTGTCATCACATTGTTCCATGGCCTATGTATTCACAATGCTCCATGGACCCTGTAATCACACTGCTCCATGTTCCCTTTCAACACAATGCTCCATGACCCCTGTCATCACCATGTTCCATGAAAGTTGTCATCAAAATGCTCCATGACCCCGGTCACCACAAGGTTCCCTCCCTTGTCATCACAATGTTCCATGACCCTAGTAATCACAATTGTACATGGCCTTGTCATCACAATGCTCCATGGCCTCTGTCATCACCATGCTCCATGGTCTTTCTCATCACAATGCTCTATGACACCTGTCATCACAATGCTTGATGACCATGGTCATCACAATGCTCTAAGGCCCCTGTCATCAAAATGAATCATGATCTTTGTAATTACAATGCTCAATGACCCCTGTCATAAAAAAGCTCCTTGCGATTGTCATCAAAATGTTCCATGGCCGCTGTCATCACAATGCTCCATGCCCTTGTCATTCACAATGCTCCAGAACCCTTGTCATCATAATGCTCCATGGCAATGTCATCAAAATGTCCCATGACACTTGTCATCACAATGCTCCTTGTCATCATAATGATCCATGACCATTGTCATCACAATGCTGCATGATACCTTTCATCCCAATGCTCTGTGACCGCTGTCATGACAATGCTCCAGGACAATTTTCATCACAATGCTCCATTCCCCCTGTCATCACATTGCCTCATAACCCCTGTCATCACAATGCTCCATGACCCTGTCATCACAAGGCTACATGACCCCTGTCATCACATTGTTCCACGGCCTATGTATTCACAATGCTCCATGGACCCTGTAACCACACTGCTCCCTGTTCCCTTTCAATACAATGCTCCATGACCCCTTTCATCAGAAGGTTCCATGAAAGTTGTCTTCAAAATGCTCCATGACTCCAGTCACCACAAGCTTCCCTGCCCTTGTCATCACAAAGCTCCATGAACCCTGTAATCACAACGGTACATGGCCTTGTCATCACAATGTTCTATGGCCTCTGTCATCACCATGCTCCACGGTCTTTCTCATCACAATGCTCTATGAACACTGTCATCGCAATGCTTGATGACCATTGTCATCACAATGCCTCATGGGCTTTGTAATCACAATGCTCAATGACCCCTGTCATCACAATGCTCCATGCCATTGTCATCACAATGCTCCATAGCCCCTGTAATCACAATGCTCCATGCCCTTGTCATCACAATGCTCCGGAACACTTGTCATTTTAATACTCCATTCCCGTGTCATCCCATTGCTCAATGACACTTGCCGTCAAAATGTTCCTTGGCCTTTGTTATCACAGTGCTCCATGATACCTTTAATCAAAATTCTACATGACCACTGTCATCGCAATGCAAGATGACCAATCTCATCACAATGCCCCAAGACACGTGTCATCACAATTCGCCTTGGCCCTTGTCATCTCAATGCTGTATGAACCGTGTCATCACTAGGTTCCAGGACACTTGTCATCACAGTGATCCATGACCACTTTCATCACAATGCTCCATGAACTCTGTTATCTCAATGCTCCACGGCCTTTGTATTCACAATGCTCCATTGTCCCGATAATCGCGTTGCTCCATGATCTCTTTCATCACAATGCTCCATGAACACTGTCATCACCATGCCTCATGACGCTTTTCATCTCAATGCTCCATGGCCCCTTTCATCACAATGCTTCATGAACCCAGTCATCACAATGTCCCTGCCCTTTTCATCACAATGATCCATGGGCCCTGTCATCACAATGCTCCATGCCCTTGTCAACAAAATTCTCCAGAACTCTTGTCATCATAATGCTTCATGCCAATATCATCAAAATGCCCCATGACACTTGTCATCACAATGCTCCATAGCCTTTGTCATCACAATGTTCCATGGCTCCTGCCATCACAATGCCCCATGCCCTTGTCATCAAAATGCTCCAGAACTCTTGTCATGAGAATGCTCCATGCCAATGTCATCAAAATGCTCCATGACACATGTCATCACAATGCTCCATGGCTTTTGTCATCACAATGTTCCATGGCCCCTGTCATCACAGTGTTCCCTGATACCTTTCATCACAATTCTAGATGACCACTGTCATCACAATGCCCCATGACAGATGTCATCACAATTCGCTATGGTCCTTGTCATCACAATGCTCCATGAACCGTGTAATCACAAGGTTACAGGACACTTGTCATCCCAATGATCCATGATCACTTCCATCACAATGCTCCATGAACCCTGTCATCTCAATGCTCCATAGCCTTTGTATTCACAATGCTCCATGGACCCTGTAATCACAGTGCTCCATGACCCCTTTCATCACAATGCTCCAAGACCGCTGTCATCACAATGCCCCATGACGCCTGCCATCACAAATCTCCAAGGCCTCTCTTACCAAAAAGCTCCATGATGCCTTTCAGCACAATGTTCCATGACAATTTTCATCACAATGCTCCATGACCATTGTCATCACATTGTTCTCTGCCCATATCATCACAATGCTCCTTGTCACCTTTAATCACAATGCTCCATGCCCTTGTCATCACAATGCTCCAGGTCTGTTGTCATCAACATGCTTCATGCCCGTGTCATCACAAGGCTCCATGAATCTTGTCTTCACAATGCTCCATGGCCCATGTCATCACAATGCTCCATGACCCCTGTCATCACAATGCTCTATGGCCTTTGTCACCACAATGCTCCATGACCGCTGTCAACACAATGCCTGATGACCCCTGTCATCAAAATGCTAAATGGCACTTGTCATCACAATGCTCTATGACGCCTGTCATCACTATTCTCCATGTCACTTGTTATCACAATGCTCCATGGCCCCTGTAATCACAGTACTCCTTGACCCCTTTCATTACAATGCTCAATGCCACCTCTCATCACAATTCTCCATGGCATTTGTCATCACGATGCTCCATGACACATGTCATCACAATGCTCCATGACACTTCTCATCACAATGCTCGATGGCCCTTGTCATCCCAATGTTCCTTGGTGCTTTTCATCGCAATGCTCCATGACAACTTTCATCAAAATACTCCAAGATTTTTTCATCACAATGCTCCATGGCCCTTTTCATTACAAATCCACATGATCCCTTTCATCACAATTCTCCATGGCAACTTACATAAAAAAGATCCATGCCCCTGTCATCACAATACCCAATGATACCTGTTTTTACAATGATCCATGACCCTTGTCATCACAAGGCTCCATGTCCCTTGTATTCACAATGCTCCATGGCCCTTGTCATCACAAAGCTCCATAGCACTTTTCACCGCAATGCTCCATGACTGCTTTCAGCACAATGCCCCATGACCCCTGTCATCACGATGCTCCATGGCCCTTCTCATCACAATGCTCCATGAAACATGTCCTCACAATGCTTCACTACGCATTTCATCCAAGTTCCCCATAGCCACTGTCATCACAATTCTCCGTGACCCCTGTCATCGTAATGGTCCATGACACGTTTCATCTCAATGCTCCATGATACCTGTCATTACAATGCTCCATGGCCTTTGTCATCACAATGCTCCATGGCCCCTGTAATCACAGTGCTCCATGACCCCTTTCATCTCAATGCTCCATGACCTCACTCATCACAATGCCTCATGACCCCTGTAATCACAATGCTCCATGGCCCTTGTCCTCGCAGTGCTCCAGGCCTTTTTCATCACACTGCTCCATGGCCCCTGTAATCACAATGCTCCATCCCTCGTCATCACGAGGCTCCAGAACACTTGTCATTATAATGCTCCATGTCCGTTTCATCACCATGCTCCATGACACTTGTCATCACAATGCTCCATGGCCCCTCTCATTACTGTGCTCCATAATAAATTTAATCACATTTCTAGATGACCACTGCCATCACAATGCCCCATGACATTGTCATCACAATTCGCCATGACCATTGTCATGACAATGCTCCATGAACCATGTCTTCACAGGGTCCCAGGACACTTGTCATCACAATGATCCATTACCACTTTCATCACAATGCTCCATAACCACTGTCATCTCAATGCTCCATGGCCTTTGTATTCACAATGCTCCATGGCCCCTGTAATCACAGTGCTCCATAACACCTTTCATCATAATGCTCCATGACCACTGCTATCTCAATGCCCCATGACGCCTGTCATCACAATTCTCCAAGGCCCCTCTCATCACAATGCTCCCTGACACTTGTCACTTGTCATCACATTGCTCCATAACACCTGTCATCTCAGAGTTCCCTGCCCATTTCATCACATTGCTCCATATGCCCTATAATCACAATGCTCCATGCCGTTTTCCTCACAATGCTCCAGAATTATTGTCATCACAATATTCCATGACCGTGGCATCACAATGCTCCATGGCCCTTGTCATCACAATGCTCCAGAATTCTTGTCATCACAGTGTTCCATGACCGCGTCATCACAATGCTACATGACCCTGTTCATCACAGTTCTCCATGACCTTTGTCATCACAATGCTCTATGTCGCTTTTCAGCACAATTCTCAATGACCACTTTAATCACTATGCTCGCTGACCATTTTCATCACATTTCTCTATTGTCATTACAATTCCCCATGGCACCTTACTTCACAATGCTCCATGATGCCTGTCATCACAATGCTACATGGAATTTGTTATCACAATGCTCCAGGACCAGTTTCATCACAATACTCCATCCCTCTTGTCAACACAGTGCACAATGAAACCTTTCATTACAATACTCCATGACACTTGTCATCACAAGGCTCCATGGCCTTTATCGTCACAATGCTCCCAGGCACTTTTCATCACGATGTTCCATAAAAGTTTTCATCACATTGCTCCATGACCATTGTCATCACGATACTCCATACCCTTGTCAACACAATGCTGCATAATCCCTGTCATCACAATTCTCCATGACTGCTGTCATCACAATAATCCAGGAAAATTTTCATAACAATGCTTCATGCCCCCAGTCATCACAGTGCTCCATGATACCTTTCCTCACAATTGCTAGATGATCACTGTCATCACAATGCCCCATGACACCTGTCATCACAATTCGCTCTTACCACTGTCATCACAAAACTCGATGAACCGTGTCATCACAGTGTTCCATGACACTTGTCATCACAATGCTCCATGGTCTTTCATCACAATGTTCCATGGCCCCTGTCATCACAGTGCTCCCTGATACCTTTCATCACAATTCTAGATGACCACTGTCTTCACAATGCCCCATGACAAATGTCATCACAATTCGCCATGGTCCTTGTCATCACAATGCTCCATGAACCGTGTCATCACAAGGTTCCGGGACACTTGTCATCCCAATGATCCATGACCATTTTCATCACAATGCTGCATGAACCCTGTCATCTCAATGTTCCATAGCCAATGTATTAACAATGCTCCATGGCCCCTGTAATAACAGTGCTCCATGACCCCATTCATCACAATGCTCCAAGACCGCTGTCATCACAATGCCCCATGACGCCTGTCATCACAAATCTACAAGGCCTCTGTTACCAAAAGGCTCCATGA
This sequence comes from Balaenoptera physalus, assembly GCF_965194825.1. NCBI lineage: Eukaryota > Metazoa > Chordata > Mammalia > Artiodactyla > Balaenopteridae > Balaenoptera > Balaenoptera physalus. The sequence goes on from NW_028125843.1 coordinate 147,221, forward strand.
TGCCAGGCAGCACAATGTTCCATGACACTTTTCATCACAATGCTCCATGACCTTTGTTGTCACATTGTTCTCTGCCCATATCATCCCAATGCTCCTTGTCACCTTTAATCACAGTGCTCCATGCCCTTTCATCACAATGCTCCAGAATTCTTGTCATCCCTATGTTCCTTGACAGTGTCATCACAAAGCTCCACGACCGCTGTCATCACAATGCTCCAGAACAATTTTCATCACAATGCTCCATGCCCCCTGTCATCACAGTGCCCCATAACACCTGTCATCACAATGCTCCATGACCCTGTCATCACAATGCTACATGACCCCTGTCATCACATTGTTCCATGGCCTATGTATTCACAATGCTCCATGGACCCTGTAATCACACTGCTCCATGTTCCCTTTCAACACAATGCTCCATGACCCCTGTCATCACCATGTTCCATGAAAGTTGTCATCAAAATGCTCCATGACCCCGGTCACCACAAGGTTCCCTCCCTTGTCATCACAATGTACCATGACCCTAGTAATCACAATTGTACATGGCCTTGTCATCACAATGCTCCATGGCCTCTGTCATCACCATGCTCCATGGTCTTTCTCATCACAATGCTCTATGACACCTGTCATCACAATGCTTGATGACCATGGTCATCACAATGCTCTAAGGCCCCTGTCATCAAAATGAATCATGATCTTTGTAATTACAATGCTCAATGACCCCTGTCATAAAAAAGCTCCTTGCGATTGTCATCAAAATGTTCCATGGCCGCTGTCATCACAATGCTCCATGCCCTTGTCATTCACAATGCTCCAGAACCCTTGTCATCATAATGCTCCATGGCAATGTCATCAAAATGTCCCATGACACTTGTCATCACAATGCTCCTTGTCATCATAATGATCCATGACCATTGTCATCACAATGCTGCATGATACCTTTCATCCCAATGCTCTGTGACCGCTGTCATGACAATGCTCCAGGACAATTTTCATCACAATGCTCCATTCCCCCTGTCATCACATTGCCTCATAACCCCTGTCATCACAATGCTCCATGACCCTGTCATCACAAGGCTACATGACCCCTGTCATCACATTGTTCCACGGCCTATGTATTCACAATGCTCCATGGACCCTGTAACCACACTGCTCCCTGTTCCCTTTCAATACAATGCTCCATGACCCCTTTCATCAGAAGGTTCCATGAAAGTTGTCTTCAAAATGCTCCATGACTCCAGTCACCACAAGCTTCCCTGCCCTTGTCATCACAAAGCTCCATGAACCCTGTAATCACAACGGTACATGGCCTTGTCATCACAATGTTCTATGGCCTCTGTCATCACCATGCTCCACGGTCTTTCTCATCACAATGCTCTATGAACACTGTCATCGCAATGCTTGATGACCATTGTCATCACAATGCCTCATGGGCTTTGTAATCACAATGCTCAATGACCCCTGTCATCACAATGCTCCATGCCATTGTCATCACAATGCTCCATAGCCCCTGTAATCACAATGCTCCATGCCCTTGTCATCACAATGCTCCGGAACACTTGTCATTTTAATACTCCATTCCCGTGTCATCCCATTGCTCAATGACACTTGCCGTCAAAATGTTCCTTGGCCTTTGTTATCACAGTGCTCCATGATACCTTTAATCAAAATTCTACATGACCACTGTCATCGCAATGCAAGATGACCAATCTCATCACAATGCCCCAAGACACGTGTCATCACAATTCGCCTTGGCCCTTGTCATCTCAATGCTGTATGAACCGTGTCATCACTAGGTTCCAGGACACTTGTCATCACAGTGATCCATGACCACTTTCATCACAATGCTCCATGAACTCTGTTATCTCAATGCTCCACGGCCTTTGTATTCACAATGCTCCATTGTCCCGATAATCGCGTTGCTCCATGATCTCTTTCATCACAATGCTCCATGAACACTGTCATCACCATGCCTCATGACGCTTTTCATCTCAATGCTCCATGGCCCCTTTCATCACAATGCTTCATGAACCCAGTCATCACAATGTCCCTGCCCTTTTCATCACAATGATCCATGGGCCCTGTCATCACAATGCTCCATGCCCTTGTCAACAAAATTCTCCAGAACTCTTGTCATCATAATGCTTCATGCCAATATCATCAAAATGCCCCATGACACTTGTCATCACAATGCTCCATAGCCTTTGTCATCACAATGTTCCATGGCTCCTGCCATCACAATGCCCCATGCCCTTGTCATCAAAATGCTCCAGAACTCTTGTCATGAGAATGCTCCATGCCAATGTCATCAAAATGCTCCATGACACATGTCATCACAATGCTCCATGGCTTTTGTCATCACAATGTTCCATGGCCCCTGTCATCACAGTGTTCCCTGATACCTTTCATCACAATTCTAGATGACCACTGTCATCACAATGCCCCATGACAGATGTCATCACAATTCGCTATGGTCCTTGTCATCACAATGCTCCATGAACCGTGTAATCACAAGGTTACAGGACACTTGTCATCCCAATGATCCATGATCACTTCCATCACAATGCTCCATGAACCCTGTCATCTCAATGCTCCATAGCCTTTGTATTCACAATGCTCCATGGACCCTGTAATCACAGTGCTCCATGACCCCTTTCATCACAATGCTCCAAGACCGCTGTCATCACAATGCCCCATGACGCCTGCCATCACAAATCTCCAAGGCCTCTCTTACCAAAAAGCTCCATGATGCCTTTCAGCACAATGTTCCATGACAATTTTCATCACAATGCTCCATGACCATTGTCATCACATTGTTCTCTGCCCATATCATCACAATGCTCCTTGTCACCTTTAATCACAATGCTCCATGCCCTTGTCATCACAATGCTCCAGGTCTGTTGTCATCAACATGCTTCATGCCCGTGTCATCACAAGGCTCCATGAATCTTGTCTTCACAATGCTCCATGGCCCATGTCATCACAATGCTCCATGACCCCTGTCATCACAATGCTCTATGGCCTTTGTCACCACAATGCTCCATGACCGCTGTCAACACAATGCCTGATGACCCCTGTCATCAAAATGCTAAATGGCACTTGTCATCACAATGCTCTATGACGCCTGTCATCACTATTCTCCATGTCACTTGTTATCACAATGCTCCATGGCCCCTGTAATCACAGTACTCCTTGACCCCTTTCATTACAATGCTCAATGCCACCTCTCATCACAATTCTCCATGGCATTTGTCATCACGATGCTCCATGACACATGTCATCACAATGCTCCATGACACTTCTCATCACAATGCTCGATGGCCCTTGTCATCCCAATGTTCCTTGGTGCTTTTCATCGCAATGCTCCATGACAACTTTCATCAAAATACTCCAAGATTTTTTCATCACAATGCTCCATGGCCCTTTTCATTACAAATCCACATGATCCCTTTCATCACAATTCTCCATGGCAACTTACATAAAAAAGATCCATGCCCCTGTCATCACAATACCCAATGATACCTGTTTTTACAATGATCCATGACCCTTGTCATCACAAGGCTCCATGTCCCTTGTATTCACAATGCTCCATGGCCCTTGTCATCACAAAGCTCCATAGCACTTTTCACCGCAATGCTCCATGACTGCTTTCAGCACAATGCCCCATGACCCCTGTCATCACGATGCTCCATGGCCCTTCTCATCACAATGCTCCATGAAACATGTCCTCACAATGCTTCACTACGCATTTCATCCAAGTTCCCCATAGCCACTGTCATCACAATTCTCCGTGACCCCTGTCATCGTAATGGTCCATGACACGTTTCATCTCAATGCTCCATGATACCTGTCATTACAATGCTCCATGGCCTTTGTCATCACAATGCTCCATGGCCCCTGTAATCACAGTGCTCCATGACCCCTTTCATCTCAATGCTCCATGACCTCACTCATCACAATGCCTCATGACCCCTGTAATCACAATGCTCCATGGCCCTTGTCCTCGCAGTGCTCCAGGCCTTTTTCATCACACTGCTCCATGGCCCCTGTAATCACAATGCTCCATCCCTCGTCATCACGAGGCTCCAGAACACTTGTCATTATAATGCTCCATGTCCGTTTCATCACCATGCTCCATGACACTTGTCATCACAATGCTCCATGGCCCCTCTCATTACTGTGCTCCATAATAACTTTAATCACATTTCTAGATGACCACTGCCATCACAATGCCCCATGACATTGTCATCACAATTCGCCATGACCATTGTCATGACAATGCTCCATGAACCATGTCTTCACAGGGTCCCAGGACACTTGTCATCACAATGATCCATTACCACTTTCATCACAATGCTCCATAACCACTGTCATCTCAATGCTCCATGGCCTTTGTATTCACAATGCTCCATGGCCCCTGTAATCACAGTGCTCCATAACACCTTTCATCATAATGCTCCATGACCACTGCTATCTCAATGCCCCATGACGCCTGTCATCACAATTCTCCAAGGCCCCTCTCATCACAATGCTCCCTGACACTTGTCACTTGTCATCACATTGCTCCATAACACCTGTCATCTCAGAGTTCCCTGCCCATTTCATCACATTGCTCCATATGCCCTATAATCACAATGCTCCATGCCGTTTTCCTCACAATGCTCCAGAATTATTGTCATCACAATATTCCATGACCGTGGCATCACAATGCTCCATGGCCCTTGTCATCACAATGCTCCAGAATTCTTGTCATCACAGTGTTCCATGACCGCGTCATCACAATGCTACATGACCCTGTTCATCACAGTTCTCCATGACCTTTGTCATCACAATGCTCTATGTCGCTTTTCAGCACAATTCTCAATGACCACTTTAATCACTATGCTCGCTGACCATTTTCATCACATTTCTCTATTGTCATTACAATTCCCCATGGCACCTTACTTCACAATGCTCCATGATGCCTGTCATCACAATGCTACATGGAATTTGTTATCACAATGCTCCAGGACCAGTTTCATCACAATACTCCATCCCTCTTGTCAACACAGTGCACAATGAAACCTTTCATTACAATACTCCATGACACTTGTCATCACAAGGCTCCATGGCCTTTATCGTCACAATGCTCCCAGGCACTTTTCATCACGATGTTCCATAAAAGTTTTCATCACATTGCTCCATGACCATTGTCATCACGATACTCCATACCCTTGTCAACACAATGCTGCATAATCCCTGTCATCACAATTCTCCATGACTGCTGTCATCACAATAATCCAGGAAAATTTTCATAACAATGCTTCATGCCCCCAGTCATCACAGTGCTCCATGATACCTTTCCTCACAATTGCTAGATGATCACTGTCATCACAATGCCCCATGACACCTGTCATCACAATTCGCTCTTACCACTGTCATCACAAAACTCGATGAACCGTGTCATCACAGTGTTCCATGACACTTGTCATCACAATGCTCCATGGTCTTTCATCACAATGTTCCATGGCCCCTGTCATCACAGTGCTCCCTGATACCTTTCATCACAATTCTAGATGACCACTGTCTTCACAATGCCCCATGACAAATGTCATCACAATTCGCCATGGTCCTTGTCATCACAATGCTCCATGAACCGTGTCATCACAAGGTTCCGGGACACTTGTCATCCCAATGATCCATGACCATTTTCATCACAATGCTGCATGAACCCTGTCATCTCAATGTTCCATAGCCAATGTATTAACAATGCTCCATGGCCCCTGTAATAACAGTGCTCCATGACCCCATTCATCACAATGCTCCAAGACCGCTGTCATCACAATGCCCCATGACGCCTGTCATCACAAATCTACAAGGCCTCTGTTACCAAAAGGCTCCATGATGCCAGGCAGCACAATGTTCCATGACACTTTTCATCACAATGCTCCATGACCTTTGTTGTCACATTGTTCTCTGCCCATATCATCCCAATGCTCCTTGTCACCTTTAATCACAGTGCTCCATGCCCTTTCATCACAATGCTCCAGAATTCTTGTCATCCCTATGTTCCTTGACAGTGTCATCACAAAGCTCCACGACCGCTGTCATCACAATGCTCCAGAACAATTTTCATCACAATGCTCCATGCCCCCTGTCATCACAGTGCCCCATAACACCTGTCATCACAATGCTCCATGACCCTGTCATCACAATGCTACATGACCCCTGTCATCACATTGTTCCATGGCCTATGTATTCACAATGCTCCATGGACCCTGTAATCACACTGCTCCATGTTCCCTTTCAACACAATGCTCCATGACCCCTGTCATCACCATGTTCCATGAAAGTTGTCATCAAAATGCTCCATGACCCCGGTCACCACAAGGTTCCCTCCCTTGTCATCACAATGTACCATGACCCTAGTAATCACAATTGTACATGGCCTTGTCATCACAATGCTCCATGGCCTCTGTCATCACCATGCTCCATGGTCTTTCTCATCACAATGCTCTATGACACCTGTCATCACAATGCTTGATGACCATGGTCATCACAATGCTCTAAGGCCCCTGTCATCAAAATGAATCATGATCTTTGTAATTACAATGCTCAATGACCCCTGTCATAAAAAAGCTCCTTGCGATTGTCATCAAAATGTTCCATGGCCGCTGTCATCACAATGCTCCATGCCCTTGTCATTCACAATGCTCCAGAACCCTTGTCATCATAATGCTCCATGGCAATGTCATCAAAATGTCCCATGACACTTGTCATCACAATGCTCCTTGTCATCATAATGATCCATGACCATTGTCATCACAATGCTGCATGATACCTTTCATCCCAATGCTCTGTGACTGCTGTCATGACAATGCTCCAGGACAATTTTCATCACAATGCTCCATTCCCCCTGTCATCACATTGCCTCATAACCCCTGTCATCACAATGCTCCATGACCCTGTCATCACAAGGCTACATGACCCCTGTCATCACATTGTTCCACGGCCTATGTATTCACAATGCTCCATGGACCCTGTAACCACACTGCTCCCTGTTCCCTTTCAATACAATGCTCCATGACTCCTTTCATCAGAAGGTTCCATGAAAGTTGTCTTCAAAATGCTCCATGACTCCAGTCACCACAAGCTTCCCTGCCCTTGTCATCACAAAGCTCCATGAACCCTGTAATCACAACGGTACATGGCCTTGTCATCACAATGTTCTATGGCCTCTGTCATCACCATGCTCCACGTTCTTTCTCATCACAATGCTCTATGAACACTGTCATCGCAATGCTTGATGACCATTGTCATCACAATGCCTCATGGGCTTTGTAATCACAATGCTCAATGACCCCTGTCATCACAATGCTCCATGCCATTGTCATCACAATGCTCCATAGCCCCTGTAATCACAATGCTCCATGCCCTTTTCATCACAATGCTCCGGAACACTTGTCATTTTAATACTCCATTCCCGTGTCATCCCATTGCTCAATGACACTTGCCGTCAAAATGTTCCTTGGCCTTTGTTATCACAGTGCTCCATGATACCTTTAATCAAAATTCTACATGACCACTGTCATCGCAATGCAAGATGACCAATCTCATCACAATGCCCCAAGACACGTGTCATCACAATTCGCCTTGGCCCTTGTCATCTCAATGCTGTATGAACCGTGTCATCACTAGGTTCCAGGACACTTGTCATCACAGTGATCCATGACCACTTTTATCACAATGCTCCATGAACTCTGTTATCTCAATGCTCCACGGCCTTTGTATTCACAATGCTCCATTGTCCCGATAATCGCGTTGCTCCATGATCTCTTTCATCACAATGCTCCATGAACACTGTCATCACCATGCCTCATGACGCTTTTCATCTCAATGCTCCATGGCCCCTTTCATCACAATGCTTCATGAACCCAGTCATCACAATGTCCCTGCCCTTTTCATCACAATGATCCATGGGCCCTGTCATCACAATGCTCCATGCCCTTGTCAACAAAATTCTCCAGAACTCTTGTCATCATAATGCTTCATGCCAATATCATCAAAATGCCCCATGACACTTGTCATCACAATGCTCCATAGCCTTTGTCATCACAATGTTCCATGGCTCCTGCCATCACAATGCCCCATGCCCTTGTCATCAAAATGCTCCAGAACTCTTGTCATGAGAATGCTCCATGCCAATGTCATCAAAATGCTCCATGACACATGTCATCACAATGCTCCATGGCTTTTGTCATCACAATGTTCCATGGCCCCTGTCATCACAGTGTTCCCTGATACCTTTCATCACAATTCTAGATGACCACTGTCATCACAATGCCCCATGACAGATGTCATCACAATTCGCTATGGTCCTTGTCATCACAATGCTCCATGAACCGTGTAATCACAAGGTTACAGGACACTTGTCATCCCAATGATCCATGATCACTTCCATCACAATGCTCCATGAACCCTGTCATCTCAATGCTCCATAGCCTTTGTATTCACAATGCTCCATGGACCCTGTAATCACAGTGCTCCATGACCCCTTTCATCACAATGCTCCAAGACCGCTGTCATCACAATGCCCCATGACGCCTGCCATCACAAATCTCCAAGGCCTCTCTTACCAAAAAGCTCCATGATGCCTTTCAGCACAATGTTCCATGACAATTTTCATCACAATGCTCCATGACCATTGTCATCACATTGTTCTCTGCCCATATCATCACAATGCTCCTTGTCACCTTTAATCACAATGCTCCATGCCCTTGTCATCACAATGCTCCAGGTCTGTTGTCATCAACATGCTTCATGCCCGTGTCATCACAAGGCTCCATGAATCTTGTCTTCACAATGCTCCATGGCCCATGTCATCACAATGCTCCATGACCCCTGTCATCACAATGCTCTATGGCCTTTGTCACCACAATGCTCCATGACCGCTGTCAACACAATGCCTGATGACCCCTGTCATCAAAATGCTAAATGGCACTTGTCATCACAATGCTCTATGACGCCTGTCATCACTATTCTCCATGTCACTTGTTATCACAATGCTCCATGGCCCCTGTAATCACAGTACTCCTTGACCCCTTTCATCACAATGCTCAATGCCACCTCTCATCACAATTCTCCATGGCATTTGTCATCACGATGCTCCATGACACATGTCATCACAATGCTCCATGACACTTGTCATCACAATGCTCGATGGCCCTTGTCATCCCAATGTTCCTTGGTGCTTTTCATCGCAATGCTCCATGACAACTTTCATCAAAATACTCCAAGATTTTTTCATCACAATGCTCCATGGCCCTTTTCATTACAAATCCACATGATCCCTTTCATCACAATTCTCCATGGCAACTTACATAAAAAAGATCCATGCCCCTGTCATCACAATACCCAATGATACCTGTTTTTACAATGATCCATGACCCTTGTCATCACAAAGCTCCATAGCACTTTTCACCGCAATGCTCCATGACTGCTTTCAGCACAATGCCCCATGACCCCTGTCATCACGATGCTCCATGGCCCTTCTCATCACAATGCTCCATGAAACATTTCCTCACAATGCTTCACTACGCATTTCATCCAAGTTCCCCATAGCCACTGTCATCACAATTCTCCGTGACCCCTGTCATCGTAATGGTCCATGACACGTTTCATCTCAATGCTCCATGATACCTGTCATTACAATGCTCCATGGCCTTTGTCATCACAATGCTCCATGGCCCCTGTAATCACAGTGCTCCATGACCCCTTTCATCTCAATGCTCCATGACCTCACTCATCACAATGCCTCATGACCCCTGTAATCACAATGCTCCATGGCCCTTGTCCTCGCAGTGCTCCAGGCCTTTTTCATCACACTGCTCCATGGCCCCTGTAATCACAATGCTCCATCCCTCGTCATCACGAGGCTCCAGAACACTTGTCATTATAATGCTCCATGTCCGTTTCATCACCATGCTCCATGACACTTGTCATCACAATGCTCCATGGCCCCTCTCATTACTGTGCTCTATAATAACTTTAATCACATTTCTAGATGACCACTGCCATCACAATGCCCCATGACATTGTCATCACAATTCGCCATGACCATTGTCATGACAATGCTCCATGAACCATGTCTTCACAGGGTCCCAGGACACTTGTCATCACAATGATCCATTACCACTTTCATCACAATGCTCCATGACCACTGTCATCTCAATGCTCCATGGCCTTTGTATTCACAATGCTCCATGGCCCCTGTAATCACAGTGCTCCATAACACCTTTCATCATAATGCTCCATGACCACTGCTATCTCAATGCCCCATGACGCCTGTCATCACAATTCTCCAAGGCCCCTCTCATCACAATGCTCCCTGACACTTCTCATCACATTGCTCCATAACACCTGTCATCTCAGAGTTCCCTGCCCATTTCATCACATTGCTCCATATGCCCTATAATCACATTGCTCCATATGCCCTATAATCACAATGCTCCATGCCTTTTTCCTCACAATGCTCCAGAATTATTGTCATCACAATATTCCATGACCGTGGCATCACAATGCTCCATGGCCCTTGTCATCACAATGCTCCAGAATTCTTGTCATCACAGTGTTCCATGACCGCGTCATCACAATGCTACATGACCCTGTTCATCACAGTTCTCCATGACCTTTGTCATCACAATGCTCTATGTCGCTTTTCAGCACAATTCTCAATGACCACTTTAATCACTATGCTCGCTGACCATTTTCATCACATTTCTCTATTGTCATTACAATTCCCCATGGCACCTTACTTCACAATGCTCCATGATGCCTGTCATCACAATGCTACATGGAATTTGTTATCACAATGCTCCAGGACCAGTTTCATCACAATACTCCATCCCTCTTGTCAACACAGTGCACAATGAAACCTTTCATTACAATGCTCCATGACACTTGTCATCACAAGGCTCCATGGCCTTTATCGTCACAATGCTCCCAGGCACTTTTCATCACGATGTTCCATAAAAGTTTTCATCACATTGCTCCATGACCATTGTCATCACGATACTCCATACCCTTGTCAACACAATGCTGCATAATCCCTGTCATCACAATTCTCCATGACTGCTGTCATCACAATAATCCAGGAAAATTTTCATAACAATGCTTCATGCCCCCAGTCATCACAGTGCTCCATGATACCTTTCCTCACAATTGCTAGATGATCACTGTCATCACAATGCCCCATGACACCTGTCATCACAATTCGCTCTTACCATTGTCATCACAAAACTCGATGAACCGTGTCATCACAGTGTTCCATGACACTTGTCATCACAATGCTCCATGGTCTTTCATCACAATGTTCCATGGCCCCTGTCATCACAGTGCTCCCTGATACCTTTCATCACAATTCTAGATGACCACTGTCATCACAATGCCCCATGACAAATGTCATCACAATTCGCCATGGTCCTTGTCATCACAATGCTCCATGAACCGTGTCATCACAAGGTTCCGGGACACTTGTCATCCCAATGATCCATGACCATTTTCATCACAATGCTCCATGAACCCTGTCATCTCAATGTTCCATAGCCATTGTATTCACAATGCTCCATGGCCCCTGTAATAACAGTGCTCCATGACCCCATTCATCACAATGCTCCAAGACCGCTGTCATCACAATGCCCCATGACGCCTGCCATCACAAATCTACAAGGCCTCTGTTACCAAAAGGCTCCATGATGCCAGGCAGCACAATGTTCCATGACACTTTTCATCACAGTGCTCCATGACCTTTGTTGTCACATTGTTCTCTGCCCATATCATCCCAATGCTCCTTGTCACCTTTAATCACAGTGCTCCATGCCCTTTCATCACAATGCTCCAGAATTCTTGTCATCCCTATGTTCCTTGACAGTGTCATCACAAAGCTCCATGACCGCTGTCATCACAATGCTCCAGAACAATTTTCATCACAATGCTCCATGCCCCCTGTCATCACAGTGCCCCATAACACCTGTCATCACAATGCTCCATGACCCTGTCATCACAATGCTACATGACCCCTGTCATCACATTGTTCCATGGCCTATGTATTCACAATGCTCCATGGACCCTGTAATCACACTGCTCCATGTTCCCTTTCAACACAATGCTCCATGACCCCTGTCATCACCATGTTCCATGAAAGTTGTCATCAAAATGCTCCATGACCCCGGTCACCACAAGGTTCCCTCCCTTGTCATCACAATGTTCCATGACCCTAGTAATCACAATTGTACATGGCCTTGTCATCACAATGCTCCATGGCCTCTGTCATCACCATGCTCCATGGTCTTTCTCATCACAATGCTCTATGACACCTGTCATCACAATGCTTGATGACCATGGTCATCACAATGCTCTAAGGCCCCTGTCATCAAAATGAATCATGATCTTTGTAATTACAATGCTCAATGACCCCTGTCATAAAAAAGCTCCTTGCGATTGTCATCAAAATGTTCCATGGCCGCTGTCATCACAATGCTCCATGCCCTTGTCATTCACAATGCTCCAGAACCCTTGTCATCATAATGCTCCATGGCAATGTCATCAAAATGTCCCATGACACTTGTCATCACAATGCTCCTTGTCATCATAATGATCCATGACCATTGTCATCACAATGCTGCATGATACCTTTCATCCCAATGCTCTGTGACCGCTGTCATGACAATGCTCCAGGACAATTTTCATCACAATGCTCCATTCCCCCTGTCATCACATTGCCTCATAACCCCTGTCATCACAATGCTCCATGACCCTGTCATCACAAGGCTACATGACCCCTGTCATCACATTGTTCCACGGCCTATGTATTCACAATGCTCCATGGACCCTGTAACCACACTGCTCCCTGTTCCCTTTCAATACAATGCTCCATGACCCCTTTCATCAGAAGGTTCCATGAAAGTTGTCTTCAAAATGCTCCATGACTCCAGTCACCACAAGCTTCCCTGCCCTTGTCATCACAAAGCTCCATGAACCCTGTAATCACAACGGTACATGGCCTTGTCATCACAATGTTCTATGGCCTCTGTCATCACCATGCTCCACGGTCTTTCTCATCACAATGCTCTATGAACACTGTCATCGCAATGCTTGATGACCATTGTCATCACAATGCCTCATGGGCTTTGTAATCACAATGCTCAATGACCCCTGTCATCACAATGCTCCATGCCATTGTCATCACAATGCTCCATAGCCCCTGTAATCACAATGCTCCATGCCCTTGTCATCACAATGCTCCGGAACACTTGTCATTTTAATACTCCATTCCCGTGTCATCCCATTGCTCAATGACACTTGCCGTCAAAATGTTCCTTGGCCTTTGTTATCACAGTGCTCCATGATACCTTTAATCAAAATTCTACATGACCACTGTCATCGCAATGCAAGATGACCAATCTCATCACAATGCCCCAAGACACGTGTCATCACAATTCGCCTTGGCCCTTGTCATCTCAATGCTGTATGAACCGTGTCATCACTAGGTTCCAGGACACTTGTCATCACAGTGATCCATGACCACTTTCATCACAATGCTCCATGAACTCTGTTATCTCAATGCTCCACGGCCTTTGTATTCACAATGCTCCATTGTCCCGATAATCGCGTTGCTCCATGATCTCTTTCATCACAATGCTCCATGAACACTGTCATCACCATGCCTCATGACGCTTTTCATCTCAATGCTCCATGGCCCCTTTCATCACAATGCTTCATGAACCCAGTCATCACAATGTCCCTGCCCTTTTCATCACAATGATCCATGGGCCCTGTCATCACAATGCTCCATGCCCTTGTCAACAAAATTCTCCAGAACTCTTGTCATCATAATGCTTCATGCCAATATCATCAAAATGCCCCATGACACTTGTCATCACAATGCTCCATAGCCTTTGTCATCACAATGTTCCATGGCTCCTGCCATCACAATGCCCCATGCCCTTGTCATCAAAATGCTCCAGAACTCTTGTCATGAGAATGCTCCATGCCAATGTCATCAAAATGCTCCATGACACATGTCATCACAATGCTCCATGGCTTTTGTCATCACAATGTTCCATGGCCCCTGTCATCACAGTGTTCCCTGATACCTTTCATCACAATTCTAGATGACCACTGTCATCACAATGCCCCATGACAGATGTCATCACAATTCGCTATGGTCCTTGTCATCACAATGCTCCATGAACCGTGTAATCACAAGGTTACAGGACACTTGTCATCCCAATGATCCATGATCACTTCCATCACAATGCTCCATGAACCCTGTCATCTCAATGCTCCATAGCCTTTGTATTCACAATGCTCCATGGACCCTGTAATCACAGTGCTCCATGACCCCTTTCATCACAATGCTCCAAGACCGCTGTCATCACAATGCCCCATGACGCCTGCCATCACAAATCTCCAAGGCCTCTCTTACCAAAAAGCTCCATGATGCCTTTCAGCACAATGTTCCATGACAATTTTCATCACAATGCTCCATGACCATTGTCATCACATTGTTCTCTGCCCATATCATCACAATGCTCCTTGTCACCTTTAATCACAATGCTCCATGCCCTTGTCATCACAATGCTCCAGGTCTGTTGTCATCAACATGCTTCATGCCCGTGTCATCACAAGGCTCCATGAATCTTGTCTTCACAATGCTCCATGGCCCATGTCATCACAATGCTCCATGACCCCTGTCATCACAATGCTCTATGGCCTTTGTCACCACAATGCTCCATGACCGCTGTCAACACAATGCCTGATGACCCCTGTCATCAAAATGCTAAATGGCACTTGTCATCACAATGCTCTATGACGCCTGTCATCACTATTCTCCATGTCACTTGTTATCACAATGCTCCATGGCCCCTGTAATCACAGTACTCCTTGACCCCTTTCATCACAATGCTCAATGCCACCTCTCATCACAATTCTCCATGGCATTTGTCATCACGATGCTCCATGACACATGTCATCACAATGCTCCATGACACTTGTCATCACAATGCTCGATGGCCCTTGTCATCCCAATGTTCCTTGGTGCTTTTCATCGCAATGCTCCATGACAACTTTCATCAAAATACTCCAAGATTTTTTCATCACAATGCTCCATGGCCCTTTTCATTACAAATCCACATGATCCCTTTCATCACAATTCTCCATGGCAACTTACATAAAAAAGATCTATGCCCCTGTCATCACAATACCCAATGATACCTGTTTTTACAATGATCCATGACCCTTGTCATCACAAGGCTCCATGTCCCTTGTATTCACAATGTTCCATGGCCCTTGTCATCACAAAGCTCCATAGCACTTTTCACCGCAATGCTCCATGACTGCTTTCAGCACAATGCCCCATGACCCCTGTCATCACGATGCTCCATGGCCCTTCTCATCACAATGCTCCATGAAACATTTCCTCACAATGCTTCACTACGCATTTCATCCAAGTTCCCCATAGCCACTGTCATCACAATTCTCCGTGACCCCTGTCATCGTAATGGTCCATGACACGTTTCATCTCAATGCTCCATGATACCTGTCATTACAATGCTCCATGGCCTTTGTCATCACAATGCTCCATGGCCCCTGTAATCACAGTGCTCCATGACCCCTTTCATCTCAATGCTCCATGACCTCACTCATCACAATGCCTCATGACCCCTGTAATCACAATGCTCCGTGGCCCTTGTCCTCGCAGTGCTCCAGGCCTTTTTCATCACACTGCTCCATGGCCCCTGTAATCACAATGCTCCATCCCTCGTCATCACGAGGCTCCAGAACACTTGTCATTATAATGCTCCATGTCCGTTTCATCACCATGCTCCATGACACTTGTCATCACAATGCTCCATGGCCCCTCTCATTACTGTGCTCCATAATAACTTTAATCACATTTCTAGATGACCACTGCCATCACAATGCCCCATGACATTGTCATCACAATTCGCCATGACCATTGTCATGACAATGCTCCATGAACCATGTCTTCACAGGGTCCCAGGACACTTGTCATCACAATGATCCATTACCACTTTCATCACAATGCTCCATGACCACTGTCATCTCAATGCTCCATGGCCTTTGTATTCACAATGCTCCATGGCCCCTGTAATCACAGTGCTCCATAACACCTTTCATCATAATGCTCCATGACCACTGCTATCTCAATGCCCCATGACGCCTGTCATCACAATTCTCCAAGGCCCCTCTCATCACAATGCTCCCTGACACTTCTCATCACATTGCTCCATAACACCTGTCATCTCAGAGTTCCCTGCCCATTTCATCACATTGCTCCATATGCCCTATAATCACATTGCTCCATATGCCCTATAATCACAATGCTCCATGCCTTTTTCCTCACAATGCTCCAGAATTATTGTCATCACAATATTCCATGACCGTGGCATCACAATGCTCCATGGCCCTTGTCATCACAATGCTCCAGAATTCTTGTCATCACAGTGTTCCATGACCGCGTCATCACAATGCTACATGACCCTGTTCATCACAGTTCTCCATGACCTTTGTCATCACAATGCTCTATGTCGCTTTTCAGCACAATTCTCAATGACCACTTTAATCACTATGCTCGCTGACCATTTTCATCACATTTCTCTATTGTCATTACAATTCCCCATGGCACCTTACTTCACAATGCTCCATGATGCCTGTCATCACAATGCTACATGGAATTTGTTATCACAATGCTCCAGGACCAGTTTCATCACAATACTCCATCCCTCTTGTCAACACAGTGCACAATGAAACCTTTCATTACAATACTCCATGACACTTGTCATCACAAGGCTCCATGGCCTTTATCGTCACAATGCTCCCAGGCACTTTTCATCACGATGTTCCATAAAAGTTTTCATCACATTGCTCCATGACCATTGTCATCACGATACTCCATACCCTTGTCAACACAATGCTGCATAATCCCTGTCATCACAATTCTCCATGACTGCTGTCATCACAATAATCCAGGAAAATTTTCATAACAATGCTTCATGCCCCCAGTCATCACAGTGCTCCATGATACCTTTCCTCACAATTGCTAGATGATCACTGTCATCACAATGCCCCATGACACCTGTCATCACAATTCGCTCTTACCACTGTCATCACAAAACTCGATGAACCGTGTCATCACAGTGTTCCATGACACTTGTCATCACAATGCTCCATGGTCTTTCATCACAATGTTCCATGGCCCCTGTCATCACAGTGCTCCCTGATACCTTTCATCACAATTCTAGATGACCACTGTCTTCACAATGCCCCATGACAAATGTCATCACAATTCGCCATGGTCCTTGTCATCACAATGCTCCATGAACCGTGTCATCACAAGGTTCCGGGACACTTGTCATCCCAATGATCCATGACCATTTTCATCACAATGCTCCATGAACCCTGTCATCTCAATGTTCCATAGCCAATGTATTCACAATGCTCCATGGCCCCTGTAATAACAGTGCTCCATGACCCCATTCATCACAATGTTCCAAGACCGCTGTCATCACAATGCCCCATGACGCCTGCCATCACAAATCTACAAGGCCTCTGTTACCAAAAGGCTCCATGATGCCAGGCAGCACAATGTTCCATGACACTTTTCATCACAATGCTCCATGACCTTTGTTGTCACATTGTTCTCTGCCCATATCATCCCAATGCTCCTTGTCACCTTTAATCACAGTGCTCCATGCCCTTTCATCACAATGCTCCAGAATTCTTGTCATCCCTATGTTCCTTGACAGTGTCATCACAAAGCTCCACGACCGCTGTCATCACAATGCTCCAGAACAATTTTCATCACAATGCTCCATGCCCCCTGTCATCACAGTGCCCCATAACACCTGTCATCACAATGCTCCATGACCCTGTCATCACAATGCTACATGACCCCTGTCATCACATTGTTCCATGGCCTATGTATTCACAATGCTCCATGGACCCTGTAATCACACTGCTCCATGTTCCCTTTCAACACAATGCTCCATGAACACTGTCATCACCATGTTCCATGAAAGTTGTCATCAAAATGCTCCATGACCCCGGTCACCACAAGGTTCCCTCCCTTGTCATCACAATGTTCCATGACCCTAGTAATCACAATTGTACATGGCCTTGTCATCACAATGCTCCATGGCCTCTGTCATCACCATGCTCCATGGTCTTTCTCATCACAATGCTCTATGACACCTGTCATCACAATGCTTGATGACCATGGTCATCACAATGCTCTAAGGCCCCTGTCATCAAAATGAATCATGATCTTTGTAATTACAATGCTCAATGACCCCTGTCATAAAAAAGCTCCTTGTGATTGTCATCAAAATGTTCCATGGCCGCTGTCATCACAATGCTCCATGCCCTTGTCATTCACAATGCTCCAGAACCCTTGTCATCATAATGCTCCATGGCAATGTCATCAAAATGTCCCATGACACTTGTCATCACAATGCTCCTTGTCATCATAATGATCCATGACCATTGTCATCACAATGCTGCATGATACCTTTCATCCCAATGCTCTGTGACCGCTGTCATGACAATGCTCCAGGACAATTTTCATCACAATGCTCCATTCCCCCTGTCATCACATTGCCTCATAACCCCTGTCATCACAATGCTCCATGACCCTGTCATCACAAGGCTACATGACCCCTGTCATCACATTGTTCCACGGCCTATGTATTCACAATGCTCCATGGACCCTGTAACCACACTGCTCCCTGTTCCCTTTCAATACAATGCTCCATGACCCCTTTCATCAGAAGGTTCCATGAAAGTTGTCTTCAAAATGCTCCATGACTCCAGTCACCACAAGCTTCCCTGCCCTTGTCATCACAAAGCTCCATGAACCCTGTAATCACAACGGTACATGGCCTTGTCATCACAATGTTCTATGGCCTCTGTCATCACCATGCTCCACGGTCTTTCTCATCACAATGCTCTATGAACACTGTCATCGCAATGCTTGATGACCATTGTCATCACAATGCCTCATGGGCTTTGTAATCACAATGCTCAATGACCCCTGTCATCACAATGCTCCATGCCATTGTCATCACAATGCTCCATAGCCCCTGTAATCACAATGCTCCATGCCCTTGTCATCACAATGCTCCGGAACACTTGTCATTTTAATACTCCATTCCCGTGTCATCCCATTGCTCAATGACACTTGCCGTCAAAATGTTCCTTGGCCTTTGTTATCACAGTGCTCCATGATACCTTTAATCAAAATTCTACATGACCACTGTCATCGCAATGCAAGATGACCAATCTCATCACAATGCCCCAAGACACGTGTCATCACAATTCGCCTTGGCCCTTGTCATCTCAATGCTGTATGAACCGTGTCATCACTAGGTTCCAGGACACTTGTCATCACAGTGATCCATGACCACTTTCATCACAATGCTCCATGAACTCTGTTATCTCAATGCTCCACGGCCTTTGTATTCACAATGCTCCATTGTCCCGATAATCGCGTTGCTCCATGATCTCTTTCATCACAATGCTCCATGAACACTGTCATCACCATGCCTCATGACGCTTTTCATCTCAATGCTCCATGGCCCCTTTCATCACAATGCTTCATGAACCCAGTCATCACAATGTCCCTGCCCTTTTCATCACAATGATCCATGGGCCCTGTCATCACAATGCTCCATGCCCTTGTCAACAAAATTCTCCAGAACTCTTGTCATCATAATGCTTCATGCCAATATCATCAAAATGCCCCATGACACTTGTCATCACAATGCTCCATAGCCTTTGTCATCACAATGTTCCATGGCTCCTGCCATCACAATGCCCCATGCCCTTGTCATCAAAATGCTCCAGAACTCTTGTCATGAGAATGCTCCATGCCAATGTCATCAAAATGCTCCATGACACATGTCATCACAATGCTCCATGGCTTTTGTCATCACAATGTTCCATGGCCCCTGTCATCACAGTGTTCCCTGATACCTTTCATCACAATTCTAGATGACCACTGTCATCACAATGCCCCATGACAGATGTCATCACAATTCGCTATGGTCCTTGTCATCACAATGCTCCATGAACCGTGTAATCACAAGGTTACAGGACACTTGTCATCCCAATGATCCATGATCACTTCCATCACAATGCTCCATGAACCCTGTCATCTCAATGCTCCATAGCCTTTGTATTCACAATGCTCCATGGACCCTGTAATCACAGTGCTCCATGACCCCTTTCATCACAATGCTCCAAGACCGCTGTCATCACAATGCCCCATGACGCCTGCCATCACAAATCTCCAAGGCCTCTCTTACCAAAAAGCTCCATGATGCCTTTCAGCACAATGTTCCATGACAATTTTCATCACAATGCTCCATGACCATTGTCATCACATTGTTCTCTGCCCATATCATCACAATGCTCCTTGTCACCTTTAATCACAATGCTCCATGCCCTTGTCATCACAATGCTCCAGGTCTGTTGTCATCAACATGCTTCATGCCCGTGTCATCACAAGGCTCCATGAATCTTGTCTTCACAATGCTCCATGGCCCATGTCATCACAATGCTCCATGACCCCTGTCATCACAATGCTCTATGGCCTTTGTCACCACAATGCTCCATGACCGCTGTCAACACAATGCCTGATGACCCCTGTCATCAAAATGCTAAATGGCACTTGTCATCACAATGCTCTATGACGCCTGTCATCACTATTCTCCATGTCACTTGTTATCACAATGCTCCATGGCCCCTGTAATCACAGTACTCCTTGACCCCTTTCATCACAATGCTCAATGCCACCTCTCATCACAATTCTCCATGGCATTTGTCATCACGATGCTCCAT
This sequence comes from Balaenoptera physalus, assembly GCF_965194825.1. Classification (NCBI taxonomy): domain Eukaryota; kingdom Metazoa; phylum Chordata; class Mammalia; order Artiodactyla; family Balaenopteridae; genus Balaenoptera; species Balaenoptera physalus. The sequence goes on from NW_028125843.1 coordinate 168,116, forward strand.
GACACATGTCATCACAATGCTCCATGACACTTGTCATCACAATGCTCGATGGCCCTTGTCATCCCAATGTTCCTTGGTGCTTTTCATCGCAATGCTCCATGACAACTTTCGTCAAAATACTCCAAGATTTTTTCATCACAATGCTCCATGGCCCTTTTCATTACAAATCCACATGATCCCTTTCATCACAATTCTCCATGGCAACTTACATAAAAAAGATCCATGCCCCTGTCATCACAATACCCAATGATACCTGTTTTTACAATGATCCATGACCCTTGTCATCACAAGGCTCCATGTCCCTTGTATTCACAATGCTCCATGGCCCTTGTCATCACAAAGCTCCATAGCACTTTTCACCGCAATGCTCCATGACTGCTTTCAGCACAATGCCCCATGACCCCTGTCATCACGATGCTCCATGGCCCTTCTCATCACAATGCTCCATGAAACATTTCCTCACAATGCTTCACTACGCATTTCATCCAAGTTCCCCATAGCCACTGTCATCACAATTCTCCGTGACCCCTGTCATCGTAATGGTCCATGACACGTTTCATCTCAATGCTCCATGATACCTGTCATTACAATGCTCCATGGCCTTTGTCATCACAATGCTCCATGGCCCCTGTAATCACAGTGCTCCATGACCCCTTTCATCTCAATGCTCCATGACCTCACTCATCACAATGCCTCATGACCCCTGTAATCACAATGCTCCATGGCCCTTGTCCTCGCAGTGCTCCAGGCCTTTTTCATCACACTGCTCCATGGCCCCTGTAATCACAATGCTCCATCCCTCGTCATCACGAGGCTCCAGAACACTTGTCATTATAATGCTCCATGTCCGTTTCATCACCATGCTCCATGACACTTGTCATCACAATGCTCCATGGCCCCTCTCATTACTGTGCTCCATAATAACTTTAATCACATTTCTAGATGACCACTGCCATCACAATGCCCCATGACATTGTCATCACAATTCGCCATGACCATTGTCATGACAATGCTCCATGAACCATGTCTTCACAGGGTCCCAGGACACTTGTCATCACAATGATCCATTACCACTTTCATCACAATGCTCCATGACCACTGTCATCTCAATGCTCCATGGCCTTTGTATTCACAATGCTCCATGGCCCCTGTAATCACAGTGCTCCATAACACCTTTCATCATAATGCTCCATGACCACTGCTATCTCAATGCCCCATGACGCCTGTCATCACAATTCTCCAAGGCCCCTCTCATCACAATGCTCCCTGACACTTGTCACTTGTCATCACATTGCTCCATAACACCTGTCATCTCAGAGTTCCCTGCCCATTTCATCACATTGCTCCATATGCCTATAATCACAATGCTCCATGCCGTTTTCCTCACAATGCTCCAGAATTATTGTCATCACAATATTCCATGACCGTGGCATCACAATGCTCCATGGCCCTTGTCATCACAATGCTCCAGAATTCTTGTCATCACAGTGTTCCATGACCGCGTCATCACAATGCTACATGACCCTGTTCATCACAGTTCTCCATGACCTTTGTCATCACAATGCTCTATGTCGCTTTTCAGCACAATTCTCAATGACCACTTTAATCACTATGCTCGCTGACCATTTTCATCACATTTCTCTATTGTCATTACAATTCCCCATGGCACCTTACTTCACAATGCTCCATGATGCCTGTCATCACAATGCTACATGGAATTTGTTATCACAATGCTCCAGGACCAGTTTCATCACAATACTCCATCCCTCTTGTCAACACAGTGCACAATGAAACCTTTCATTACAATGCTCCATGACACTTGTCATCACAAGGCTCCATGGCCTTTATCGTCACAATGCTCCCAGGCACTTTTCATCACGATGTTCCATAAAAGTTTTCATCACATTGCTCCATGACCATTGTCATCACGACACTCCATACCCTTGTCAACACAATGCTGCATAATCCGTGTCGTCACAATTCTCCATGACTGCTGTCATCACAATAATCCAGGAAAATTTTCATAACAATGCTTCATGCCCCCAGTCATCACAGTGCTCCATGATACCTTTCCTCACAATTGCTAGATGATCACTGTCATCACAATGCCCCATGACACCTGTCATCACAATTCCCTCTTACCATTGTCATCACAAAACTCGATGAACCGTGTCATCACAGTGTTCAATGACACTTGTCATCACAATGCTCCATGGTCTTTCATCACAATGTTCCATGGCCCCTGTCATCACAGTGCTCCCTGATACCTTTCATCACAATTCTAGATGACCACTGTCATCAAAATGCCCCATGACAAATGTCATCACAATTCGCCATGGTCCTTGTCATCACAATGCTCCATGAACCGTGTCATCACAAGGTTCCGGGACACTTGTCATCCCAATGCTCCATGCCCTTTTCATCACAATGCTCCGGAACACTTGTCATTTTAATACTCCATTCCCGTGTCATCCCATTGCTCAATGACACTTGCCGTCAAAATGTTCCTTGGCCTTTGTTATCACAGTGCTCCATGATACCTTTAATCAAAATTCTACATGACCACTGTCATCGCAATGCAAGATGACCAATCTCATCACAATGCCCCAAGACACGTGTCATCACAATTCGCCTTGGCCCTTGTCATCTCAATGCTGTATGAACCGTGTCATCACTAGGTTCCAGGACACTTGTCATCACAGTGATCCATGACCACTTTTATCACAATGCTCCATGAACTCTGTTATCTCAATGCTCCACGGCCTTTGTATTCACAATGCTCCATTGTCCCGATAATCGCGTTGCTCCATGATCTCTTTCATCACAATGCTCCATGAACACTGTCATCACCATGCCTCATGACGCTTTTCATCTCAATGCTCCATGGCCCCTTTCATCACAATGCTTCATGAACCCAGTCATCACAATGTCCCTGCCCTTTTCATCACAATGATCCATGGGCCCTGTCATCACAATGCTCCATGCCCTTGTCAACAAAATTCTCCAGAACTCTTGTTATTATAATGCTTCATGCCAATATCATCAAAATGCCCCATGACACTTGTCATCACAATGCTCCATAGCCTTTGTCATCACAATGTTCCATGGCTCCTGCCATCACAATGCCCCATGCCCTTGTCATCAAAATGCTCCAGAACTCTTGTCATGAGAATGCTCCATGCCAATGTCATCAAAATGCTCCATGACACATGTCATCACAATGCTCCATGGCTTTTGTCATCACAATGTTCCATGGCCCCTGTCATCACAGTGTTCCCTGATACCTTTCATCACAATTCTAGATGACCACTGTCATCACAATGCCCCATGACAGATGTCATCACAATTCGCTATGGTCCTTGTCATCACAATGCTCCATGAACCGTGTAATCACAAGGTTACAGGACACTTGTCATCCCAATGATCCATGATCACTTCCATCACAATGCTCCATGAACCCTGTCATCTCAATGCTCCATAGCCTTTGTATTCACAATGCTCCATGGACCCTGTAATCACAGTGCTCCATGACACCTTTCATCACAATGCTCCAAGACCGCTGTCATCACAATGCCCCATGACGCCTGCCATCACAAATCTCCAAGGCCTCTCTTACCAAAAAGCTCCATGATGCCTTTCAGCACAATGTTCCATGACAATTTTCATCACAATGCTCCATGACCATTGTCATCACATTGTTCTCTGCCCATATCATCACAATGCTCCTTGTCACCTTTAATCACAATGCTCCATGCCCTTGTCATCACAATGCTCCAGGTCTGTTGTCATCAACATGCTTCATGCCCGTGTCATCACAAGGCTCCATGAATCTTGTCTTCACAATGCTCCATGGCCCATGTCATCACAATGCTCCATGACCCCTGTCATCACAATGCTCTATGGCCTTTGTCACCACAATGCTCCATGACCGCTGTCAACACAATTCCTGATGACCCCTGTCATCAAAATGCTAAATGGCACTTGTCATCACAATGCTCTATGACGCCTGTCATCACTATTCTCCATGTCACTTGTTATCACAATGCTCCATGGCCCCTGTAATCACAGTACTCCTTGACCCCTTTCATCCTAATGCTCAATGCCACCTCTCATCACAATTCTCCATGGCATTTGTCATCACGATGCTCCATGACACATGTCATCACAATGCTCCATGACACTTGTCATCACAATGCTCGATGGCCCTTGTCATCCCAATGTTCCTTGGTGCTTTTCATCGCAATGCTCCATGACAACTTTCATCAAAATACTCCAAGATTTTTTCATCACAATGCTCCATGGCCCTTTTCATTACAAATCCACATGATCCCTTTCATCACAATTCTCCATGGCAACTTACATAAAAAAGATCCATGCCCCTGTCATCACAATACCCAATGATACCTGTTTTTACAATGATCCATGACCCTTGTCATCACAAGGCTCCATGTCCCTTGTATTCACAATGCTCCATGGCCCTTGTCATCACAAAGCTCCATAGCACTTTTCACCGCAATGCTCCATGACTGCTTTCAGCACAATGCCCCATGACCCCTGTCATCACGATGCTCCATGGCCCTTCTCATCACAATGCTCCATGAAACATTTCCTCACAATGCTTCACTACGCATTTCATCCAAGTTCCCCATAGCCACTGTCATCACAATTCTCCGTGACCCCTGTCATCGTAATGGTCCATGACACGTTTCATCTCAATGCTCCATGATACCTGTCATTACAATGCTCCATGGCCTTTGTCATCACAATGCTCCATGGCCCCTGTAATCACAGTGCTCCATGACCCCTTTCATCTCAATGCTCCATGACCTCACTCATCACAATGCCTCATGACCCCTGTAATCACAATGCTCCATGGCCCTTGTCCTCGCAGTGCTCCAGGCCTTTTTCATCACACTGCTCCATGGCCCCTGTAATCACAATGCTCCATCCCTCGTCATCACGAGGCTCCAGAACACTTGTCATTATAATGCTCCATGTCCGTTTCATCACCATGCTCCATGACACTTGTCATCACAATGCTCCATGGCCCCTCTCATTACTGTGCTCTATAATAACTTTAATCACATTTCTAGATGACCACTGCCATCACAATGCCCCATGACATTGTCATCACAATTCGCCATGACCATTGTCATGACAATGCTCCATGAACCATGTCTTCACAGGGTCCCAGGACACTTGTCATCACAATGATCCATTACCACTTTCATCACAATGCTCCATGACCACTGTCATCTCAATGCTCCATGGCCTTTGTATTCACAATGCTCCATGGCCCCTGTAATCACAGTGCTCCATAACACCTTTCATCATAATGCTCCATGACCACTGCTATCTCAATGCCCCATGACGCCTGTCATCACAATTCTCCAAGGCCCCTCTCATCACAATGCTCCCTGACACTTCTCATCACATTGCTCCATAACACCTGTCATCTCAGAGTTCCCTGCCCATTTCATCACATTGCTCCATATGCCCTATAATCACATTGCTCCATATGCCCTATAATCACAATGATCCATGCCTTTTTCCTCACAATGCTCCAGAATTATTGTCATCACAATATTCCATGACCGTGGCATCACAATGCTCCATGGCCCTTGTCATCACAATGCTCCAGAATTCTTGTCATCACAGTGTTCCATGACCGCGTCATCACAATGCTACATGACCCTGTTCATCACAGTTCTCCATGACCTTTGTCATCACAATGCTCTATGTCGCTTTTCAGCACAATTCTCAATGACCACTTTAATCACTATGCTCGCTGACCATTTTCATCACATTTCTCTATTGTCATTACAATTCCCCATGGCACCTTACTTCACAATGCTCCATGATGCCTGTCATCACAATGCTACATGGAATTTGTTATCACAATGCTCCAGGACCAGTTTCATCACAATACTCCATCCCTCTTGTCAACACAGTGCACAATGAAACCTTTCATTACAATGCTCCATGACACTTGTCATCACAAGGCTCCATGGCCTTTATCATCACAATGCTCCCAGGCACTTTTCATCACGATGTTCCATAAAAGTTTTCATCACATTGCTCCATGACCATTGTCATCACGATACTCCATACCCTTGTCAACACAATGCTGCATAATCCCTGTCATCACAATTCTCCATGACTGCTGTCATCACAATAATCCAGGAAAATTTTCATAACAATGCTTCATGCCCCCAGTCATCACAGTGCTCCATGATACCTTTCCTCACAATTGCTAGATGATCACTGTCATCACAATGCCCCATGACACCTGTCATCACAATTCGCTCTTACCATTGTCATCACAAAACTCGATGAACCGTGTCATCACAGTGTTCCATGACACTTGTCATCACAATGCTCCATGGTCTTTCATCACAATGTTCCATGGCCCCTGTCATCACAGTGCTCCCTGATACCTTTCATCACAATTCTAGATGACCACTGTCATCACAATGCCCCATGACAAATGTCATCACAATTCGCCATGGTCCTTGTCATCACAATGCTCCATGAACCGTGTCATCACAAGGTTCCGGGACACTTGTCATCCCAATGATCCATGACCATTTTCATCACAATGCTCCATGAACCCTGTCATCTCAATGTTCCATAGCCATTGTATTCACAATGCTCCATGGCCCCTGTAATAACAGTGCTCCATGACCCCATTCATCACAATGCTCCAAGACCGCTGTCATCACAATGCCCCATGACGCCTGCCATCACAAATCTACAAGGCCTCTGTTACCAAAAGGCTCCATGATGCCAGGCAGCACAATGTTCCATGACACTTTTCATCACAATGCTCCATGACCTTTGTTGTCACATTGTTCTCTGCCCATATCATCCCAATGCTCCTTGTCACCTTTAATCACAGTGCTCCATGCCCTTTCATCACAATGCTCCAGAATTCTTGTCATCCCTATGTTCCTTGACAGTGTCATCACAAAGCTCCACGACCGCTGTCATCACAATGCTCCAGAACAATTTTCATCACAATGCTCCATGCCCCCTGTCATCACAGTGCCCCATAACACCTGTCATCACAATGCTCCATGACCCTGTCATCACAATGCTACATGACCCCTGTCATCACATTGTTCCATGGCCTATGTATTCACAATGCTCCATGGACCCTGTAATCACACTGCTCCATGTTCCCTTTCAACACAATGCTCCATGACCCCTGTCATCACCATGTTCCATGAAAGTTGTCATCAAAATGCTCCATGACCCCGGTCACCACAAGGTTCCCTCCCTTGTCATCACAATGTTCCATGACCCTAGTAATCACAATTGTACATGGCCTTGTCATCACAATGCTCCATGGCCTCTGTCATCACCATGCTCCATGGTCTTTCTCATCACAATGCTCTATGACACCTGTCATCACAATGCTTGATGACCATGGTCATCACAATGCTCTAAGGCCCCTGTCATCAAAATGAATCATGATCTTTGTAATTACAATGCTCAATGACCCCTGTCATAAAAAAGCTCCTTGCGATTGTCATCAAAATGTTCCATGGCCGCTGTCATCACAATGCTCCATGCCCTTGTCATTCACAATGCTCCAGAACCCTTGTCATCATAATGCTCCATGGCAATGTCATCAAAATGTCCCATGACACTTGTCATCACAATGCTCCTTGTCATCATAATGATCCATGACCATTGTCATCACAATGCTGCATGATACCTTTCATCCCAATGCTCTGTGACCGCTGTCATGACAATGCTCCAGGACAATTTTCATCACAATGCTCCATTCCCCCTGTCATCACATTGCCTCATAACCCCTGTCATCACAATGCTCCATGACCCTGTCATCACAAGGCTACATGACCCCTGTCATCACATTGTTCCACGGCCTATGTATTCACAATGCTCCATGGACCCTGTAACCACACTGCTCCCTGTTCCCTTTCAATACAATGCTCCATGACCCCTTTCATCAGAAGGTTCCATGAAAGTTGTCTTCAAAATGCTCCATGACTCCAGTCACCACAAGCTTCCCTGCCCTTGTCATCACAAAGCTCCATGAACCCTGTAATCACAACGGTACATGGCCTTGTCATCACAATGTTCTATGGCCTCTGTCATCACCATGCTCCACGGTCTTTCTCATCACAATGCTCTATGAACACTGTCATCGCAATGCTTGATGACCATTGTCATCACAATGCCTCATGGGCTTTGTAATCACAATGCTCAATGACCCCTGTCATCACAATGCTCCATGCCATTGTCATCACAATGCTCCATAGCCCCTGTAATCACAATGCTCCATGCCCTTGTCATCACAATGCTCCGGAACACTTGTCATTTTAATACTCCATTCCCGTGTCATCCCATTGCTCAATGACACTTGCCGTCAAAATGTTCCTTGGCCTTTGTTATCACAGTGCTCCATGATACCTTTAATCAAAATTCTACATGACCACTGTCATCGCAATGCAAGATGACCAATCTCATCACAATGCCCCAAGACACGTGTCATCACAATTCGCCTTGGCCCTTGTCATCTCAATGCTGTATGAACCGTGTCATCACTAGGTTCCAGGACACTTGTCATCACAGTGATCCATGACCACTTTCATCACAATGCTCCATGAACTCTGTTATCTCAATGCTCCACGGCCTTTGTATTCACAATGCTCCATTGTCCCGATAATCGCGTTGCTCCATGATCTCTTTCATCACAATGCTCCATGAACACTGTCATCACCATGCCTCATGACGCTTTTCATCTCAATGCTCCATGGCCCCTTTCATCACAATGCTTCATGAACCCAGTCATCACAATGTCCCTGCCCTTTTCATCACAATGATCCATGGGCCCTGTCATCACAATGCTCCATGCCCTTGTCAACAAAATTCTCCAGAACTCTTGTCATCATAATGCTTCATGCCAATATCATCAAAATGCCCCATGACACTTGTCATCACAATGCTCCATAGCCTTTGTCATCACAATGTTCCATGGCTCCTGCCATCACAATGCCCCATGCCCTTGTCATCAAAATGCTCCAGAACTCTTGTCATGAGAATGCTCCATGCCAATGTCATCAAAATGCTCCATGACACATGTCATCACAATGCTCCATGGCTTTTGTCATCACAATGTTCCATGGCCCCTGTCATCACAGTGTTCCCTGATACCTTTCATCACAATTCTAGATGACCACTGTCATCACAATGCCCCATGACAGATGTCATCACAATTCGCTATGGTCCTTGTCATCACAATGCTCCATGAACCGTGTAATCACAAGGTTACAGGACACTTGTCATCCCAATGATCCATGATCACTTCCATCACAATGCTCCATGAACCCTGTCATCTCAATGCTCCATAGCCTTTGTATTCACAATGCTCCATGGACCCTGTAATCACAGTGCTCCATGACCCCTTTCATCACAATGCTCCAAGACCGCTGTCATCACAATGCCCCATGACGCCTGCCATCACAAATCTCCAAGGCCTCTCTTACCAAAAAGCTCCATGATGCCTTTCAGCACAATGTTCCATGACAATTTTCATCACAATGCTCCATGACCATTGTCATCACATTGTTCTCTGCCCATATCATCACAATGCTCCTTGTCACCTTTAATCACAATGCTCCATGCCCTTGTCATCACAATGCTCCAGGTCTGTTGTCATCAACATGCTTCATGCCCGTGTCATCACAAGGCTCCATGAATCTTGTCTTCACAATGCTCCATGGCCCATGTCATCACAATGCTCCATGACCCCTGTCATCACAATGCTCTATGGCCTTTGTCACCACAATGCTCCATGACCGCTGTCAACACAATGCCTGATGACCCCTGTCATCAAAATGCTAAATGGCACTTGTCATCACAATGCTCTATGACGCCTGTCATCACTATTCTCCATGTCACTTGTTATCACAATGCTCCATGGCCCCTGTAATCACAGTACTCCTTGACCCCTTTCATTACAATGCTCAATGCCACCTCTCATCACAATTCTCCATGGCATTTGTCATCACGATGCTCCATGACACATGTCATCACAATGCTCCATGACACTTGTCATCACAATGCTCGATGGCCCTTGTCATCCCAATGTTCCTTGGTGCTTTTCATCGCAATGCTCCATGACAACTTTCATCAAAATACTCCAAGATTTTTTCATCACAATGCTCCATGGCCCTTTTCATTACAAATCCACATGATCCCTTTCATCACAATTCTCCATGGCAACTTACATAAAAAAGATCCATGCCCCTGTCATCACAATACCCAATGATACCTGTTTTTACAATGATCCATGACCCTTGTCATCACAAGGCTCCATGTCCCTTGTATTCACAATGCTCCATGGCCCTTGTCATCACAAAGCTCCATAGCACTTTTCACCGCAATGCTCCATGACTGCTTTCAGCACAATGCCCCATGACCCCTGTCATCACGATGCTCCATGGCCCTTCTCATCACAATGCTCCATGAAACATTTCCTCACAATGCTTCACTACGCATTTCATCCAAGTTCCCCATAGCCACTGTCATCACAATTCTCCGTGACCCCTGTCATCGTAATGGTCCATGACACGTTTCATCTCAATGCTCCATGATACCTGTCATTACAATGCTCCATGGCCTTTGTCATCACAATGCTCCATGGCCCCTGTAATCACAGTGCTCCATGACCCCTTTCATCTCAATGCTCCATGACCTCACTCATCACAATGCCTCATGACCCCTGTAATCACAATGCTCCATGGCCCTTGTCCTCGCAGTGCTCCAGGCCTTTTTCATCACACTGCTCCATGGCCCCTGTAATCACAATGCTCCATCCCTCGTCATCACGAGGCTCCAGAACACTTGTCATTATAATGCTCCATGTCCATTTCATCACCATGCTCCATGACACTTGTCATCACAATGCTCCATGGCCCCTCTCATTACTGTGCTCCATAATAACTTTAATCACATTTCTAGATGACCACTGCCATCACAATGCCCCATGACATTGTCATCACAATTCGCCATGACCATTGTCATGACAATGCTCCATGAACCATGTCTTCACAGGGTCCCAGGACACTTGTCATCACAATGATCCATTACCACTTTCATCACAATGCTCCATAACCACTGTCATCTCAATGCTCCATGGCCTTTGTATTCACAATGCTCCATGGCCCCTGTAATCACAGTGCTCCATAACACCTTTCATCATAATGCTCCATGACCACTGCTATCTCAATGCCCCATGACGCCTGTCATCACAATTCTCCAAGGCCCCTCTCATCACAATGCTCCCTGACACTTGTCACTTGTCATCACATTGCTCCATAACACCTGTCATCTCAGAGTTCCCTGCCCATTTCATCACATTGCTCCATATGCCCTATAATCACAATGCTCCATGCCGTTTTCCTCACAATGCTCCAGAATTATTGTCATCACAATATTCCATGACCGTGGCATCACAATGCTCCATGGCCCTTGTCATCACAATGCTCCAGAATTCTTGTCATCACAGTGTTCCATGACCGCGTCATCACAATGCTACATGACCCTGTTCATCACAGTTCTCCATGACCTTTGTCATCACAATGCTCTATGTCGCTTTTCAGCACAATTCTCAATGACCACTTTAATCACTATGCTCGCTGACCATTTTCATCACATTTCTCTATTGTCATTACAATTCCCCATGGCACCTTACTTCACAATGCTCCATGATGCCTGTCATCACAATGCTACATGGAATTTGTTATCACAATGCTCCAGGACCAGTTTCATCACAATACTCCATCCCTCTTGTCAACACAGTGCACAATGAAACCTTTCATTACAATACTCCATGACACTTGTCATCACAAGGCTCCATGGCCTTTATCGTCACAATGCTCCCAGGCACTTTTCATCACGATGTTCCATAAAAGTTTTCATCACATTGCTCCATGACCATTGTCATCACGATACTCCATACCCTTGTCAACACAATGCTGCATAATCCCTGTCATCACAATTCTCCATGACTGCTGTCATCACAATAATCCAGGAAAATTTTCATAACAATGCTTCATGCCCCCAGTCATCACAGTGCTCCATGATACCTTTCCTCACAATTGCTAGATGATCACTGTCATCACAATGCCCCATGACACCTGTCATCACAATTCGCTCTTACCACTGTCATCACAAAACTCGATGAACCGTGTCATCACAGTGTTCCATGACACTTGTCATCACAATGCTCCATGGTCTTTCATCACAATGTTCCATGGCCCCTGTCATCACAGTGCTCCCTGATACCTTTCATCACAATTCTAGATGACCACTGTCTTCACAATGCCCCATGACAAATGTCATCACAATTCGCCATGGTCCTTGTCATCACAATGCTCCATGAACCGTGTCATCACAAGGTTCCGGGACACTTGTCATCCCAATGATCCATGACCATTTTCATCACAATGCTGCATGAACCCTGTCATCTCAATGTTCCATAGCCAATGTATTAACAATGCTCCATGGCCCCTGTAATAACAGTGCTCCATGACCCCATTCATCACAATGCTCCAAGACCGCTGTCATCACAATGCCCCATGACGCCTGTCATCACAAATCTACAAGGCCTCTGTTACCAAAAGGCTCCATGATGCCAGGCAGCACAATGTTCCATGACACTTTTCATCACAATGCTCCATGACCTTTGTTGTCACATTGTTCTCTGCCCATATCATCCCAATGCTCCTTGTCACCTTTAATCACAGTGCTCCATGCCCTTTCATCACAATGCTCCAGAATTCTTGTCATCCCTATGTTCCTTGACAGTGTCATCACAAAGCTCCACGACCGCTGTCATCACAATGCTCCAGAACAATTTTCATCACAATGCTCCATGCCCCCTGTCATCACAGTGCCCCATAACACCTGTCATCACAATGCTCCATGACCCTGTCATCACAATGCTACATGACCCCTGTCATCACATTGTTCCATGGCCTATGTATTCACAATGCTCCATGGACCCTGTAATCACACTGCTCCATGTTCCCTTTCAACACAATGCTCCATGACCCCTGTCATCACCATGTTCCATGAAAGTTGTCATCAAAATGCTCCATGACCCCGGTCACCACAAGGTTCCCTCCCTTGTCATCACAATGTACCATGACCCTAGTAATCACAATTGTACATGGCCTTGTCATCACAATGCTCCATGGCCTCTGTCATCACCATGCTCCATGGTCTTTCTCATCACAATGCTCTATGACACCTGTCATCACAATGCTTGATGACCATGGTCATCACAATGCTCTAAGGCCCCTGTCATCAAAATGAATCATGATCTTTGTAATTACAATGCTCAATGACCCCTGTCATAAAAAAGCTCCTTGCGATTGTCATCAAAATGTTCCATGGCCGCTGTCATCACAATGCTCCATGCCCTTGTCATTCACAATGCTCCAGAACCCTTGTCATCATAATGCTCCATGGCAATGTCATCAAAATGTCCCATGACACTTGTCATCACAATGCTCCTTGTCATCATAATGATCCATGACCATTGTCATCACAATGCTGCATGATACCTTTCATCCCAATGCTCTGTGACTGCTGTCATGACAATGCTCCAGGACAATTTTCATCACAATGCTCCATTCCCCCTGTCATCACATTGCCTCATAACCCCTGTCATCACAATGCTCCATGACCCTGTCATCACAAGGCTACATGACCCCTGTCATCACATTGTTCCACGGCCTATGTATTCACAATGCTCCATGGACCCTGTAACCACACTGCTCCCTGTTCCCTTTCAATACAATGCTCCATGACCCCTTTCATCAGAAGGTTCCATGAAAGTTGTCTTCAAAATGCTCCATGACTCCAGTCACCACAAGCTTCCCTGCCCTTGTCATCACAAAGCTCCATGAACCCTGTAATCACAACGGTACATGGCCTTGTCATCACAATGTTCTATGGCCTCTGTCATCACCATGCTCCACGTTCTTTCTCATCACAATGCTCTATGAACACTGTCATCGCAATGCTTGATGACCATTGTCATCACAATGCCTCATGGGCTTTGTAATCACAATGCTCAATGACCCCTGTCATCACAATGCTCCATGCCATTGTCATCACAATGCTCCATAGCCCCTGTAATCACAATGCTCCATGCCCTTTTCATCACAATGCTCTGGAACACTTGTCATTTTAATACTCCATTCCCGTGTCATCCCATTGCTCAATGACACTTGCCGTCAAAATGTTCCTTGGCCTTTGTTATCACAGTGCTCCATGATACCTTTAATCAAAATTCTACATGACCACTGTCATCGCAATGCAAGATGACCAATCTCATCACAATGCCCCAAGACACGTGTCATCACAATTCGCCTTGGCCCTTGTCATCTCAATGCTGTATGAACCGTGTCATCACTAGGTTCCAGGACACTTGTCATCACAGTGATCCATGACCACTTTTATCACAATGCTCCATGAACTCTGTTATCTCAATGCTCCACGGCCTTTGTATTCACAATGCTCCATTGTCCCGATAATCGCGTTGCTCCATGATCTCTTTCATCACAATGCTCCATGAACACTGTCATCACCATGCCTCATGACGCTTTTCATCTCAATGCTCCATGGCCCCTTTCATCACAATGCTTCATGAACCCAGTCATCACAATGTCCCTGCCCTTTTCATCACAATGATCCATGGGCCCTGTCATCACAATGCTCCATGCCCTTGTCAACAAAATTCTCCAGAACTCTTGTCATCATAATGCTTCATGCCAATATCATCAAAATGCCCCATGACACTTGTCATCACAATGCTCCATAGCCTTTGTCATCACAATGTTCCATGGCTCCTGCCATCACAATGCCCCATGCCCTTGTCATCAAAATGCTCCAGAACTCTTGTCATGAGAATGCTCCATGCCAATGTCATCAAAATGCTCCATGACACATGTCATCACAATGCTCCATGGCTTTTGTCATCACAATGTTCCATGGCCCCTGTCATCACAGTGTTCCCTGATACCTTTCATCACAATTCTAGATGACCACTGTCATCACAATGCCCCATGACAGATGTCATCACAATTCGCTATGGTCCTTGTCATCACAATGCTCCATGAACCGTGTAATCACAAGGTTACAGGACACTTGTCATCCCAATGATCCATGATCACTTCCATCACAATGCTCCATGAACCCTGTCATCTCAATGCTCCATAGCCTTTGTATTCACAATGCTCCATGGACCCTGTAATCACAGTGCTCCATGACCCCTTTCATCACAATGCTCCAAGACCGCTGTCATCACAATGCCCCATGACGCCTGCCATCACAAATCTCCAAGGCCTCTCTTACCAAAAAGCTCCATGATGCCTTTCAGCACAATGTTCCATGACAATTTTCATCACAATGCTCCATGACCATTGTCATCACATTGTTCTCTGCCCATATCATCACAATGCTCCTTGTCACCTTTAATCACAATGCTCCATGCCCTTGTCATCACAATGCTCCAGGTCTGTTGTCATCAACATGCTTCATGCCCGTGTCATCACAAGGCTCCATGAATCTTGTCTTCACAATGCTCCATGGCCCATGTCATCACAATGCTCCATGACCCCTGTCATCACAATGCTCTATGGCCTTTGTCACCACAATGCTCCATGACCGCTGTCAACACAATGCCTGATGACCCCTGTCATCAAAATGCTAAATGGCACTTGTCATCACAATGCTCTATGACGCCTGTCATCACTATTCTCCATGTCACTTGTTATCACAATGCTCCATGGCCCCTGTAATCACAGTACTCCTTGACCCCTTTCATCACAATGCTCAATGCCACCTCTCATCACAATTCTCCATGGCATTTGTCATCACGATGCTCCATGACACATGTCATCACAATGCTCCATGACACTTGTCATCACAATGCTCGATGGCCCTTGTCATCCCAATGTTCCTTGGTGCTTTTCATCGCAATGCTCCATGACAACTTTCATCAAAATACTCCAAGATTTTTTCATCACAATGCTCCATGGCCCTTTTCATTACAAATCCACATGATCCCTTTCATCACAATTCTCCATGGCAACTTACATAAAAAAGATCCATGCCCCTGTCATCACAATACCCAATGATACCTGTTTTTACAATGATCCATGACCCTTGTCATCACAAGGCTCCATGTCCCTTGTATTCACAATGCTCCATGGCCCTTGTCATCACAAAGCTCCATAGCACTTTTCACCGCAATGCTCCATGACTGCTTTCAGCACAATGCCCCATGACCCCTGTCATCACGATGCTCCATGGCCCTTCTCATCACAATGCTCCATGAAACATTTCCTCACAATGCTTCACTACGCATTTCATCCAAGTTCCCCATAGCCACTGTCATCACAATTCTCCGTGACCCCTGTCATCGTAATGGTCCATGACACGTTTCATCTCAATGCTCCATGATACCTGTCATTACAATGCTCCATGGCCTTTGTCATCACAATGCTCCATGGCCCCTGTAATCACAGTGCTCCATGACCCCTTTCATCTCAATGCTCCATGACCTCACTCATCACAATGCCTCATGACCCCTGTAATCACAATGCTCCATGGCCCTTGTCCTCGCAGTGCTCCAGGCCTTTTTCATCACACTGCTCCATGGCCCCTGTAATCACAATGCTCCATCCCTCGTCATCACGAGGCTCCAGAACACTTGTCATTATAATGCTCCATGTCCGTTTCATCACCATGCTCCATGACACTTGTCATCACAATGCTCCATGGCCCCTCTCATTACTGTGCTCTATAATAACTTTAATCACATTTCTAGATGACCACTGCCATCACAATGCCCCATGACATTGTCATCACAATTCGCCATGACCATTGTCATGACAATGCTCCATGAACCATGTCTTCACAGGGTCCCAGGACACTTGTCATCACAATGATCCATTACCACTTTCATCACAATGCTCCATGACCACTGTCATCTCAATGCTCCATGGCCTTTGTATTCACAATGCTCCAGAATTATTGTCATCACAATATTCCATGACCGTGGCATCACAATGCTCCATGGCCCTTGTCATCACAATGCTCCAGAATTCTTGTCATCACAGTGTTCCATGACCGCGTCATCACAATGCTACATGACCCTGTTCATCACAGTTCTCCATGACCTTTGTCATCACAATGCTCTATGTCGCTTTTCAGCACAATTCTCAATGACCACTTTAATCACTATGCTCGCTGACCATTTTCATCACATTTCTCTATTGTCATTACAATTCCCCATGGCACCTTACTTCACAATGCTCCATGATGCCTGTCATCACAATGCTACATGGAATTTGTTATCACAATGCTCCAGGACCAGTTTCATCACAATACTCCATCCCTCTTGTCAACACAGTGCACAATGAAACCTTTCATTACAATGCTCCATGACACTTGTCATCACAAGGCTCCATGGCCTTTATCATCACAATGCTCCCAGGCACTTTTCATCACGATGTTCCATAAAAGTTTTCATCACATTGCTCCATGACCATTGTCATCACGATACTCCATACCCTTGTCAACACAATGCTGCATAATCCCTGTCATCACAATTCTCCATGACTGCTGTCATCACAATAATCCAGGAAAATTTTCATAACAATGCTTCATGCCCCCAGTCATCACAGTGCTCCATGATACCTTTCCTCACAATTGCTAGATGATCACTGTCATCACAATGCCCCATGACACCTGTCATCACAATTCGCTCTTACCATTGTCATCACAAAACTCGATGAACCGTGTCATCACAGTGTTCCATGACACTTGTCATCACAATGCTCCATGGTCTTTCATCACAATGTTCCATGGCCCCTGTCATCACAGTGCTCCCTGATACCTTTCATCACAATTCTAGATGACCACTGTCATCACAATGCCCCATGACAAATGTCATCACAATTCGCCATGGTCCTTGTCATCACAATGCTCCATGAACCGTGTCATCACAAGGTTCCGGGACACTTGTCATCCCAATGATCCATGACCATTTTCATCACAATGCTCCATGAACCCTGTCATCTCAATGTTCCATAGCCATTGTATTCACAATGCTCCATGGCCCCTGTAATAACAGTGCTCCATGACCCCATTCATCACAATGCTCCAAGACCGCTGTCATCACAATGCCCCATGACGCCTGCCATCACAAATCTACAAGGCCTCTGTTACCAAAAGGCTCCATGATGCCAGGCAGCACAATGTTCCATGACACTTTTCATCACAATGCTCCATGACCTTTGTTGTCACATTGTTCTCTGCCCATATCATCCCAATGCTCCTTGTCACCTTTAATCACAGTGCTCCATGCCCTTTCATCACAATGCTCCAGAATTCTTGTCATCCCTATGTTCCTTGACAGTGTCATCACAAAGCTCCACGACCGCTGTCATCACAATGCTCCAGAACAATTTTCATCACAATGCTCCATGCCCCCTGTCATCACAGTGCCCCATAACACCTGTCATCACAATGCTCCATGACCCTGTCATCACAATGCTACATGACCCCTGTCATCACATTGTTCCATGGCCTATGTATTCACAATGCTCCATGGACCCTGTAATCACACTGCTCCATGTTCCCTTTCAACACAATGCTCCATGACCCCTGTCATCACCATGTTCCATGAAAGTTGTCATCAAAATGCTCCATGACCCCGGTCACCACAAGGTTCCCTCCCTTGTCATCACAATGTTCCATGACCCTAGTAATCACAATTGTACATGGCCTTGTCATCACAATGCTCCATGGCCTCTGTCATCACCATGCTCCATGGTCTTTCTCATCACAATGCTCTATGACACCTGTCATCACAATGCTTGATGACCATGGTCATCACAATGCTCTAAGGCCCCTGTCATCAAAATGAATCATGATCTTTGTAATTACAATGCTCAATGACCCCTGTCATAAAAAAGCTCCTTGCGATTGTCATCAAAATGTTCCATGGCCGCTGTCATCACAATGCTCCATGCCCTTGTCATTCACAATGCTCCAGAACCCTTGTCATCATAATGCTCCATGGCAATGTCATCAAAATGTCCCATGACACTTGTCATCACAATGCTCCTTGTCATCATAATGATCCATGACCATTGTCATCACAATGCTGCATGATACCTTTCATCCCAATGCTCTGTGACCGCTGTCATGACAATGCTCCAGGACAATTTTCATCACAATGCTCCATTCCCCCTGTCATCACATTGCCTCATAACCCCTGTCATCACAATGCTCCATGACCCTGTCATCACAAGGCTACATGACCCCTGTCATCACATTGTTCCACGGCCTATGTATTCACAATGCTCCATGGACCCTGTAATCACACTGCTCCCTGTTCCCTTTCAATACAATGCTCCATGACCCCTTTCATCAGAAGGTTCCATGAAAGTTGTCTTCAAAATGCTCCATGACTCCAGTCACCACAAGCTTCCCTGCCCTTGTCATCACAAAGCTCCATGAACCCTGTAATCACAACGGTACATGGCCTTGTCATCACAATGTTCTATGGCCTCTGTCATCACCATGCTCCACGGTCTTTCTCATCACAATGCTCTATGAACACTGTCATCGCAATGCTTGATGACCATTGTCATCACAATGCCTCATGGGCTTTGTCATCACAATGCTCAATGACCCCTGTCATCACAATGCTCCATGCCGTTGTCATCACAATGCTCCATAGCCCCTGTAATCACAATGCTCCATGCCCTTGTCATCACAATGCTCCGGAACACTTGTCATTTTAATACTCCATTCCCGTGTCATCCCATTGCTCAATGACACTTGCCGTCAAAATGTTCCTTGGCCTTTGTTATCACAGTGCTCCATGATACCTTTAATCAAAATTCTACATGACCACTGTCATCGCAATGCAAGATGACCAATCTCATCACAATGCCCCAAGACACGTGTCATCACAATTCGCCTTGGCCCTTGTCATCTCAATGCTGTATGAACCGTGTCATCACTAGGTTCCAGGACACTTGTCATCACAGTGATCCATGACCACTTTTATCACAATGCTCCATGAACTCTGTTATCTCAATGCTCCACGGCCTTTGTATTCACAATGCTCCATTGTCCCGATAATCGCGTTGCTCCATGATCTCTTTCATCACAATGCTCCATGAACACTGTCATCACCATGCCTCATGACGCTTTTCATCTCAATGCTCCATGGCCCCTTTCATCACAATGCTTCATGAACCCAGTCATCACAATGTTCCCTGCCCTTTTCATCACAATGATCCATGGGCCCTGTCATCACAATGCTCCATGCCCTTGTCAACAAAATTCTCCAGAACTCTTGTCATCATAATGCTTCATGCCAATATCATCAAAATGCCCCATGACACTTGTCATCACAATGCTCCATAGCCTTTGTCATCACAATGTTCCATGGCTCCTGCCATCACAATGCCCCATGCCCTTGTCATCAAAATGCTCCAGAACTCTTGTCATGAGAATGCTCCATGCCAATGTCATCAAAATGCTCCATGACACATGTCATCACAATGCTCCATGGCTTTTGTCATCACAATGTTCCATGGCCCCTGTCATCACAGTGTTCCCTGATACCTTTCATCACAATTCTAGATGACCACTGTCATCACAATGCCCCATGACAGATGTCATCACAATTCGCTATGGTCCTTGTCATCACAATGCTCCATGAACCGTGTAATCACAAGGTTACAGGACACTTGTCATCCCAATGATCCATGATCACTTCCATCACAATGCTCCATGAACCCTGTCATCACAATGCTCTATGGCCTTTGTCACCACAATGCTCCATGACCGCTGTCAACACAATGCCTGATGACCCCTGTCATCAAAATGCTAAATGGCACTTGTCATCACAATTCTCTATGACGCCTGTCATCACTATTCTCCATGTCACTTGTTATCACAATGCTCCATGGCCCCTGTAATCACAGTACTCCTTGACCCCTTTCATCACAATGCTCAATGCCACCTCTCATCACAATTCTCCATGGCATTTGTCATCACGATGCTCCATGACACATGTCATCACAATGCTCCATGACACTTGTCATCACAATGCTCGATGGCCCTTGTCATCCTAATGTTCCTTGGTGCTTTTCATCGCAATGCTCCATGACAACTTTCATCAAAATACTCCAAGATTTTTTCATCACAATGCTCCATGGCCCTTTTCATTACAAATCCACATGATCCCTTTCATCACAATTCTCCATGGCAACTTACATAAAAAAGATCCATGCCCCTGTCATCACAATACCCAATGATACCTGTTTTTACAATGATCCATGACCCTTGTCATCACAAGGCTCCATGTCCCTTGTATTCACAATGCTCCATGGCCCTTGTCATCACAAAGCTCCATAGCACTTTTCACCACAATGCTCCATGACTGCTTTCAGCACAATGCCCCATGACCCCTGTCATCACGATGCTCCATGACCCTTCTCATCACAATGCTCCATGAAACATTTCCTCACAATGCTTCACTACGCATTTCATCCAAGTTCCCCATAGCCACTGTCATCACAATTCTCCGTGACCCCTGTCATCGTAATGGTCCATGACACGTTTCATCTCAATGCTCCATGATACCTGTCATTACAATGCTCCATGGCCTTTGTCATCACAATGCTCCATGGCCCCTGTAATCACAGTGCTCCATGACCCCTTTCATCTCAATGCTCCATGACCTCACTCATCACAATGCCTCATGACCCCTGTAATCACAATGCTCCATGGCCCTTGTCCTCGCAGTGCTCCAGGCCTTTTTCATCACACTGCTCCATGGACCCTGTAATCACAATGCTCCATCCCTCGTCATCACGAGGCTCCAGAACACTTGTCATTATAATGCTCCATGTCCGTTTCATCACCATGCTCCATGACACTTGTCATCACAATGCTCCATGGCCCCTCTCATTACTGTGCTCCATAATAACTTTAATCACATTTCTAGATGACCACTGCCATCACAATGCCCCATGACATTGTCATCACAATTCGCCATGACCATTGTCATGACAATGCTCCATGAACCATGTCTTCACAGGGTCCCAGGACACTTGTCATCACAATGATCCATTACCACTTTCATCACAATGCTCCATGACCACTGTCATCTCAATGCTCCATGGCCTTTGTATTCACAATGCTCCATGGCCCCTGTAATCACAGTGCTCCATAACACCTTTCATCATAATGCTCCATGACCACTGCTATCTCAATGCCCCATGATGCCTGTCATCACAATTCTCCAAGGCCCCTCTCATCACAATGCTCCCTGACACTTCTCATCACATTGCTCCATAACACCTGTCATCTCAGAGTTCCCTGCCCATTTCATCACATTGCTCCATATGCCCTATAATCACATTGCTCCATATGCCCTATAATCACAATGCTCCATGCCTTTTTCCTCACAATGCTCCAGAATTATTGTCATCACAATATTCCATGACCGTGGCATCACAATGCTCCATGGCCCTTGTCATCACAATGCTCCAGAATTCTTGTCATCACAGTGTTCCATGACCGCGTCATCACAATGCTACATGACCCTGTTCATCACAGTTCTCCATGACCTTTGTCATCACAATGCTCTATGTCGCTTTTCAGCACAATTCTCAATGACCACTTTAATCACTATGCTCGCTGACCATTTTCATCACATTTCTCTATTGTCATTACAATTCCCCATGGCACCTTACTTCACAATGCTCCATGATGCCTGTCATCACAATGCTACATGGAATTTGTTATCACAATGCTCCAGGACCAGTTTCATCACAATACTCCATCCCTCTTGTCAACACAGTGCACAATGAAACCTTTCATTACAATGCTCCATGACACTTGTCATCACAAGGCTCCATGGCCTTTATCGTCACAATGCTCCCAGGCACTTTTCATCACGATGTTCCATAAAAGTTTTCATCACATTGCTCCATGACCATTGTCATCACGATACTCCATACCCTTGTCAACACAATGCTGCATAATCCCTGTCATCACAATTCTCCATGACTGCTGTCATCACAATAATCCAGGAAAATTTTCATAACAATGCTTCATGCCCCCAGTCATCACAGTGCTCCATGATACCTTTCATCACAATTCCTAGATGATCAATGTCATCACAATGCCCCATGACACCTGTCATACAATTCGCTATGGCCCTTGTCATCACAATACTCGATGAACCGTGTCATCACAGTGTTCCAGGACACATGTCATCACAATGATCCATGACTACTTTCATCACAATGCTCCAATAAACCTGTCATCACAAGGCTCCATGGCCCCTGTTATCATATTGCTCCATGATCTCTTTCATCACAATGCTCCATGACCACTGTCATCACCATGCCTCATGACGCCTGTCATCTCAATGCTCCATGGCCCCTTTCATCACAATGCTCCATGAACCCAGTCATCACAATGTTCCCTGACTTTTCATCACAATGCTCCATGGGCCCTGTCATCACAATGCTCCATGCCCTTGTCATCAAAATGCTCCAGAACTCTTGTCATCATAATGCTCCATGCCAATGTCATCAAAATGCCCCATGACACTTGTCATCACAATGCTCCATGGCCTTTGTCATCACAATGTTCCATGGCCGCTGTCATCACAATGCTCCATGCCCTTGTCATCAAAATTCTCCAGAACTCTTGTCATCATAATGCTCCATGCCAATGTCATCAAAATGCCCCTTGACACTTGTCATCACAATGCTCCATGGCCTTTGTCATCACAATGTTCCATAGTCCCTGTAATCACAGTCCTCCCTGATACCTTTCATCACAATTCTAGAAGACCACTGTAATCACAATGCCCCATGACTGATGTCATCACAATTCGCATGGTCCTTGTCATCACAATGCTCCATGAACCGTGTCATCACAAGGTTCGAGGACACTTGTCATCACAATGATCCATGATCACTTTCATCACAATGCTCCATGAAACCTGTCATCTCAATGCTCCATAGCCATTGTATTCAGAATGCTCCATGGCCCCTGTAATAACAGTGCTCCATGACCCCATTCATCACAATGCTCCAAGACCGCTGTCATCACAATGCCCCATGACACCTGCCATCACAAATCTACAAGGCCTCTGTTACCAAAAGGCTCCATGATGCCAGGCAGCACAATGTTCCATGACACTTTTCATCACAATGCTCCATGACCTTTGTTGTCACATTGTTCTCTGCCCATATCATCCCAATGCTCCTTGTCACCTTTAATCACAGTGCTCCATGCCCTTTCATCACAATGCTCCAGAATTCTTGTCATCCCTATGTTCCTTGACAGTGTCATCACAAAGCTCCACGACCGCTGTCATCACAATGCTCCAGAACAATTTTCATCACAATGCTCCATGCCCCCTGTCATCACAGTGCCCCATAACACCTGTCATCACAATGCTCCATGACCCTGTCATCACAATGCTACATGACCCCTGTCATCACATTGTTCCATGGCCTATGTATTCACAATGCTCCATGGACCCTGTAATCACACTGCTCCATGTTCCCTTTCAACACAATGCTCCATGACCCCTGTCATCACCATGTTCCATGAAAGTTGTCATCAAAATGCTCCATGACCCCGGTCACCACAAGGTTCCCTCCCTTGTCATCACAATGTTCCATGACCCTAGTAATCACAATTGTACATGGCCTTGTCATCACAATGCTCCATGGCCTCTGTCATCACCATGCTCCATGGTCTTTCTCATCACAATGCTCTATGACACCTGTCATCACAATGCTTGATGACCATGGTCATCACAATGCTCTAAGGCCCCTGTCATCAAAATGAATCATGATCTTTGTAATTACAATGCTCAATGACCCCTGTCATAAAAAAGCTCCTTGCGATTGTCATCAAAATGTTCCATGGCCGCTGTCATCACAATGCTCCATGCCCTTGTCATTCACAATGCTCCAGAACCCTTGTCATCATAATGCTCCATGGCAATGTCATCAAAATGTCCCATGACACTTGTCATCACAATGCTCCTTGTCATCATAATGATCCATGACCATTGTCATCACAATGCTGCATGATACCTTTCATCCCAATGCTCTGTGACCGCTGTCATGACAATGCTCCAGGACAATTTTCATCACAATGCTCCATTCCCCCTGTCATCACATTGCCTCATAACCCCTGTCATCACAATGCTCCATGACCCTGTCATCACAAGGCTACATGACCCCTGTCATCACATTGTTCCACGGCCTATGTATTCACAATGCTCCATGGACCCTGTAACCACACTGCTCCCTGTTCCCTTTCAATACAATGCTCCATGACCCCTTTCATCAGAAGGTTCCATGAAAGTTGTCTTCAAAATGCTCCATGACTCCAGTCACCACAAGCTTCCCTGCCCTTGTCATCACAAAGCTCCATGAACCCTGTAATCACAACGGTACATGGCCTTGTCATCACAATGTTCTATGGCCTCTGTCATCACCATGCTCCACGGTCTTTCTCATCACAATGCTCTATGAACACTGTCATCGCAATGCTTGATGACCATTGTCATCACAATGCCTCATGGGCTTTGTAATCACAATGCTCAATGACCCCTGTCATCACAATGCTCCATGCCATTGTCATCACAATGCTCCATAGCCCCTGTAATCACAATGCTCCATGCCCTTGTCATCACAATGCTCCGGAACACTTGTCATTTTAATACTCCATTCCCGTGTCATCCCATTGCTCAATGACACTTGCCGTCAAAATGTTCCTTGGCCTTTGTTATCACAGTGCTCCATGATACCTTTAATCAAAATTCTACATGACCACTGTCATCGCAATGCAAGATGACCAATCTCATCACAATGCCCCAAGACACGTGTCATCACAATTCGCCTTGGCCCTTGTCATCTCAATGCTGTATGAACCGTGTCATCACTAGGTTCCAGGACACTTGTCATCACAGTGATCCATGACCACTTTCATCACAATGCTCCATGAACTCTGTTATCTCAATGCTCCACGGCCTTTGTATTCACAATGCTCCATTGTCCCGATAATCGCGTTGCTCCATGATCTCTTTCATCACAATGCTCCATGAACACTGTCATCACCATGCCTCATGACGCTTTTCATCTCAATGCTCCATGGCCCCTTTCATCACAATGCTTCATGAACCCAGTCATCACAATGTCCCTGCCCTTTTCATCACAATGATCCATGGGCCCTGTCATCACAATGCTCCATGCCCTTGTCAACAAAATTCTCCAGAACTCTTGTCATCATAATGCTTCATGCCAATATCATCAAAATGCCCCATGACACTTGTCATCACAATGCTCCATAGCCTTTGTCATCACAATGTTCCATGGCTCCTGCCATCACAATGCCCCATGCCCTTGTCATCAAAATGCTCCAGAACTCTTGTCATGAGAATGCTCCATGCCAATGTCATCAAAATGCTCCATGACACATGTCATCACAATGCTCCATGGCTTTTGTCATCACAATGTTCCATGGCCCCTGTCATCACAGTGTTCCCTGATACCTTTCATCACAATTCTAGATGACCACTGTCATCACAATGCCCCATGACAGATGTCATCACAATTCGCTATGGTCCTTGTCATCACAATGCTCCATGAACCGTGTAATCACAAGGTTACAGGACACTTGTCATCCCAATGATCCATGATCACTTCCATCACAATGCTCCATGAACCCTGTCATCTCAATGCTCCATAGCCTTTGTATTCACAATGCTCCATGGACCCTGTAATCACAGTGCTCCATGACCCCTTTCATCACAATGCTCCAAGACCGCTGTCATCACAATGCCCCATGACGCCTGCCATCACAAATCTCCAAGGCCTCTCTTACCAAAAAGCTCCATGATGCCTTTCAGCACAATGTTCCATGACAATTTTCATCACAATGCTCCATGACCATTGTCATCACATTGTTCTCTGCCCATATCATCACAATGCTCCTTGTCACCTTTAATCACAATGCTCCATGCCCTTGTCATCACAATGCTCCAGGTCTGTTGTCATCAACATGCTTCATGCCCGTGTCATCACAAGGCTCCATGAATCTTGTCTTCACAATGCTCCATGGCCCATGTCATCACAATGCTCCATGACCCCTGTCATCACAATGCTCTATGGCCTTTGTCACCACAATGCTCCATGACCGCTGTCAACACAATGCCTGATGACCCCTGTCATCAAAATGCTAAATGGCACTTGTCATCACAATGCTCTATGACGCCTGTCATCACTATTCTCCATGTCACTTGTTATCACAATGCTCCATGGCCCCTGTAATCACAGTACTCCTTGACCCCTTTCATCACAATGCTCAATGCCACCTCTCATCACAATTCTCCATGGCATTTGTCATCACGATGCTCCATGACACATGTCATCACAATGCTCCATGACACTTGTCATCACAATGCTCGATGGCCCTTGTCATCCCAATGTTCCTTGGTGCTTTTCATCGCAATGCTCCATGACAACTTTCATCAAAATACTCCAAGATTTTTTCATCACAATGCTCCATGGCCCTTTTCATTACAAATCCACATGATCCCTTTCATCACAATTCTCCATGGCAACTTACATAAAAAAGATCCATGCCCCTGTCATCACAATACCCAATGATACCTGTTTTTACAATGATCCATGACCCTTGTCATCACAAGGCTCCATGTCCCTTGTATTCACAATGTTCCATGGCCCTTGTCATCACAAAGCTCCATAGCACTTTTCACCGCAATGCTCCATGACTGCTTTCAGCACAATGCCCCATGACCCCTGTCATCACGATGCTCCATGGCCCTTCTCATCACAATGCTCCATGAAACATTTCCTCACAATGCTTCACTACGCATTTCATCCAAGTTCCCCATAGCCACTGTCATCACAATTCTCCGTGACCCCTGTCATCGTAATGGTCCATGACACGTTTCATCTCAATGCTCCATGATACCTGTCATTACAATGCTCCATGGCCTTTGTCATCACAATGCTCCATGGCCCCTGTAATCACAGTGCTCCATGACCCCTTTCATCTCAATGCTCCATGACCTCACTCATCACAATGCCTCATGACCCCTGTAATCACAATGCTCCGTGGCCCTTGTCCTCGCAGTGCTCCAGGCCTTTTTCATCACACTGCTCCATGGCCCCTGTAATCACAATGCTCCATCCCTCGTCATCACGAGGCTCCAGAACACTTGTCATTATAATGCTCCATGTCCGTTTCATCACCATGCTCCATGACACTTGTCATCACAATGCTCCATGGCCCCTCTCATTACTGTGCTCCATAATAACTTTAATCACATTTCTAGATGACCACTGCCATCACAATGCCCCATGACATTGTCATCACAATTCGCCATGACCATTGTCATGACAATGCTCCATGAACCATGTCTTCACAGGGTCCCAGGACACTTGTCATCACAATGATCCATTACCACTTTCATCACAATGCTCCATGACCACTGTCATCTCAATGCTCCATGGCCTTTGTATTCACAATGCTCCATGGCCCCTGTAATCACAGTGCTCCATAACACCTTTCATCATAATGCTCCATGACCACTGCTATCTCAATGCCCCATGACGCCTGTCATCACAATTCTCCAAGGCCCCTCTCATCACAATGCTCCCTGACACTTCTCATCACATTGCTCCATAACACCTGTCATCTCAGAGTTCCCTGCCCATTTCATCACATTGCTCCATATGCCCTATAATCACATTGCTCCATATGCCCTATAATCACAATGCTCCATGCCTTTTTCCTCACAATGCTCCAGAATTATTGTCATCACAATATTCCATGACCGTGGCATCACAATGCTCCATGGCCCTTGTCATCACAATGCTCCAGAATTCTTGTCATCACAGTGTTCCATGACCGCGTCATCACAATGCTACATGACCCTGTTCATCACAGTTCTCCATGACCTTTGTCATCACAATGCTCTATGTCGCTTTTCAGCACAATTCTCAATGACCACTTTAATCACTATGCTCGCTGACCATTTTCATCACATTTCTCTATTGTCATTACAATTCCCCATGGCACCTTACTTCACAATGCTCCATGATGCCTGTCATCACAATGCTACATGGAATTTGTTATGACAATGCTCCAGGACCAGTTTCATCACAATACTCCATCCCTCTTGTCAACACAGTGCACAATGAAACCTTTCATTACAATGCTCCATGACACTTGTCATCACAAGGCTCCATGGCCTTTATCGTCACAATGCTCCCAGGCACTTTTCATCACGATGTTCCATAAAAGTTTTCATCACATTGCTCCATGACCATTGTCATCACGATACTCCATACCCTTGTCAACACAATGCTGCATAATCCCTGTCATCACAATTCTCCATGACTGCTGTCATCACAATAATCCAGGAAAATTTTCATAACAATGCTTCATGCCCCCAGTCATCACAGTGCTCCATGATACCTTTCCTCACAATTGCTAGATGATCACTGTCATCACAATGCCCCATGACACCTGTCATCACAATTCGCTCTTACCATTGTCATCACAAAACTCGATGAACCGTGTCATCACAGTGTTCCATGACACTTGTCATCACAATGCTCCATGGTCTTTCATCACAATGTTCCATGGCCCCTGTCATCACAGTGCTCCCTGATACCTTTCATCACAATTCTAGATGACCAATGTCATCACAATGCCCCATGACAAATGTCATCACAATTCGCCATGGTCCTTGTCATCACAATGCTCCATGAACCGTGTCATCACAAGGTTCCGGGACACTTGTCATCCCAATGATCCATGACCATTTTCATCACAATGCTCCATGAACCCTGTCATCTCAATGTTCCATAGCCATTGTATTCACAATGCTCCATGGCCCCTGTAATAACAGTGCTCCATGACCCCATTCATCACAATGCTCCAAGACCGCTGTCATCACAATGCCCCATGACGCCTGCCATCACAAATCTACAAGGCCTCTGTTACCAAAAGGCTCCATGATGCCAGGCAGCACAATGTTCCATGACACTTTTCATCACAGTGCTCCATGACCTTTGTTGTCACATTGTTCTCTGCCCATATCATCCCAATGCTCCTTGTCACCTTTAATCACAGTGCTCCATGCCCTTTCATCACAATGCTCCAGAATTCTTGTCATCCCTATGTTCCTTGACAGTGTCATCACAAAGCTCCATGACCGCTGTCATCACAATGCTCCAGAACAATTTTCATCACAATGCTCCATGCCCCCTGTCATCACAGTGCCCCATAACACCTGTCATCACAATGCTCCATGACCCTGTCATCACAATGCTACATGACCCCTGTCATCACATTGTTCCATGGCCTATGTATTCACAATGCTCCATGGACCCTGTAATCACACTGCTCCATGTTCCCTTTCAACACAATGCTCCATGACCCCTGTCATCACCATGTTCCATGAAAGTTGTCATCAAAATGCTCCATGACCCCGGTCACCACAAGGTTCCCTCCCTTGTCATCACAATGTTCCATGACCCTAGTAATCACAATTGTACATGGCCTTGTCATCACAATGCTCCATGGCCTCTGTCATCACCATGCTCCATGGTCTTTCTCATCACAATGCTCTATGACACCTGTCATCACAATGCTTGATGACCATGGTCATCACAATGCTCTAAGGCCCCTGTCATCAAAATGAATCATGATCTTTGTAATTACAATGCTCAATGACCCCTGTCATAAAAAAGCTCCTTGTGATTGTCATCAAAATGTTCCATGGCCGCTGTCATCACAATGCTCCATGCCCTTGTCATTCACAATGCTCCAGAACCCTTGTCATCATAATGCTCCATGGCAATGTCATCAAAATGTCCCATGACACTTGTCATCACAATGCTCCTTGTCATCATAATGATCCATGACCATTGTCATCACAATGCTGCATGATACCTT
Source organism: Balaenoptera physalus (assembly GCF_965194825.1). Lineage (NCBI taxonomy): Eukaryota > Metazoa > Chordata > Mammalia > Artiodactyla > Balaenopteridae > Balaenoptera > Balaenoptera physalus. The sequence continues at coordinate 199,217 of NW_028125843.1, forward strand.
TCATCCCAATGCTCTGTGACCGCTGTCATGACAATGCTCCAGGACAATTTTCATCACAATGCTCCATTCCCCCTGTCATCACATTGCCTCATAACCCCTGTCATCACAATGCTCCATGACCCTGTCATCACAAGGCTACATGACCCCTGTCATCACATTGTTCCACGGCCTATGTATTCACAATGCTCCATGGACCCTGTAACCACACTGCTCCCTGTTCCCTTTCAATACAATGCTCCATGAACCCTTTCATCAGAAGGTTCCATGAAAGTTGTCTTCAAAATGCTCCATGACTCCAGTCACCACAAGCTTCCCTGCCCTTGTCATCACAAAGCTCCATGAACCCTGTAATCACAACGGTACATGGCCTTGTCATCACAATGTTCTATGGCCTCTGTCATCACCATGCTCCACGGTCTTTCTCATCACAATGCTCTATGAACACTGTCATCGCAATGCTTGATGACCATTGTCATCACAATGCCTCATGGGCTTTGTAATCACAATGCTCAATGACCCCTGTCATCACAATGCTCCATGCCATTGTCATCACAATGCTCCATAGCCCCTGTAATCACAATGCTCCATGCCCTTGTCATCACAATGCTCCGGAACACTTGTCATTTTAATACTCCATTCCCGTGTCATCCCATTGCTCAATGACACTTGCCGTCAAAATGTTCCTTGGCCTTTGTTATCACAGTGCTCCATGATACCTTTAATCAAAATTCTACATGACCACTGTCATCACAATGCAAGATGACCAATCTCATCACAATGCCCCAAGACACGTGTCATCACAATTCGCCTTGGCCCTTGTCATCTCAATGCTGTATGAACCGTGTCATCACTAGGTTCCAGGACACTTGTCATCACAGTGATCCATGACCACTTTTATCACAATGCTCCATGAACTCTGTTATCTCAATGCTCCACGGCCTTTGTATTCACAATGCTCCATTGTCCCGATAATCGCGTTGCTCCATGATCTCTTTCATCACAATGCTCCATGAACACTGTCATCACCATGCCTCATGACGCTTTTCATCTCAATGCTCCATGGCCCCTTTCATCACAATGCTTCATGAACCCAGTCATCACAATGTCCCTGCCCTTTTCATCACAATGATCCATGGGCCCTGTCATCACAATGCTCCATGCCCTTGTCAACAAAATTCTCCAGAACTCTTGTCATCATAATGCTTCATGCCAATATCATCAAAATGCCCCATGACACTTGTCATCACAATGCTCCATAGCCTTTGTCATCACAATGTTCCATGGCTCCTGCCATCACAATGCCCCATGCCCTTGTCATCAAAATGCTCCAGAACTCTTGTCATGAGAATGCTCCATGCCAATGTCATCAAAATGCTCCATGACACATGTCATCACAATGCTCCATGGCTTTTGTCATCACAATGTTCCATGGCCCCTGTCATCACAGTGTTCCCTGATACCTTTCATCACAATTCTAGATGACCACTGTCATCACAATGCCCCATGACAGATGTCATCACAATTCGCTATGGTCCTTGTCATCACAATGCTCCATGAACCGTGTAATCACAAGGTTACAGGACACTTGTCATCCCAATGATCCATGATCACTTCCATCACAATGCTCCATGAACCCTGTCATCTCAATGCTCCATAGCCTTTGTATTCACAATGCTCCATGGACCCTGTAATCACAGTGCTCCATGACCCCTTTCATCACAATGCTCCAAGACCGCTGTCATCACAATGCCCCATGACGCCTGCCATCACAAATCTCCAAGGCCTCTCTTACCAAAAAGCTCCATGATGCCTTTCAGCACAATGTTCCATGACAATTTTCATCACAATGCTCCATGACCATTGTCATCACATTGTTCTCTGCCCATATCATCACAATGCTCCTTGTCACCTTTAATCACAATGCTCCATGCCCTTGTCATCACAATGCTCCAGGTCTGTTGTCATCAACATGCTTCATGCCCGTGTCATCACAAGGCTCCATGAATCTTGTCTTCACAATGCTCCATGGCCCATGTCATCACAATGCTCCATGACCCCTGTCATCACAATGCTCTATGGCCTTTGTCACCACAATGCTCCATGACCGCTGTCAACACAATGCCTGATGACCCCTGTCATCAAAATGCTAAATGGCACTTGTCATCACAATGCTCTATGACGCCTGTCATCACTATTCTCCATGTCACTTGTTATCACAATGCTCCATGGCCCCTGTAATCACAGTACTCCTTGACCCCTTTCATCACAATGCTCAATGCCACCTCTCATCACAATTCTCCATGGCATTTGTCATCACGATGCTCCATGACACATGTCATCACAATGCTCCATGACACTTGTCATCACAATGCTCGATGGCCCTTGTCATCCCAATGTTCCTTGGTGCTTTTCATCGCAATGCTCCATGACAACTTTCATCAAAATACTCCAAGATTTTTTCATCACAATGCTCCATGGCCCTTTTCATTACAAATCCACATGATCCCTTTCATCACAATTCTCCATGGCAACTTACATAAAAAAGATCTATGCCCCTGTCATCACAATACCCAATGATACCTGTTTTTACAATGATCCATGACCCTTGTCATCACAAGGCTCCATGTCCCTTGTATTCACAATGTTCCATGGCCCTTGTCATCACAAAGCTCCATAGCACTTTTCACCGCAATGCTCCATGACTGCTTTCAGCACAATGCCCCATGACCCCTGTCATCACGATGCTCCATGGCCCTTCTCATCACAATGCTCCATGAAACATTTCCTCACAATGCTTCACTACGCATTTCATCCAAGTTCCCCATAGCCACTGTCATCACAATTCTCCGTGACCCCTGTCATCGTAATGGTCCATGACACGTTTCATCTCAATGCTCCATGATACCTGTCATTACAATGCTCCATGGCCTTTGTCATCACAATGCTCCATGGCCCCTGTAATCACAGTGCTCCATGACCTCTTTCATCTCAATGCTCCATGACCTCACTCATCACAATGCCTCATGACCCCTGTAATCACAATGCTCCGTGGCCCTTGTCCTCGCAGTGCTCCAGGCCTTTTTCATCACACTGCTCCATGGCCCCTGTAATCACAATGCTCCATCCCTCGTCATCACGAGGCTCCAGAACACTTGTCATTATAATGCTCCATGTCCGTTTCATCACCATGCTCCATGACACTTGTCATCACAATGCTCCATGGCCCCTCTCATTACTGTGCTCCATAATAACTTTAATCACATTTCTAGATGACCACTGCCATCACAATGCCCCATGACATTGTCATCACAATTCGCCATGACCATTGTCATGACAATGCTCCATGAACCATGTCTTCACAGGGTCCCAGGACACTTGTCATCACAATGATCCATTACCACTTTCATCACAATGCTCCATGACCACTGTCATCTCAATGCTCCATGGCCTTTGTATTCACAATGCTCCATGGCCCCTGTAATCACAGTGCTCCATAACACCTTTCATCATAATGCTCCATGACCACTGCTATCTCAATGCCCCATGACGCCTGTCATCACAATTCTCCAAGGCCCCTCTCATCACAATGCTCCCTGACACTTCTCATCACATTGCTCCATAACACCTGTCATCTCAGAGTTCCCTGCCCATTTCATCACATTGCTCCATATGCCCTATAATCACATTGCTCCATATGCCCTATAATCACAATGCTCCATTCCTTTTTCCTCACAATGCTCCAGAATTATTGTCATCACAATATTCCATGACCGTGGCATCACAATGCTCCATGGCCCTTGTCATCACAATGCTCCAGAATTCTTGTCATCACAGTGTTCCATGACCGCGTCATCACAATGCTACATGACCCTGTTCATCACAATGCTCTATGTCGCTTTTCAGCACAATTCTCAATGACCACTTTAATCACTATGCTCGCTGACCATTTTCATCACATTTCTCTATTGTCATTACAATTCCCCATGGCACCTTACTTCACAATGCTCCATGACCACTGTCATCTCAATGCTCCATGGCCTTTGTATTCACAATGCTCCATGGCCCCTGTAATCACAGTGCTCCATAACACCTTTCATCATAATGCTCCATGACAACTGCTATCTCAATGCCCCATGACGCCTGTCATCACAATTCTCCAAGGCCCCTCTCATCACAATGCTCCCTGACACTTGTCACTTGTCATCACATTGCTCCATAACACCTGTCATCTCAGAGTTCCCTGCCCATTTCATCACATTGCTCCATATGCCTATAATCACAATGCTCCATGCCGTTTTCCTCACAATGCTCCAGAATTATTGTCATCACAATATTCCATGACCGTGGCATCACAATGCTCCATGGCCCTTGTCATCACAATGCTCCAGAATTCTTGTCATCACAGTGTTCCATGACCGCGTCATCACAATGCTACATGACCCTGTTCATCACAGTTCTCCATGACCTTTGTCATCACAATGCTCTATGTCGCTTTTCAGCACAATTCTCAATGACCACTTTAATCACTATGCTCGCTGACCATTTTCATCACATTTCTCTATTGTCATTACAATTCCCCATGGCACCTTACTTCACAATGCTCCATGATGCCTGTCATCACAATGCTACATGGAATTTGTTATCACAATGCTCCAGGACCAGTTTCATCACAATACTCCATCCCTCTTGTCAACACAGTACACAATGAAACCTTTCATTACAATGCTCCATGACACTTGTCATCACAAGGCTCCATGGCCTTTATCGTCACAATGCTCCCAGGCACTTTTCATCACGATGTTCCATAAAAGTTTTCATCACATTGCTCCATGACCATTGTCATCACGACACTCCATACCCTTGTCAACACAATGCTGCATAATCCCTGTCGTCACAATTCTCCATGACTGCTGTCATCACAATAATCCAGGAAAATTTTCATAACAATGCTTCATGCCCCCAGTCATCACAGTGCTCCATGATACCTTTCCTCACAATTGCTAGATGATCACTGTCATCACAATGCCCCATGACACCTGTCATCACAATTCCCTCTTACCATTGTCATCACAAAACTCGATGAACCGTGTCATCACAGTGTTCCATGACACTTGTCATCACAATGCTCCATGGTCTTTCATCACAATGTTCCATGGCCCCTGTCATCACAGTGCTCCCTGATACCTTTCATCACAATTCTAGATGACCACTGTCATCAAAATGCCCCATGACAAATGTCATCACAATTCGCCATGGTCCTTGTCATCACAATGCTCCATGAACCGTGTCATCACAAGGTTCCGGGACACTTGTCATCCCAATGACCCATGACCATTTTCATCACAATGCTCCATGAACCCTGTCATCTCAATGTTCCATAGCCATTGTATTCACAATGCTCCATGGCCCCTGTAATCACAGTGCTCCATGACCCCATTCATCACAATGCTCCAAACCGCTGTCATCACAATGCCCCATGACGCCTGCCATCACAAATCTCCAAGGCCTCTGTTACCAAAAGGCTCCATGATGCCAGGCAGCACAATGTTCCATGACACTTTTCATCACAATGCTCCATGACGTTTGTTGTCACATTGTTCTCTGCCCATATCATACCAATGCTCCTTGTCACCTTTAATCACAGTGCTCCATGCCCTTTCATCACAATGCTCCAGAATTCTTGTCATCCCTATGTTCCTTGACAGTGTCATCACAAAGCTCCACGACCGCTGTCATCACAATGCTCCAGAACAATTTTCATCACAATGCTCCATGCCCCCTGTCATCACAGTGCCCCATAACACCTGTCATCACAATGCTCCATGACCCTGTCATCACAATGCTACATGACCCCTGTCATCACATTGTTCCATGGCCTATGTATTCACAGTGCTCCATGGACCCTGTAATCACACTGCTCCATGTTCCCTTTCAACACAATGCTCCATGACCCCTGTCATCACCATGTTCCATGAAAGTTGTCATCAAAATGCTCCATGACCCTGGTCACCACAAGGTTCCCTCCCCTTGTCATCACAATGTTCCATGACCCTAGTAATCACAATTGTACATGGCCTTGTCATCACAATGCTCCATGGCCTCTGTCATCACCATGCTCCATGGTCTTTCTCATCACAATGCTCTATGACACCTGTCGTCACAATGCTTGATGACCATGGTCATCACAATGCTCTAAGGCCCCTGTCATCAAAATGAATCATGATCTTTGTAATTACAATGTTCAATGACCCCTGTCATAAAAAAGCTCCTTGCGATTGTCATCAAAATGTTCCATGGCCGCTGTCATCACAATGCTCCATGCCCTTGTCATTCACAATGCTCCAGAACCCTTGTCATCATAATGCTCCATGGCAATGTCATCAAAATGTCCCATGACACTTGTCATCACAATGCTCCTTGTCATCATAATGATCCATGACCATTGTCATCACAATGCTGCATGATACCTTTCATCCCAATGCTCTGTGACCGCTGTCATGACAATGCTCCAGGACAATTTTCATCACAATGCTCCATTCCCCCTGTCATCACATTGCCTCATAACCCCTGTCATCACAATGCTCCATGACCCTGTCATCACAAGGCTACATGACCCCTGTCATCACATTGTTCCACGGCCTATGTATTCACAATGCTCCATGGACCCTGTAATCACACTGCTCCCTGTTCCCTTTCAATACAATGCTCCATGACCCCTTTCATCAGAAGGTTCCATGAAAGTTGTCTTCAAAATGCTCCATGACTCCAGTCACCACAAGCTTCCCTGCCCTTGTCATCACAAAGCTCCATGAACCCTGTAATCACAACGGTACATGGCCTTGTCATCACAATGTTCTATGGCCTCTGTCATCACCATGCTCCACGGTCTTTCTCATCACAATGCTCTATGAACACTGTCATCGCAATGCTTGATGACCATTGTCATCACAATGCCTCATGGGCTTTGTCATCACAATGCTCAATGACCCCTGTCATCACAATGCTCCATGCCGTTGTCATCACAATGCTCCATAGCCCCTGTAATCACAATGCTCCATGCCCTTGTCATCCCATTGCTCAATGACACTTGCCGTCAAAATGTTCCTTGGCCTTTGTTATCACAGTGCTCCATGATACCTTTAATCAAAATTCTACATGACCACTGTCATCGCAATGCAAGATGACCAATCTCATCACAATACCCCAAGACACGTGTCATCACAATTCGCCTTGGCCCTTGTCATCTCAATGCTGTATGAACCGTGTCATCACTAGGTTCCAGGACACTTGTCATCACAGTGATCCATGACCACTTTTATCACAATGCTCCATGAACTCTGTTATCTCAATGCTCCACGGCCTTTGTATTCACAATGCTCCATTGTCCCGATAATCGCGTTGCTCCATGGCCCCTTTCATCACAATGCTTCATGAACCCAGTCATCACAATGTCCCTGCCCTTTTCATCACAATGATCCATGGGCCCTGTCATCACAATGCTCCATGCCCTTGTCAACAAAATTCTCCAGAACTCTTGTCATCATAAAGCTTCATGCCAATATCATCAAAATGCCCCATGACACTTGTCATCACAATGCTCCATAGCCTTTGTCATCACAATGTTCCATGGCTCCTGCCATCACAATGCCCCATGCCCTTGTCATCAAAAGGCTCCAGAACTCTTGTCATGAGAATGCTCCATGCCAGTGTCATCAAAATGCTCCATGGCACATGTCATCACAATGCTCCATGGCTTTTGTCATCACAATGTTCCATGGCCCCTGTCATCATAGTGTTCCCTGATACCTTTCATCACAATTCTAGATGACCACTGTCATCACAATGCCCCATGACAGATGTCATCACAATTCGCTCTGGTCCTTGTCATCACAATGCTCCATGAACCATGTAATCACAAGGTTCCAGGACACTTGTCATCCCAATGATCCATGATCACTTTCATCACAATGCTCCATGAACCGTGTCATCTCAATGCTCCATAGCCTTTGTATTCACAATGCTCCATGGACCCTGTAATCACAGTGCTCCATGACCCCTTTCATCAAATGCTCCAAGATCCCTGTCATCACAATGCCCCATGACGCCTGCCATCACAAATCTCCAAGGCCTCTCTTACCAAAAAGCTCCATGATGCCTTTCAGCACAATGTTCCATGACAATTTTCATCACAATGCTGCATGACCATTGTCATCACATTGTTCTCTGCCCATATCATCACAATGCTCCTTGTCACCTTTAATCACAATGCTCCATGCCCTTTCATCACAATGCTCCAGAATTCTTGTCATCGCAATGTTCCTTGACAGTGTCATCACAAAGCTCCATGACCCCTGTCATCACCATGATCCATGACTCCTTTCCTCACAGTGCTCCAGTACCCCTTTCATCACAATGCTCCATGCCATTGTCAGCACAATGCTCCTTGGACCCTGTCATCGAAATGATCCATCCCCTTTTCATCACAATGCTCCAGATATCCTATCATTACAATGCTCCATGCCCATATCAATACAATGCTACATGACCCCCGTCATCATGACCACTGTCATGATGAGAGGGGCCAATGACCCCTGTCATTCACTATGCTCCATGGACCCTGTAATCACACTGCTCCATGTTCCCTTTCAACACAATGCTCCATGAGCCCTCTCATCATAACGTTCCATGACATTTGTCATCAAAATGCTCCATGACCCCGGTCACCACAAGGTTCCCTGCCTTTGTCATCACAATGCTCCATGAACCATGTCATCACAGGGTCCCAGGACACTTGTCATCACAATGATCCATTACCACTTTCATCACAATGCTCCATGACCACTGTCATCTCAATGCTCCATGGTCTTTGTATTCACAATGCTCTATGGCCCCTGTAATTACAGTGCTCCATAACACCTTTCATCATAATGCTCCATGACTACTGCCATCTCAATGACCCATGACGCCTGTCATCACAATTCTCCAAGGCCCCTCTCATCACAATGCTCCATGAAAATTGTCATCACATTGCTCCATAACACCTGTCATCACAGTGTTCCCTGCCCATGTCATCACAATGCTCCATGTCCCCTATAATCCAATGATCCATGCCTTTTTCCTCACAATGCTCCAGAATTCTTGTCATCACAATGTTCCTTGACCGTGTCATTACAATGCTCCATGACCCTTGTCATCACAAAGCTCCCTGACCCCTGTCATCACAATGGTCCATGACTCCTTTCCTCACAGTGCTCCAGTACCCTTTTCATCACAATGCTCCATGCCATTGTCACCACAATGCTCCTTGGACCCTGTCATCAAAATGCTCCCTCCCATTTTCATCAGAATGCTCCAGATATCCTATCATTACAATGTTCCATGCCCGTGTCAACACAATGCTCCATGACCCCTGTCATCAAAATGCTTTATGAACCTTGTTATCAGAATATTCCATGACCCCTGTCATCAAAATGATCCATGACCGTTGTCATCACAATGCTGCATGATACTTTTCTTCCCAATTCTCTGTGACTGCTGTCATCACAATGCTCCAGGACAATTTTCATCACAATGCTCCATGCCCCCTGTCATCACAGTGCCCCATAACGCCTGTAATCACACTGCTCCATGTTCCCTTTCAACACAATGCTCCGTGACCCCTTTCATCACAATGTTCCATGAAAGTTGTCATCAAAGTGCTCCATGACCCCGGTCACCAAAATGTTCCCTGCCCTTGTCATCACAATGCTCCATGACCCTTGTAATCACAATGGTACATGGCCTTGTCATCACAATATTCGATGGTCTCTGTCATCACCATGCTCCATGGTCGTTCTCATCACAATGCTCTATGACCCCTGTCATCACAATGCTCCAAGGCCCCTGTCATCACAATGCCTCATGGTCTTTGTAATCACAATGCTCCATGCCCTTGTCATCACAATGCTCCAGAACACTTGTCATCATAATGCTCCATTCCCGTGTAATCCCAATGCTCAATGACACTTGTCATCAAAATATTCCTTGGCCTTTGTCTTCACAGTGATCCATGATACCTTAAATCAAAATTCTACGTGACCACTGTCATCACAATGCAAGATGACCAATGTCATCACAATGCTCCATGACAGGTTTCATCACAATTTGCCTTGGCACTTTTCATCCCAATGCTGTATGAACCGTGTCATCACTAGGTTCCAAGACCCTTGTCATCACAATGCTCCATGAAATCAGTTATCTTAATGTTCCATGGCCTTTGTATTCACAATGCTCCATTGTCCCGATAATCTCGTTGCTCCATCATCTGTGTAAGCACAATATTGCATGACACTTGTCATCACAATGCTCCATGATCCCTGTAATCACAATGCTCCCGGCCAATGTCATCACAATGCTCCATGTCTCCTGTAATCACAATGCTCCATGCCCTTTTCATCACAATGCTCCAGGTCGGATGTCATCACCATGTTTCATGCCTGTGTCATCACAATGCTCCATGAAACTTGTGTTCACAATGCTCCATGGCCCATGTCATCACAATGCTCCAGGAACCCTGTCATCACCATGCTCTATGGCCTTTGTCATCACAATGCTCCGTGACCCTTTTCAACACAATGCCTGATGACCCCTGTCATCAAAATTCTAAAGGGCACTTGTCATCACAATGCTCTATGATACCTGTCATCACTATTCTCCATTTCACTTGTTATCACAATGCTACATGACCCCTGTAATTCCAGTACTCCATGACCCCTTTCATCACAATGCCCAATGCCACCTCTCATCACAATTCTCCATGGCATTTTTTCATCACGATGCTCCATGACACCTGTCATCAAAATGCTCCTTGACACTTGTCATCACAATGCTCGATGGCCCTTGTCATTACAATGTTCCTTGGCGCATTTCATCACAATGTGCCATGACATCTTTCATCAAAATACTCCAAGATTTGTTTCATCACAGTGCTCCATGGCCCTTGTCATTACAAATCCACATGATATCTTTCATCACAATTCTCTATGGCAAGTTACATAAAAATGCTCCTTGCCCCTTTCATCACAATGCTCCATGGCCCTTGTCATCACAATGCTCCATGGAACATTTCCTCACAATGCTCCAGTACGCCTTTCATCCAAATTCCCCATGGCCACTGTCATCACAATTCTCCATGACCCCTGTCATTGTAATGGTCCATGACCCGTTTCATCTCAATGCTCCATGACACCTGTCATCACAATGCTCCATGGACTTTGTCATCACAATGCAAAATGTCCCCTGTAATCACAGTGCTCCATGACCCGTTTCATCTCAATGCTATATGACCTCACTCATCACAAAGCCCCATGACCCCTGTAACTACAATGCTCCATGGAGCTTGTCATCACAGTGCCCCAAGCCTTTGTCATCACACTGCTCCATTGCCCCTGTAATCACAAAGCTCCATGCCCTTGTCATCACAAGGCTCCAGAACTCTTGTCATTTTAATGCTCCATGTCCGTTTCATCTCCATGTTCGATGACACTTATCATCACAATGCTCCATGGCCCCTCTCATTACTGTGCACCATAATAACTTTAATCACATTTCTAGATGACCACTGCCATCACAATGCCCCATGACATTGTCATCACAATTCGCCATGACCATTGTCATCACAATGCTCCATGAACCATGACATCACACTGTCCCAGGACACTTGTCATCACAATGATCCATTACCACTTTCATCACAATGCTCCATGACCACTGTCATCTCAATTCTCCATGGCCTTTGTATTCACAATGCTCCATGGCCCCTGTAATCACAGTGCTCCATAACACCTTTCATCATAATGCTCCATGACGACCGACATCTCAGTGCCCCATGACGCCTGTCATCAAAATTTTCAAAGGCCCCTATCATCACAATGCTCCATGACACTTGTCATCATATTGCTCCATAACACCTGTCATCACAGTGTTCCCTGCCCATGTCATCACAGTGCTCCATATGCCCTATAACCACAAGGCTCCATGCCTTTTTCCTCACAATGCCCCAGAATTCTTCTCATCACAATGTTCAATGACCATGGCATCACAATGCTCCATGGCCCTTGTCATCACAATGCTCCAGAATTCTTGTCATCACAATGTTCCATGACGGTGGCATCACAATGCTCCATGCCTTTTTCCTCACAATGCTCCAGAATTCTTGTCATCACAAAGTTCCATGACCGTGTCATCACAATGCTACATGACTCTGGTCATCACAGTTCTCCATGTCACTTGTTATCACAATGTTCCATGGCCCCTGTAATCACAGTACTCCATGACCCCTTTCATCACAATGCCCAATGACATCTCTCATCACAGTTCTCCATGGCATTTGTCATCACGATGCTCCATGACACCTGTCATCACAATGCTCCATGCCCTTGTCATCAAAATGCTCCAGAACTCTTGTCATCATAAGGCTCCATGCCAATGTCATCAAAATGCCCCATGACACTTTTCATCACAATGCTCCATGGCCTTTGTCCTTACAATGTGCCATGGCCACTGTCATCACAGTGCTCCATGATACCTTTCATCACAATTCTAGATGAACACTGTCATCACAATGCCCCATGACAGATGTCATCATAATTCGCCATGATCCTTCTCATCACAATGCTCCATGAACCGTGTCATCACAAGTTTCCAGGACACTTGTCATCCCAATGATCCATGATCACTTTCATCACAATGCTCCATGAACACTGTCATCTCAATGCTCCATAGCCTTTGTATTCACAATGCTCCATGGCCCCTTGTCATGACAGTGCTCCATGAAACCTTTTAACACAATGCTCCAAGACCGCTGTCATCACAATGCCCCATGACGCCTGCCATCACAAAGTTCTCTGCTCATATCATCACAATGCTCCTTGTAACCTTTAATCAAAATGCTCCATGCCCTTTCATCACAATGCTCTAGAATTCTTGTCATCGCAATGTTCCTTGACCGTGTCATCACAATGCTCCATGACCCTTTTCATCACAAAGCTCCATGACCCTTGACATCACAGTGATCCATGACTCCTTTCCTCACGGTGCTCCAGTAACATTTTCATCACAATGCTCCATGGCATTATCAGCACAATGCTCCTTGGACCCTGTCATCAAAATGCTCCATCCCATTTTCATCACAATGCTCCAGATATCCTATCATTACAATGCTCCATGCCCGTGTCAACGCAATGCTCCATGAACCCTGTCATCAAAATGCTTTATAAACCTTGTTATAAGAATGTTCCATGACCCCTGTCATCAAAATGATCCATGACCGTTGTCATCACAATGCTGCATGATACATTTCATCGCAATTCTCTGTGACCGCTGTCATCACAATGTTCCAGGACAATTTTCATCACAGTGCTCCATGCCCCCTGTCATCACAGTGCCCCATAACACCTGTAATCACAATGCTCCATGGACCCTGTAATCACACTGCTCCATGTTCCCTTTCAACACAATGCTCCATGACCCCTGTCATCACAATGTTCCATGAAAGTTGTCATCAAAATGCTCCATGACCCCGGTCACCACAATGTTCCCTGCCCTTGTCATCACAATACTCCATGACCCTTGTAAACTCAATGGTACATGGCCTTTTCATCACAAAGTTCCATGGCCTCTGTCATCACCATGCTCCATGGTCTTTCTCATCACAATGCTCTATGACCCCTGTCATCACAATGCTTGATGACCATTGTCATCACAATGCTACAAGACCCCAGTCATCACAATGCCTCATGGTCTTTGTAATCACAATGCTCAATGACACCTGTCATCACAATGCTCCATGCCATTGTCATCACAATGCTCCATGGCCCCTGTATTCACAATGCTCCATGGCCCTTTTCATCACAATGCTCCATAGCAATTTTCACCGCAATGCTCCATGACCGCTTTCAGCACAATGACCCATGACCACTGACATCACGATGCTACTTGGCCCTTGTCATTACAATGCTCCATGAAACATTTCCTCACAATGCTCCAGTACGAGTTTCATCCAAATTCCCCATGGCCACTGTCATCACAATTCTCCATGACCCCTGTCATCGTAATGGTCCATGACCTGTTTCATCTCAATGCTCCATGACACCTGTCATCACAATGCTCCATGTCATTTGTCATCACAATGCTCCATGGCCCCTGTAATCACAGTGCTCTGTGACCCGTTTCATCTCAATGCTCCATGACCTCACTCATCACAATGCCCCATAACCCCTTTAAACACAATGCTCCATGGCCCTTGTCATCACAATACTCGATGAACCGTGTCATCACAGTGTTCCAGGACACATGTCATCACAATGATCCATGACTACTTTCATCACAATGCTCCAATACACCTGTCATCACAATGCTCCATGACCCCTGTTATCATATTGCTCCCTGATCTCTTTCATCACAATGCTCCATGACCACTGTCATCACCATGCCTCATGACGCCTATCATCTCAATGCTCCATGGCCCCTTTCATCACAATGCTCCATGAACCCAGTCCTCAAAATGTTCCCTGCCCATTTCATGACAATGCTCAAGGGCCCTGTCATCACAATGGTCCATGCCCTTTTCATCAAAATGCTCCAGAACTCCTGTCATCATAATGCTCCATGCCAATGTCACCAAAATGCCCCATGAAACTTGTCATCACAATGCTCCATGGCCATTGTCATCAAAATGTTCCATGGCCCCTGTCATCACAGTGCTCCATGATACCTTTCATCACAATCTAGATGACCACTGTCATCACAATGCCCCATGACAGATGTCAACAAAATTCGCCATGGTCCTTTTCATCACAATGCTCCATGAACCGTGTCATCACAAGGTTCCAGGACACTTGTCTTCACAATGATCCTTGATCACTTTCATCACAATGCTCCGTGAACCCTGTTATCTCAATGCTCCATAGCCTTTGTATGCACAATGTTTCATGGCCCCTGTAATCACAGTGCTCCATGAACCCTTTCATCACAATGCTCCAAGACTGCTGTCAACACAATGACCCATGACGCCTGCCATCACAAATCTCCAAGACATCTCTTACCAAAAAGCTCCATGATCCCTGTCAGCACAATGTTCCATGACACTTTTCATCACAATGCTCCATGACCCCTGTCATCACAATGCTCCTTGTCACCTTTAATCACAATGCTCCATGCCCTTTCATCACAATGCTCCAGAATTCTTGTCATCGCAGTGTTCCTTGACTTTGTCATCACAATGCTCCATGACCCTTGTCATCACAAAGCTCCATGACCCCTGTCATCACAATGATCCATGACTGTTTCCTCACAGTGCTCCAGTACCCTTTTCATCAAAATGCTCCATGCCATTGTCAGCACAATGCTCCATGGACCCTGTCATCAAAATGCTCCATCCACTTTTCATCACAATGCTCCAGATATCCTATCATTACAATGCTCCATGCCCGTGTCAACGCAATGCTCCATGACCCTGTCATCAAAATGCTTTATGAACCTTGTTATCAGAAAGTTCCATGACCCCTGTCATCAAAATGATCCATGACCTTTGTCATCACAATGCTTCATGATACATTTAATCGCAATTATCTGTGACCGCTGTCATCACAATGCTCCAGGACAATTTTCATCACAATGCTCCATGGCCCCTGTCATCACAGTTCCCCATAACCGCTGTAATCACAATGCTCCATGACTCTGTCATCAGAATGCTACATGACGCCTGTCATCACATTATTCCATGGCCTATGTATTCACAATGCTCTATGGACCCTGTAATCACAATGCTCCATGTTCCCTTTCAACACAATGTTCCATGACCCCAGTCACCACAAGGTTCCCTGCCCTTGTCATCACAATGCTCGATGAACCGTGTCATCACAGTGTTCCAGGACACATGTCATCACAATCATCCATGACTACTTTCAGCACAATGCTCCAATACACCTGTCATCACAATGCTCCATGGCCCCTGTTATGATATTGCTCCATGATCTCTTTCATCACAATGCTCCATGACCACTGTCATCACCATGCCTCATGACGCCTGTCATCTCAATGCTTCATGGCCCCTTTCATCACAATGCTCCATGAACCCAGTCCTCAAAATGTTCCCTGCCCATTTCATGACAATGCTCCATGGGCCCTGTCATCACAATTCTCCATGCCCTTGTCATCAAAATGCTCCAGAACTCCTGTCATCATAATGCTCCATGTCAATGTCATCAAAATGCCCCATGACACTTGTCTTCAGAATGCTCCATGGCCTTTGTCATCACAATGTTCCATGGCCCCTGTCATCACAGTGCTCCTTGATACCTTTCATCACAATCTAGATGACCACTGTCATCACTATACCCCATGACAGATGTCATCACGATTCGCCATGGTCCTTGTCATCACAATGCTCCATGAACCGTGTCATCATAAGGTTCCAGGACACTTGTCATCCCAATGATCCATGATCACTTTCATCACAATGCTCCATGACCCCTGTCATCACAATGTTCCATGAAAGTTGTCATCAAAATTCTCCATGACCCCGGTCACCACAAGGTTCTCTGCCCTTCTCATCACAATGCTCCATGACCCTTGTAATCACAATGGTACATGGCCTAGTCATCACAAAGTTCCATGGCCTCTGTCATCACCATGCTCCATGGTCTTTCTCATCACAATGCTCTATGACTCCTGTCATCAAAATGGTTGATGACCATTGTCATCACAATGCTCCAAGGCCCCTGTCATCACAATGCCTCATGGTCTTTGTAATCACAATGCTCAATGACCCCTGTCATCACAATGCTCCATGCCGTTGTCATCACAATGCTCCAAGCCCCCTGTAATCACAATGTTCCATGCCCTTGTCATCACAATGCTCCAGAACACTTCTCTCATAATACTCCATTCCCGTGTCATCCCATTGCTCAATGACACTTGTCATCAAAATGTTCCTTGGCCTTTGTCATCACAGTGCTCCATGATACCTTTCATCACAATTCTAGATGACCACTGTCATCACAATGCCCCATGACAGATGTCATCACAATTCGCCAAGGTCCTTGTCATCACATTCTCCATGAACCGTGTCATCAAAAGGTTCCAGGACACTTGTCATCACAATGATCCATGATCACTTTCATCACAATGCTCCATGAAACCTCTCATCTCAATGCTCCATAGCCTTTGTATTCACAATGCTCCATGGCCCCTGTAATCACAGTGCTCCATGACCCCTTTCATCACAATGCTCCAAGACAGCCACTGTCATCACAATGCCCCATGACGCCTGCCATCACAAATCTCCAAGGCCTCTCTTACCAAAATGCTCCATGATCCCTGTCAGCACAATGTTCCATGAAACTTTTAATCACAATGCTCCATGACACCTGTCATAACAATGTTCTCTGCCCATATCATCACAATGCTCCTTTTCACAGTTAATCACAATGCTCCATGGGCTTTCATCACAATGCTCCAGAATCCTTGTCATCGCAATGTTCCTTGACCGTGTCATCACAATGCTCCATGAACCTTGTCATCACAAAGCTCCATGACCCCTGTCATCACAATGATCCATGACTCCTTTCCTCACAGTGCTCCAGTACCCTTTTCATCACAATGTGCTCCATGCCATTGTCAGCACAATGCTCCTTAGACCCTGTCATCAAAATGCTCCATCCCCTTTTCCTCACAATGCTCCAGATATCCTATCATTACAATGCTCCATACCCGTGTCAACACGATTCTCCATGACCCCTGTCATCAAAATTCTTTATGAACCTTGTTATCAGAATGTTCCATGACCCCGTCATCAAAGTGATCCATGACCGTAGTCATCGCCATGCTTCATGATACTTTTCATCCCAATTCTCTGTGACCGCTGTCATCACAATGCTCCAGGACAATTTTCATCACAATGCTCCATGCCCCCTGTCATCACAGTGCCCCATAACTCCTGTAATCACAATGCTCCATGCCCTTGTCATCACAATGCTCCAGAACACTTGTCATCATAATACTCCATTCCCGTGTCATCCCATTGCTCAATGACACTTGTCATCAAAACGTTCCTTGGACTTTTTCATCACAGTGCTCCATGATATCTTTAATCAAAATTCTACATGACCACTGTCATCACAATGCAAGATGACCAATGTCATCACAATGCCCCATGACACGTGTTATCACAATTTGCCTTGGCCCTTGTCATCTCAATGCTGTATGAACCGTGTCATCACTAGGTTCCAGGACACTTTTCATCACAGTGATCCATGACCACTTTCATCACAATGCTCCATGAACTCTGTTATCTCAATGCTCCATGGCCTTTGTATTCACAAGGCTCTAATGTCCCGATAATCGCGTTCCTCCATGAACACTTTCATCACAATGCTCCTTGACCACTGTCACATTAATGCCCCATGACGCCTCTCATCACTGTGCTTTAAGGCCAGTCTCATCAAAATGCTCCATGATCTGTGTCAGCACAATATTGCATGACACGTCATCACAATGCTCCATGATCCCTGTAATCACAATGATCCCTGCCAATATCATCACAATGCTCCATGTCTCCTGTAATCACAATGCTCCATGGCTCATGTCATCACAATGCTCCATGACCGCTGTCATCACAATGCTCTATGGCCTTTTTTCATCACAATGCTCCGTGACCCCTGTCAACACAATGCCTGATGACCCCTGTCATCAAAATGCTAAATGGCACTTGTCATCACAATGCTCTATAACGCCTGTCATCACTATTCTCCATGTCACTTGTTATCACAATGCTCCATAGCCCCTGTAATCACAGTACTCCTTGACCCCTTTCATCACAATGCCCAATGCCACCTCTCATCACAATTCTCCATGGCATTTGTCATCACGATGCTCCATGTCCCCTCTCATCAAAATGATCCATGCCCTTGTCATCAAAATGCTCCAGAACTCTTGTCATCATAATGCTCCATCCCAATGTCATCAAAATGCCCCATGACACTTGTCATCACAATGCTCCACGGCCTTTGTCATCACAATGTTCCATGGCCCCTGTCATCACAATGCTCCATGCCCTTGTCATAAAAATGCTCCAGAACTCTTTTCATCATAATCCTCCTTGCCAATGTCATCAAAATACCCCATGACACATGTCATCACAATGCTCCATGGCCTTTGTCATCACATTATTCCATGGCCCCTGTCATCACAGTGCTCCATGATACCTTTCATCACAATTCTAGATGACCACTGTCATCACAATGCCCCATGACAGATGTCATCACAATTCGCCAAGGTCCTTGTCATCACATGCTCCATGAACCGTGTCATCAAAAGGCTCCAGGACACTTGTCATCACAATGATCCATGATCACTTTCATCACAATGCTCCATGAAACCTGTCATCTCAATGCTCCATAGCCTTTGTATTCACAATGCTCCATGGCCCCTGTAATCACAGTGCTCCATGACCCCTTTCATCACAATGCTCCAAGACAGCCGCTGTCATCACAATGCCCCATGACGCCTGCCATCACAAATCTCCAAGGCCTCTCTTACCAAAATGCTCCATGATCCCTGTCAGCACAATGTTCCATGAAACTTTTCATCACAATGCTCCATGACACCTGTCATAACAATGTTCTCTGCCCATATCATCACAATGCTCCTTTTCACAGTTAATCACAATGCTCCATGGGCTTTCATCACAATGCTCCAGAATTCTTTTCATCACACTGTTCCTTGACCGTGTCATTACAATGCTCCATGACCCTTGTCATCACAAAGCTCCATGACCCCTGTCATCACAATGATCCATGACTCCTTTCCTCACAGTGCTCCAGTACCCTTTTCATCATAATGCTCCATGCCATTGTCAGCACAATGCTCCTTGGACCCTGTCATCAAAATGCTCCATCCCCTTTTCATCACAATGCTCCAGATGTCCTATCATTACAATGCTCCATGCCCGTGTCAACACAATGCTCCATGACCCCTGTCATCAAAATGCTTTATGAACCTTGTTATCAGAATGTTCCATGACCCCTGTCATCAAAATGATCCATGACGGTTGTCATCACAATGCTGCATGATACCTTTCATCCCAATTCTCTGTGACCGCTGTCATCACAATGCTCCTGGACAATTTTCATCACAATGCTCCATGGCCCCTGTCATCACAGTGCCCCATAACCGCTGTTATCACAATGCTCCATGAGCCTGTCATCACAATGCTGCATGACTCCTGTCATCACATTTTTCCATGGCCTATGTATTCACAATGCACCATGGACCCTATAATCACACTGCTGCATGTTCCCTTTCAACACAGTGGTCCATGACCCCTCTCACCACAACGTTCCATGAAAATTGTCATCAAAATGCTCCATGACCCCGGTCACCACAAGGTTCCCTGCCCTTGTCATCACAATGCTCCATGACGCTTGTAATCACAATGCTCCATGACCCTTGTAATCACAATGGTACATGGCCTTGTCATTACAATGCTCCATGGCCTCTGTCATCACCATGCTCCATGGTCTTTCTCATCACAATGCTCTATGACCCCTGTCATCACAATGCTTGATGACCATTGTCATCACAATGCTCCAAGGCCCGTGTCATCACAATGCCTCATGGTCTTTGTAATCATAATGCTCAATGACCCCTCTCATCACAATGCTCCATGCCGTTGTCATCACAATGCTCCATGGCCCCTGTAATCACAATGCTCCATGCCCTCGTCATCACAATGCTCCAGAACTCTTGGCATCATAATGCTCCATTCCCGTGTCATCCCATTGCTCAATGACACTTGTCATCAAAATGTTCCTTGGCCTTTGTCATCACAGTGCTCCATGATACCTTTAATCAAAATTCTACATGACCACTGTCATCACAATGCAAGATGACCAATCTCATCACAATGCCCCATGACACGTGTCATCACAATTCGCCTTGGCCCTTGTCATCTCAATGCTGTATGAACCGTGTCATCACTAGATTCCAGGACCCTTGTCATCACAATGCTCCATGAACTCTCTTATCTCAATGTTCCATGGCCTTTGTAGTCACAATGCTCCATTGTCCCGATAATCGCGTTGCTCCATGATCTGTGTCAGCACAGTATTTCATGACACTTGTCATCACAATGCTCCATGATCCCTGTAATCAAAATGATCCCTGCCAATGTCATCACAATGTTCCATGTCTCCTGTAATAACAATGCTCCATGCCCAGGTCATCACAATGCTCCAGGTATGTTGTCATCACCATGCTTCATGCCCCGTGTCATCACAATGCTCCATGAATCTTGTCTTCACAATGCTCTATGGCCTTTGTCATCACAATGCTCCGTGACCCCTGTCAACACAATGCCTGATGACCCCTGTCATCAAAATGCTAAATGGCACTTGTCATCACAATGCTCTATGT
This sequence comes from Balaenoptera physalus, assembly GCF_965194825.1. Taxonomy (NCBI): domain Eukaryota; kingdom Metazoa; phylum Chordata; class Mammalia; order Artiodactyla; family Balaenopteridae; genus Balaenoptera; species Balaenoptera physalus. The sequence continues at coordinate 220,670 of NW_028125843.1, forward strand.
CACCTGTCATCACTCTTCTCCATGTCACTTGTTATCACAAGGCTCCATGGCCCCTGTAATCCCAGTACTCCATGACCCCTTTCATTACAATGCCCAATGCTACCTTTCATCACAATTCTCTATGGCATTCGTCATCACGATGCACCATGACACCTGTCATCACAATGCTCCATGACACTTGTCATCACAGCGCTCGATGGCCCTTGTCATCACAATGTTCCTTGGTGCTTTTCATCGCAATGCTCCATGACAACTTTCATCAAAATACTCCAAGATTTGTTTCATCACAATGCTCCATGGCACTTGTCATTACAAATGCACATGATCCCTTTCATGACAATTCTCCATGGCAACTTACATAAAAATGCTCCATGCCCCTGTCATCACAATGCCCAATGATACCTGTTTTTACAATGATCCAAGTCCCTTGTCATCACAAGGCTCCATGTCCCTTGTATTCACAATGCCCCATGACCCCTGTCATCACAATGCTCCATGGCCCTTGTCATCACAATGCTCCATGAAACATTTCCTCACAATGCTCCAGTACGCCTTTCATCCAAATTCCCCATGGCCACTGTCATCACAATTCTCCATGACCCCTGTCATCGTAATGTTCCATGACCCGCTTCATCTCAATGCGCCATGACACCTGTCATCACAAAGCTCCATGCCCTTGTCATCACAATGCTCCAGAACACTTGTCATCATAATACTCCATTCCCGTGTCATCCCATTGCTCAATGACACTTGTCATCAAAACGTTCCTTGGACTTTTTCATCACAGTGCTCCATGATATCTTTAATCAAAATTCTACATGACCACTCTCATCACAATGCAAGATGACCAATGTCATCACAATGCCCCATGACACGTGTCATCACAATTTGCCTTGGCCCTTGTCATCTCAATGCTGTATGAACCGTGTCATCACTAGGTTCCAGGACACTTGTCATCACACTGATCCATGACCACTTTCATCACAATGCTCCATGAACTCTGTTATCTCAATGCTCCATGGCCTTTGTATTCACAAGGCTCTAATGTCCCGATAATCGCGTTCCTCCATGAACACTTTCATCACAATGCTCCTTGACCACTGTCACCCTAATGCCCCATGACGCCTCTCATCACTGTGCTCTAAGGCCAGTCTCACCAAAATGCTCCATGATCTGTGTCAGCACAATATTGCATGACACGTCATCACAATGCTCCATGATCCCTGTAATCACAATGATCCCTGCCAATATCATCACAATGCTCCATGTCTCCTGTAATCACAATGCTCCATGGCTCATGTCATCACAATGCTCCATGACCGCTGTCATCACAATGCTCTATGGCCTTTTTTCATCACAATGCTCCGTGACCCCTGTCAACACAATGCCTGATGACCCCTGTCATCAAAATGCTAAATGGCACTTGTCATCACAATGCTCTATAACGCCTGTCATCACTATTCTCCATGTCACTTGTTATCACAATGCTCCATAGCCCCTGTAATCACAGTACTCCTTGACCCCTTTCATCACAATGCCCAATGCCACCTCTCATCACAATTCTCCATGGCATTTGTCATGACGATGCTCCATGTCCCCTCTCATCAAAATGATCCATGCCCTTGTCATCAAAATGCTCCAGAACTCTTGTCATCATATTGCTCCATCCCAATGTCATCAAAATGCCCCATGACACTTGTCATCACAATGCTCCACGGCCTTTGTCATCACAATGTTCCATGGCCCCTGTCATCACAATGCTCCATGCCCTTGTCATCAAAATGCTCCAGAACTCTTTTCATCATAATCCTCCTTGCCAATGTCATCAAAATACCCCATGACACATGTCATCACAATGCTCCTTGGCCTTTGTCATCACAATATTCCATGGCCCCTGTCATCACAGTGCTCCATGATACCTTTCATCACAATTCTAGATGACCACTGTCATCACAATGCCCCATGACAGATGTCATCACAATTTGCCAAGGTCCTTGTCATCACATGCTCCATGAACCGTGTCATCAAAAGGTTCCAGGACACTTGTCATCACAATGATCCATGATCACTTTCATCACAATGCTCCATGAAACCTGTCATCTCAATGCTCCATAGCCTTTGTATTCACAATGCTCCATGGCCCCTGTAATCACAGTGCTCCATGACCCCTTTCATCACAATGCTCCAAGACAGCCGCTGTCATCACAATGCCCCATGACGCCTGCCATCACAAATCTCCAAGGCCTCTCTTACCAAAATGCTCCATGATCCCTGTCAGCACAATGTTCCATGACACTTTTCATCACAATACTCCATGATCCCTATCCTCACAAAATTGTCTGCCCATATCATCACAATGCTCCTTGTCACCTTTAATCACAATGCTCCATGCCCTTTTCTCACAATACTCCAGAATTCTTGTCATCGCAATGTTCCTTGACCGTGTCATCACAATGATCCATGACCCTTGTCATCACAATGCTCCATGACCCCTGTCATCACAATGATCCATGTCTCCTTTCCTCACAGTGCTCCAGTACCCTTTTCATGACAATGCTCCATGCCATTGTCAGCACAATGCTCCTTGGATCCTGTCATCAAAATGCTCCATCCACTTTTAATCGCAATGCTCCAGATATATTATCACTACAATGCTCCATGCCTGTTTCAACACAATGCTCCATGACCCCTGTCATCAAAATGCTTTATGAACGTTGTTATCAGAATGTTCCATGACCCCTGTCATCAAAATGATCCATGACCATTGTCATCACAATGTTGCATGATAACTTTCATCCCAGTTCTCTGTGACGGCTGTCATCACAATGCTCCAGGACAATTTTCATCACAATTCTCCATGTCCCCTCTCATCACATTGCCCCATAACCCCTGTAATCACAATACTCCATGACCCTGTCATCACAGTGCTACATGACACCTGTTATCACATTGTTCCATGGCCTATGTATTCACAATGCTCCATGGACCCTGTAATCACACTGCTCCATGTTCCCTTTCAACACAATGCTCCATGACCACTGTCGTCACAACGTTCCATGCAAGTTGTCATCAAAATGCTCCATGACCCCGGTCACCACAAGGTTCCCTGCCCTTGTCATCACAATGCTCCATGACCCTTGTAATCACAATGGTATATGGCCTTCTCATCACAAAGTTCCATGGCCTCTGTCATCACCATGCTCCAAGGTCTTTCTCATCACAATGCTCTATGACCCCTGTCATCACAATGACTGATGACCATAGTCATCACAATGCTCCAATGCCCCTGTAATCACAATGCCTCATGGTCGTTGTAATCACAATGCTCAAAGACCCCTGTCATCAAAATGCTCCATGCCGTTGTCATCACAATGCTCCATGGCCCCTGTAATCACAATGCTCCATGCCCTTGTCATCACAATGCTCCAGAACAGTTGTCATCATAATACTCCATTCCCGTGTCATCCCATTGCTCAATGACACTTGTCATCAAAATGTTCCTTGGCCTTTGTCATCACAGTGCTCCATGATACCTTTAATCAAAATTCTACATGACCACAGTCTTCACAATGCAAGATGACCAATGTCATCACAATGCCCCATGACACGTGTCATCATAATTCGCCTTGGCCCTTGTCATCTCAATGCTGTAGGAAACGTGTCATCACTAGGTTCAAGGACACTTGTGATCACAGTGATCCATGACCACTTTCATCACAATGCTCCATGAACTCTGTTATCTCAATGCTCCATGGCCTTTGTATTCACAATGCTCCAATGTCCCGATAATCGCGTTGCTCCATGAACACTTTCATCACAATGCTCCTTGACCACTGTCACCATAATGCCCCATGACGTCTCTCATCACTGTGCTCCAAGGCCACTCTCATCAAAAAGCTCCATGATCTGCGTCAGCCCAATATTGCATGACACTTGTCATCACAATGCTCTATGATCCCTGTAATCACAATGATGCCTGCCAATGTCATCACAATGTTCCATGGCCCCTGTCATCACAATGCTCCATGCCCTTGTCATCAAAATGCTCCAGAACTCTTTTCATCATAATCCTCCTTGCCAATGTCATCAAAATACCCCATGACACATGTCATCACAATGCTCCATGGCCTTTGTCATCACAATATTCCATGGCCCCTGTCATCACAGTGCTCCATGATACCTTTCATCACAATTCTAGATGACCACTGTCATCACAATGCCCCATGACAGATGTCATCACAATTCGCCAAGGTCCTTGTCATCACATGCTCCATGAACCGTGTCATCAAAAGGTTCCAGGACACTTGTCATCACAATGATCCATGATCACTTTCATCACAATGCTCCATGAAACCTGTCATCTCAATGCTCCATAGCCTTTGTATTCACAATGCTCCATGGCCCCTGTAATCACAGTGCTCCATGACCCCTTTCATCACAATGCTCCAAGACAGCCGCTGTCATCACAATGCCCCATGACGCCTGCCATCACAAATCTCCAAGGCCTCTCTTACCAAAATGCTCCATGATCCCTATCAGCACAATGTTCCATGACACTTTTCATCACAATACTCCATGATCCCTATCCTCACAAAATTATCTGCCCATATCATCACAATGCTCCTTGTCACCTTTAATCACAATGCTCCATGCCCTTTTCTCACAATACTCCAGAATTCTTGTCATCGCAATGTTCCTTGACCGTGTCATCACAATGATCCATGACCCTTGTCATCACAATGCTCCATGACCCCTGTCACCACAATGATCCATGACTCCTTTCCTCACAGTGCTCCAGTACACTTTTCATCACAATGCTCCATGCCATTGTCAGAACAATGCTCCTTGGACCCTGTCATCAAAATGCTCCATCCACTTTTAATCGCAATGCTCCAGATATATTATCACTACAATGCTCCATGACTGTTTCAACACAATGCTCCATGATCCCTGTCATCAAAATGCTTTATGAACGTTGTTATCAGAATGTTCCATGACCCCTGTCATCAAAATGATCCATGACCATTGTCTCACAACGCTGCATGATAACTTTCATCCCAATTCTCTGTGACGGCTGTCATCACAATGCTCCAGGACAATTTTCATCACAATTCTCCATGTCCCTTGTCATCACAGTGCTACATGACACCTGTCATCACATTGTTCCATGGCCTATGTATTCACAATGCTCCATGGACCCTGTGATCACACTGCTCCATGTTCCCTTTCAACACAATGCTCCATGACCACTGTCGTCACAACGTTCCATGCAAGTTGTCATCAAAATGCTCCATGACCCCGGTCACCACAAGGTTCCCTGCCCTTGTCATCACAATGCTCCATGACCCTTGTAATCACAATGGTACATGGCCTTCTCATCACAAAGTTCCATGGCCTCTGTCATCACCATGCTCCATGGTCTTTCTCATCACAATGCTTTATGACCCCTGTCATCACAAAGAATGATGACCATAGTCATCACAATGCTCCAATGCCCCTGTCATCACAATGCCTCATGGTCGTTGTAATCACAATGCTCAAAGACCCCTGTCATCAAAATGCTCCATGCCGTTGTCATCACAATGCTCCATGGCCCCTGTAATCACAATGCTCCATGCCCTTGTCATCACAATGATCCAGAACAGTTGTCATCATAATACTCCATTCCCGTGTCATCCCATTGCTCTATGACACTTGTCATCAAAATGTTCCTTGGCCTTTGTCATCACAGTGCTCCATGATACCTTTAATCAAAATTCTACATGACCACAGTCTTCACAATGCAAGATGACCAATGTCATCACAATGCCCCATGACACGTGTCATCATAATTCGCCTTGGCCCTTGTCATCTCAATGCTGTAGGAAACGTGTCATCACTAGGTTCCAGGACACTTGTCATCACAGTGATCCATGACCACTTTCATCACAATGCTCCATGAACTCTGTTATCTCAATGCTCCATGGCCTTTGTATTCACAATGCTCCATTGTCCCGATAATCGCGTTGCTCCATGAACACTTTCATCACAATGCTCCTTGACCACTGTCACCATAATGCCCCATGACGTCTCTCATCACTGTGCTCCAAGGCCACTCTCATCAAAATGCTCCATGATCTGCGTCAGCCCAATATTGCATGACACTTGTCATCACAATGCTCTATGATCCCTGTAATCACAATGATGCCTGCCAATGTCATCACAATGCTCCATGTCTCCTGTAATCTCAATGCTCCATGCCCTTGTCATCACAATGCACCAGGTCTGTTGTCATCACCATGCTTCATGCCCGTGTCATCACAATGCTCCATGAATCTTGTCTTCACATTGCTCCATGGCCAATATCATCACAAGGCTCCATGACCCCTGTCATCACAATGCTCTCTGGCCTTTGTCATCACAATGCTACGTGACCCCTGTCAACACAATGCCTGATGACCCCTGTCATCAAAATGCTAAATGGCACTTGTCATCACAGTGCTCTATAACGCCTATCACCACTATTCTCCATGTCACTTGTTATCACAATGCTCCATGGCCCATGTAATCACAGTACTCCATGACCCCTTTCATCACAATGCCCAATGCTACCTCTCATCACAATTCTCCATGGCATTTGTCATCACGATGCTCCATGACACCTGTCATCATAATGCTCCATGACACTTGTCATCAAAATGCTCGATGCCCCTTGTCATCACAATGTTCCTTGGTGCTTTTCATTGCAATGCTCCATGACAACTTTCATCAAAATTCTCCAAGATTTGTTTCATCACAATGCTCTATGGCCCTTGTCATTACAAATCCACAGGATCCCTTTCATCACAATTCTCCATGGCAACTTACATAAAAAAGCTCCATGCCCCTGTCATCACAATGTCCAATGATACCTGTTTTTACAATGATCCATGACCCTTGTCATCACAAGGCTTCCTGTCCCTTGTATTCACAATGCTCCATGGCCCTTGTCATCACAATGCTCCATAGCAAATTTCATCGCAATGCTCAATGACCGCTTTCAGCACAATGCCACATGACCCCTGTCATTACGATGCTCCATGGCACTTGTCATCACAATGCTCCATGAAACATTTCCTCACAATGCTCCAGTACACCTTTCATCCAAATTCCCAATGGCCACTGTCATCACAATTCTCCATGACCCCTGTCATCGTAATTGTCCATGACCCGTTTCCTCTCAATGCTTAATGACACCTGTCATCACAATCCTTCATGGCCTTTGTCATCACAATGCTCCATGGCCCCTGTAACCACAGTGCTCCATGACCCGTTTCATCTCAATGCTCCATGACCTTACTCATCACAATGCCCTATGACCCCTTTAATCACAATACTCCATGGCCCTTGTCATCACAATACTCGATGAACCGTGTCATCACAGTGTTCCAGGACATATGTCATCACAATCATCCAAGACTACTTTCATCACAATGCTCCAATACACCTGGCATCACAATGCTCCATGTCCCCTGTTATCATATTGCTCCATGATCTCTTTCATCACAATGCTCCATGACCACTGTCATCACCATGCCTCATGACGCCTGTCATCTCAATGCTCCATGGCCCCTTTCGTCACAAAGCTCCATGAACCCAGTCATCACAATGTTCCTAGCCCTTTTCATGACAATGCTCCATGGGCCCTGTCATCACAATGCTCCATGCCCTTTTCATCAAAATGCTCCAGAACTCTTGTCATCATAATGCTCCATGCCAATGTCATCAAAATGCCCCATGACACTTGTCATCACAATGCTCCATGGCCTTTGTCATCACAATGTTCCATGGCCCCTGTCATCACAGTGCTCCATGATACCTTTCATCACAATCTAGATGACCACTGTCATCACAATGCCCCATGAGAGATGTCCTCACAATTCGCCATGGTCCTTGTCATTACAATGCTCCATGAACCGTGTCATCACAAGGTTCCAGGACACTTTTCATCACAATGATCCATGATCACTTTCATCACAATGCTCCATGAACCCTGTCATCTCAATGCTCCATAGCCTTTGTATTCACAATGCTCCATGGCCCCTTTTCATCACAGTGCTCCATGACCCCTTTTATCCCAATGCTCCAAGACCGCTGTCATCACAATGCCCTATGACGCCTGCCATCACAAATCTCCAAGGCCTCTCTTACCAAAACGCTCCATGATCTCTGTCAGCACAATGTTCCATGACACTTTTCATCACAATGCTCCATGACCCCTTTCATCACAATGTTCTCTGCCCATATCATCACAATGCCCCTTGTCACCTTTAATCACAATGCTCCATGCCCTTTCATCACAATGCTCCAGAATTCTTGTCATCGCAATGTTCCTTGACTGTGTCATCAGAATGCTCCATGACACTTGTCATCACAAAGCTCATGACCCCTGTAATCACAATGATCCATGACTCCTTTCCTCACAGTGCTCCAGTACCATTTTTATCACAATCGTCCATGACATTGTCAGCACAATTCTCCTTGAACCCTATCATCAAAATGCTCCATCCCCTTTTCATCACAATGCTCCAGATATCCTATCATTACAATGCTCCATACCCGTGTCAACACAATGCTCCATGACCCCTCTCATCAAAATGCTTTATGAACCTTGTTATCAGAATGTTCCATGACCACTGTCATGAAAATGATCCATGACCGTTGTCATCACAATGCTGCATGATACCTTTCATCCAAATTCTCTGTGACCGCTATCATCACAAAGCTCCAGGACAATTTTCATCACAATGCTCCATGCCCCCTGTCATCACAGTGACCCATAACCCCTGTAATCACAATGCTGCATGACCCTGTCATCACAATGCCCCATGACAGATGTCATCACAATTCGCCATGGTTCTTGTCATCACAATGCTCCATGAACCGTGTCATCACAAGGTTCCAGGACACTTGTCATCACAATGATCCATGATCACTTTCATCACAATGCTCCATGAAACCTGTCATCTCAATGCTCCATAACCTTTGTAGTCACAATGCTCCATGGCCCCTGTAATCACAGAGCTCCATGACCCCATTTATCACAATGCTCCAGGACCGCTGTCATCACAATGCCCCATGACGCCTGCCATCACAAATCTCCAAGGCCTCTCTTACCAAAAAGCTCCATGATCCCTGTCAGGACAACGTTCCATGACACTTTTCATCACAATGCTCCATTACCCCTGTCATCACAAAGTTCTCTGCCCATATCATCACAATGCTCCTTGTCACCTTTAATCACAATGCTCCATGCCGTTTCATCACAATGCTCCAGAATTCTTGTCATCGTAATGTTCCTTGACTGTGTCATCACAATGCTCCATGACCCTTGTCATCACAAAGCTCCATGGCCCCTGTCAACACAATGATCCATGACTCCTTTCCTCACAGTGCTCCAGTACCCTTTTCATCACAATGCTCCATGCCATTGTCAGCACAATGCTCCTTGGACCCTCTCATCAAAATGCTATATCCCCTTTTCATCACAATGCTATATATAACCTATCATTACAATGCTCCATGTCCATGTCAACACAATGCTCCATGACCCCTCTCATCAAAATGCTTTATGAACCTTATTATCAGAATGTTCCATGACCCCTGTCATCAAAATGATCCATGCCCATTGTCATCACAATGCTGCATGATACCTTTCATCCCAATTCTCTGTGACTGCTGTCATCACAAAGCTCCAGGACAATTTTCATCACAATGCTCCATGCCCCCTGTCATCACAGTGCACCATAACCCCTGTAATCACAATGATCCATGACCCTGTCATCACAATGCTACATGACCCCTGTCATAACATTGTTCCATGGCCTATGTATTAACAATGCTCCATGGACCCTGTAATCACACTACTCCATGCTCCCTTTCAACACAGTGCTCCATGACCCCTGTCATCACAATGTTCCATGAAAGTTGTCATCAAAATGCTCCGTTTCCCCGGTCACCACAAGGTTCCCTGCCCTTGTCATCACAATGGTCCATGACCCTTGGAATCACAATGGTACATGGCCTTGTCATCACAATGTTCCATGGCCTCTGTCATCAACATGCTCCATGGTCTTTCTCATCACAATGCTCTATGACACCTGTCATCACAATGCTTGATGACCATTGTCATCACAATGCTCCAAGGCCCTTGTCATCACAATGCTCCAGAACACTTGTCATCATAATGCTCCATTCCCGTGTCATCCCATTGCACAATGACACTTGTCATCAAAATGTTCCTTTGCCTTTGTCATCACAGTGCTCCATGATACCTTTAATCAAAATTCTACATGACCACTGTTATCACAATGCAAGGTGACCGATGTCATCACAATGCCCCATGACACGTGTCATCACAATTCGCCTTGGCCCTTGTCATCACAATGTTGTAGGAACCGTGTCATCAATAGGTTCCAGGACACTTGTCATCACAGTGATTCATGACCACTTTCATCACAATGCTCCATGAACTCTGTTATCTCAATGCTCCATGGCCTTTGTTTTCACAATGATCCATTGTCCCGATAATCGCGTTGCTCCATGAACTCTTTCATCACAATGCTCCTTGACCACTGTCACCATAATGCCCCATGACATCTCTCATCACTGTGCTCCAAGGCGACTCTCATCAAAATGCTCCATGATCTGTGTCAGCACAATATTGCATGACATTTGTCATAACAATGCTCCATGATCCCTGTAATCACAATGATCCCTGCCAATGTCATCACAATGCTCCATGACTCCTTTAATCACAATGCTCCATGCCCTTGTCATCACAATTCTCCAGGTCTGTTGTCATCATCATGCTTCATGCCCGTGTCATCACAATGCTCCATGAATCTTGTCTTCGCAGTGCTCCATGACCCATGTCATCAAAATGCTCCATGACCCCGTCATCACAATGCTCTATGGCCTTTGTCATCACAATGCTACTTGACCCCTATCAGCACAATGCCTGATTATCCCTGTCATCAAAATGCTAAATGGCACTTGTCATCACAATGCTCTATGATGCCTGTCATCACTAATCTCTATATCACTTGTTATCACAATGCTCCATGGCCCCTGTAATCACAGTAATCCATGACCCCATTCATCACAATGCCCTAGGCCACCTCTCATCACAATTCTCCATGGCATTTGTCATCACGATGCTCCAAGACCCCTGTCATCAAAATGCTTTATGAATCTTGTTATCAGAAGTTTCCATGACCACTGTCCTCAAAATGATCCATGACCATTGTCATCACATTGCTCCATGATACTTTTCATCAAAATTCTCTGTGACCGCTGTCATCACAATGCTCCAGGACAATTTTCATCACAATGCTCCATGACCCTGTCATCACAATGTTACATGACACCTGTCATCACATTGTTCCATGGCCTATGTTTTCACAATGCTCCATGACCCCTGTCATCGCAATGTTCCATGAAAGTTGTCATCAAAATGCTCCATGACCCCGGTCACCACAAGGTTCCCTGGCCTTGTCATCACAATGCTCCATGACTCTTGTGGTCACAACGATACATGGCCTTTTCAGCACTATGTTCCATGTCCTCTGCCGTCACCATGTTACATGGTCTTTCTCATCACAATTCTCTATGACCCCTGTCATCACAATTCTTGATGACCATTGTCATCACAATGCTCCAAGGCCCCTGTCATCACAATGCCTCATGGTCTTGTAATCACAATGCTCAATGAACCCTGTCATCACAATGCGCCATGCCGTTGTCATCACAATGCTCCATGGCCCCTGTAATCACACTACTCCATGACCCCTTTCATCACAATGCCCAATGCCACCTCTCATCACAATTATCCATGGCATTTGTCATCACGATGCTCCATGACACCTGTCATCACAATGCTCCATGACACTTGTCATCACAATGCTCGATGGCCCTTGTCATCACAATGTTCCTTGGTGCTTTTCCTCGCAATGCTCCATGACAACTTTCATCAAAGTACTCCAAGATTTGTTTCATCACAATGCTCCATGGCCCTTGTCGTTACAAATCCACATGATCCATTTCATCACAATTCTCCTTAGCAACTTACATAAAAAAGCTCCATTCCCCTGTCATCACAATGCCCAATGATACCTGTTTTAACAATGATCCATGACCCTTGTCATCACAAGGCTCCATGTCTCTTGTATTCACAATGCTCCATGGCCCTTGTCATCACAATGCTGCATAACAATTTTCATCGCAATATTCCAAGACCGCATTCAGCACAATGCCCCATATCCCCTGTCATCATGATGCTCCATGGCCCTTGTCATCACAATGCTCCATGAAACATTTCCTCACAATGCTCCAGTACGCCTTTCATCCAAATTCCCCATGGCCACTGTCATCACAATTCTCCATGACACCTGTCATCGTAATGGTCCATGACCCGTTTCGTCTCAATGCTCCATGACACCTGTCATCACAAAGCTCCATGGCCTTTGTCATCACAATGCTCCATGGCCCCTGTAATCACAGTGCTCCATGACCCGTTTCATCTCAATGCTCCATGACCTCACTCATCACAATGCCCCATGACCCCTTTAATCACAATGCTCCATGGCCCGTGTCATCATAATACTCGATGAACCGTGTCATCACAGTGTTCCAGGACACATGTCATCACAATGATCCATGACTACTTTCATCACAATGCTCCAATACACCTGTCATCACAATGCTTCATGGCCCCTGTTATCATATTGCTCCATGATCTCTTTCATCACAATGCTCCAAGACCACTGTCATCACAATGCCTCATGAGGCCTTTCATCTCAATGCTCCATGGCCCCTTTCATCACAATGCTCCATGAACCCAGTCATCACAATGTTCCCTGTCCTTTTCATGACAATGCTCCATGGGCCCTCTCATCACAATGCTCCATGCCCTTGTCATCAAAATGCTCCAGAACTCTTGTCATCATAATGCTCCATGCCAATGTCATCAAAATGCCCCATGACACTTGTCATCACAATGCTCCATGGCCTTTGTCATCACAATGTTCCATGGCCCCTGTCATCACAGTGCTCCATGATACCTTTCATAAAAATCTAGATGACCACTGACATCACAATGCCGCATGACAGATGTCATCACAATTCGCCATGGTCCTTTTCATTACAATACTCCATGGCCTTTGTCATCACAATGTTCCATGGTCCCTGTCATCACAGTGCTCCATGATACCTTTCATCACAATCTAGATGACCACTGTCATCACAATCCCCCATGAGATATGGCATCACAATTCGCCATGGTCCTTGTCATCACAATTCTCCATTAACCGTGTCATCACAGGGTTCCAGGAAACTTGTCATAACAATGATCCATGATCACATTCATCACAATGCTCCATAAACCCTGTCATCACAAAGCTCCATAGCCTTTGTGTTCACAATTCTCCATGGTCCCTGAAATCACAGTGCTCTATGACCCATTTCATCACAATGCTCCAAGACCGCTGTCATCACAATGCCCCATGACTCCTGCCATCACAAATCTCCAAGGCCTCTCTTACCAAAAAGCTCCATGATCCCTGTCAGCACAACGTTCCATGACACTTTTCATCACAATGCTCCATGAACCCTGTCATCACAGAGTTCTCTGCCCATATCATCACAATGCTCCTTTTCACCTTTAATCACAGTGCTCCATGCCCTTTCATCACAATGCTCCAGAATTCTTGTCATCGCAAAGTTTCTTGAACGTGTCATCACAATTCTCCATGACACTTGTCATCACAAAGCTCCATGACCCCTGTCTTCACAATGATCCATGACTCCTTTCCTCACTGTGCTCCAGTACCTTTTTCATCACAATGCTCCATGCCATTGTCAGCACAATGCTCCTTGGACCCTGTCATCAAAATGCTCCATCCCCTTTTCATCACAATGCTCCAGATATCCTATCATTACAATGCTCCATGCCCGTGTCAACACAATGCTCCTTGACCCTTGTTATCAAAATGCTTTATGAAACTTGTTCTCAGAATGTTCCATGACCCCGTCATCAAAATGGTCCATGACCATTGTCATCACGATGCTGCATGATACCTTTCATCCCAATTCTCTGTGACCGCTGTCATCACAATGCTCCAGGATAATTTTCATCACAATGCTCCATGCCCCCTGTTATCACAGTGCCCCATAACCCCTGTAATCACAATGCTGCATGACCCTGTCATCACAGTGCTCCATGACCCCTGTCATCACATTGTTCCATGGCCTATGTATTCACAATGCTCCATGGACCCTGTAATCACACTGCTCCATGTTCCCTTTCAACACAATGCTCCATGACCCCTGTCATCACAACCTTCCATGAAAGTTGTCATCAAAATGCTCCATGACCCAGGTCACCACAACTTTCCCTGCTCTTTTCATCACAATGCTCCATGACCCTTGTAATCACAATCGTACGTGGCCTTGTCATCACAAATTTCCATGGCCTCTGTCATCACCATGCTCCATGGTCTTTCTCATCACAGTGGTCTATGACCCCTGTTCTCACAATGATTGATGACCATTGTCATCACAATGCGCCAAGGCTCCTGTCATCACAATGCCTCATTGTCTTTGTAATCACAGTGCTCAACGACCCCTGTCATGTAAATACTCCATGTGGTTGTCATCACACTGCTCCAGGTTTGTGGTCATCACCATGCTTCATGCCCCGTGTCATCACAATGCTCCATGAATCTTGTCTTCACAATGCTCTATGGCCTTTGTAATCACAGTGCTCTGTGACCCATGTCGACACATTGCCTGATGAACCCTGTCATCAAAATGCTAAATGGCACTTGTCATCACAATGCTCTATGACACCTGTCATCACTATTCTCCATGTCACTTGTTATCACAATGCTCCATGGACCCTGTAATCACAGTACTTCATGACCCCTTTCATCACAATGCCCAATGCCACCTCTCATCACAATTCTCCATGGCATTTGTCATCACGATGAACCATGACACCTGTCATCACAATGCTCCATGACACTTGTCATCACAATGCTCGATGGCCCTTGTCATCCCAATGTTCCTTGGTGCTTTTCATCACAATGCTCCATGACAACTTTCATCAAAATACTCCAAGATTTGTTTCCTCACAATGCTCCATAGCCCTTGTCATTACAAATCCACATGATCCCTTTCATCATAATTCTCCATGGCAACTTACATAAAAATGCTCCATGCCCCTGTCATCACAATGCCCAATGATACCTGTTTTTACAATGATCCATGACCCTTGTCATCACAAGGCTCCATGTCTCTTGTATTCACCATGCTCCATGGTCCTTGTCATCACAATGCTCCGTGGTGCTTTTCATCGCAAGGCTCCATGACTGCTTTCAGCACAATGCCCCATGACCCCGGTCATCACGATGCTCCATGGCCTTTGTCATCACAATTCTCCATGAAACATTTCCTCACAATGCCCCAGTACGCCTTTCATCCAAATTCCCCATGGCCACTGTCATCACAATTCTCCATGACCCTGTCATCGTAATGGTCCATGACCCATTTCATCTCAATACTCCATGACACCTGTCATCACAATGCTCCATGGCCTTTGTCATCACAATGCTCCATGGCCCCTGTAATCACAGTGCTCCATGACCCGTTTCATCTCAATGCTCCATGACCTCACTCATCACAATGCCCCATGACCCCTTTAATCACAATGCTCCATGGCCCGTGTCATAATAATACTCGATGAACCGTGTCATCACAGTGTTCCAGGACACATGTCATCACAATGATCCATGACTACTTTCATCACAATGCTCCAATACACCTGTCATCACAATGCTTCATGGCCCCTGTTATCATATTGCTCCATGATATCTTTCATCACAATGCTCCAAGACCACTCTCATCACCATGCCTCATGAGGCCTGTCATCTCAATGCTCCATGGCCCCTTTCATCACAATGCTCCATGAACCCAGTCATCACAATGTTCCCTGTCCTTTTCATGACAATGCTCCATGGGCCCTCTCATCACAATGCTCCATGCCCTTGTCATCAAAATGCTCCAGAACTCTTGTCATCATAATGCTCCATGCCAATGTCATCAAAATGCCCCATGACACTTGTCATCACAATGCTCCATGGCCTTTGTCATCACAATGTTCCATGGCCCCTGTCATCACAGTGCTCCATGATACCTTTCATAAAAATCTAGATGACCACTGACATCACAATGCCGCATGACAGATGTCATCACAATTCGCCATGGTCCTTTTCATTACAATACTCCATGGCCTTTGTCATCACAATGTTCCATGGTCCCTGTCATCACAGTGCTCAATGATACCTTTCATCACAATCTAGATGACCACTGTCATCACAATCCCCCATGAGATATGGCATCACAATTCGCCATGGTCCTTGTCATCACAATGCTCCATTAACCGTGTCATCACAAGGTTCCAGGACACTTGTCATCACAATGATCCATGATCACATTCATCACAATACTCCATAAACCCTGTCATCACAAAGCTCCATAGCCTTTGTGTTCACAATTCTCCATGGTCCCTGAAATCACAGTGCTCTATGACCCATTTCATCACAATGCTCCAAGACCGCTGTCATCACAATGCCCCATGATTCCTGCCATCACAAATCTCCAAGGCCTCTCTTACCAAAAAGCTCCATGATCCCTGTCAGCACAACGTTCCATGACACTTTTCATCACAATGCTCCATGAACCCTGTCATCACAGAGTTCTCTGCCCATATCATCACAATGCTCCTTTTCACCTTTAATCACAGTGCTCCATGCCCTTTCATCACAATGCTCCAGAATTCTTGTCATCGCAAAGTTTCTTGAACGTGTCATCACAATTCTCCATGACACTTGTCATCACAAAGCTCCATGACCCCTGTCTTCACAATGATCCATGACTCCTTTCCTCACTGTGCTCCAGTACCTTTTTCATCACAATGCTCCATGCCATTGTCAGCACAATGCTCCTTGGACCCTGTCATCAAAATGCTCCATCCCCTTTTCATCACAATGCTCCAGATATCCTATCATTACAATGCTCCATGCCCGTGTCAACACAATGCTCCTTGACCCTTGTTATCAAAATGCTTTATGAAACTTGTTCTCAGAATGTTCCATGACCCCGTCATCAAAATGGTCCATGACCATTGTCATCACGATGCTGCATGATACCTTTCATCCCAATTCTCTGTGACCGCTGTCATCACAATGCTCCAGGATAATTTTCATCACAATGCTCCATGCCCCCTGTTATCACAGTGCCCCATAACCCCTGTAATCACAATGCTGCATGACCCTGTCATCACAGTGCTCCATGACCCCTGTCATCACATTGTTCCATGGCCTATGTATTCACAATGCTCCATGGACCCTGTAATCACACTGCTCCATGTTCCCTTTCAACACAATGCTCCATGACCCCTGTCATCACAACCTTCCATGAAAGTTGTCATCAAAATGCTCCATGACCCAGGTCACCACAACTTTCCCTGCTCTTTTCATCACAATGCTCCATGACCCTTGTAATCACAATCGTACGTGGCCTTGTCATCACAAATTTCCATGGCCTCTGTCATCACCATGCTCCATGGTCTTTCTCATCACAGTGGTCTATGACCCCTGTTCTCACAATGATTGATGACCATTGTCATCACAATGCGCCAAGGCTCCTGTCATCACAATGCCTCATTGTCTTTGTAATCACAGTGCTCAACGACCCCTGTCATGTAAATACTCCATGTGGTTGTCATCACACTGCTCCAGGTTTGTGGTCATCACCATGCTTCATGCCCCGTGTCATCACAATGCTCCATGAATCTTGTCTTCACAATGCTCTATGGCCTTTGTAATCACAGTGCTCTGTGACCCATGTCGACACATTGCCTGATGAACCCTGTCATCAAAATGCTAAATGGCACTTGTCATCACAATGCTCTATGACACCTGTCATCACTATTCTCCATGTCACTTGTTATCACAATGCTCCATGGACCCTGTAATCACAGTACTTCATGACCCCTTTCATCACAATGCCCAATGCCACCTCTCATCACAATTCTCCATGGCATTTGTCATCACGATGAACCATGACACCTGTCATCACAATGCTCCATGACACTTGTCATCACAATGCTCGATGGCCCTTGTCATCCCAATGTTCCTTGGTGCTTTTCATCACAATGCTCCATGACAACTTTCATCAAAATACTCCAAGATTTGTTTCCTCACAATGCTCCATAGCCCTTGTCATTACAAATCCACATGATCCCTTTCATCATAATTCTCCATGGCAACTTACATAAAAATGCTCCATGACCCTGTCATCACAATGCCCAATGATACCTGTTTTTACAATGATCCATGACCCTTGTCATCACAAGGCTCCATGTCTCTTGTATTCACCATGCTCCATGGTCCTTGTCATCACAATGCTCCGTGGTGCTTTTCATCGCAAGGCTCCATGACTGCTTTCAGCACAATGCCCCATGACCCCGGTCATCACGATGCTCCATGGCCTTTGTCATCACAATTCTCCATGAAACATTTCCTCACAATGCCCCAGTACGCCTTTCATCCAAATTCCCCATGGCCACTGTCATCACAATTCTCCATGACCCTGTCATCGTAATGGTCCATGACCCATTTCATCTCAATACTCCATGACACCTGTCATCACAATGCTCCATGGCCTTTGTCATCACAATGCTCCATGGCCCCTGTAATCACAGTGCTCCATGACCCGTTTCATCTCAATGCTCCATGACCTCACTCATCACAATGCCCCATGACCCCTTTAATCACAATGCTCCATGGCCCGTGTCATAATAATACTCGATGAACCGTGTCATCACAGTGTTCCAGGACACATGTCATCACAATGATCCATGACTACTTTCATCACAATGCTCCAATACACCTGTCATCACAATGCTTCATGGCCCCTTTTATCATATTGCTCCATGATATCTTTCATCACAATGCTCCAAGACCACTCTCATCACCATGCCTCATGAGGCCTGTCATCTCAATGCTCCATGGCCCCTTTCATCACAATGCTCCATGAACCCAGTCATCACAATGTTCCCTGTCCTTTTCATGACAATGCTCCATGGGCCCTCTCATCACAATGCTCCATGCCCTTGTCATCAAAATGCTCCAGAACTCTTGTCATCATAATGCTCCATGCCAATGTCATCAAAATGCCCCATGACACTTGTCATCACAATGCTCCATGGCCTTTGTCATCACAATGTTCCATGGCCCCTGTCATCACAGTGCTCCATGATACCTTTCATAAAAATCTAGATGACCACTGACATCACAAGGCCGCATGACAGATGTCATCACAATTCGCCATGGTCCTTTTCATTACAATACTCCATGGCCTTTGTCATCACAATGTTCCATGGTCCCTGTCATCACAGTGCTCCATGATACCTTTCATCACAATCTAGATGACCACTGTCATCACAATCCCCCATGAGATATGGCATCACAATTCGCCATGGTCCTTGTCATCACAATGCTCCATTAACCGTGTCATCACAGGGTTCCAGGAAACTTGTCATAACAATGATCCATGATCACATTCATCACAATGCTCCATGAACCCTGTCATCTCAAAGCTCCATAGCCTTTGTGTTCACAATGCTCCATGGTCCCTGTCATCACAGTGAACCATTACCCCTTTTTTCACAACGCTCCAAGACCGCTGTCATCACAATGCCCCATGACTCCTGCCATCACAAATCTCCAAGGCCTCTCTTACCAAAAAGCTCCATGATCCCTGTCAGCACAACGTTCCATGACACTTTTCATCACAATGCTCCATGAACCCTGTCATCACAAAGTTCTCTGCCCATATCATCACAATGCTCCTTGTCACCTTTAATCACAATGCTCCATGCCCTTTCATCACAATGCTCCAGAATTCTTGTCATCGCAAAGTTTCTTGAACGTGTCATCACAATTCTCCATGACACTTGTCATCACAAAGCTCCATGACACCTGTCGTCACAATGATCCATGACTCCTTTCCTCACTGTGCTCCAGTACCTTTTTCATCACAATGCTCCATGCCATTGTCAGCACAATGCTCCTTGGACCCTGTCATCAAAATGCTCCATCCCCTTTTCATCACAATGCTCCAGATATCCTATCATTACAATGCTCCATGCCCGTGTCAACACAATGCTCCTTGACCCTTGTTATCAAAATGCTTTATGAACCTTGCTCTCAGAATGTTCCATGACCCCGTCATCAAAATGATCCATGACTGTTGTCATCACAATGCTGCATGATACATTTCATCCCAATTCTCTGTGACCGCTGTCATCACAAGGCTCCAGGATAATTTTCATCACAATGCTCCATGCCCCCTGTCATCACAGTGCCCCATAACCCCTGTAATCACAATGCTGCATGACCCTGTCATCACAGTGCTACATGACCCCTGTCATCACATTGTTCCATGGCCTATGTATTCACAATGCTCCATGGACCCTGTAATCACACTGCTCCATGTTCCCTTTCAACACAATGCTCCATGACCCCTGTCATCACAACCTTCCATGAAAGTTGTCATCAAAATGCTCCATGACCCAGGTCACCACAACTTTCCCTGCTCTTTTCATCACAATGCTCCATGACCCTTGTAATCACAATGGTACGTGGCCTTGTCATCACAAATTTCCATGGCCTCTGTCATCACCATGCTCCATGGTCTTTCTCATCACAATGGTCTATGACCCCTGTTCTCACAATGATTGATGACCATTGTCATCACAATGCGCCAAGGCTCCTGTCATCACAATGCCTCATTGTCTTTGTAATCACAGTGCTCAACGACCCCTGTCATATAAATACTCCATGTGGTTGTCATCACACTGCTCCAGGTTTGTGGTCATCACCATGCTTCATGCCCCGTGTCATCACAATGCTCCATGAATCTTGTCTTCACAATGCTCTATGGCCTTTGTAATCACAGTGCTCCGTGACCCCTGTCAACACATTGCCTGATGAACCCTGTCATCAAAATGCTAAATGGCACTTGTCATCACAATGCTCTATGACACCTGTCATCACTATTCTCCATGTCACTTGTTATCACAATGCTCCATGGACCCTGTAATCACAGTACTCCATGACCCCTTTCATCACAATGCCCAATGCCACCTCTCATCACAATTCTCCATGGCATTTGTCATCACGATGAACCATGACACCTGTCATCACAATGCTCCATGACACTTGTCATCACAATGCTCGATGGCCCTTGTCATCCCAATGTTCCTTGGTGCTTTTCATCGCAATGCTCCATGACAACTTTCATCAAAATACTCCAAGATTTGTTTCCTCACAATGCTCCATAGCCCTTGTCATTACAAATCCACATGATCCCTTTCATCACAATTCTCCATGGCAACTTACATAAAAATGCTCCATGCCCCTGTCATCACAATGCCCAATGATACCTGTTTTTACAATGATCCATGACCCTTGTCATCACAAGGCTCCATGTCCTTTGTATTGACAATGCTCCATGGTCCTTGTCATCACAATGCTCTGTGGTGCTTTTCATCGCAAGGCTCCATGACTGCTTTCAGCACAATGCCCCATGACCCCTGTCATCACGATGCTCCATGGCCTTTGTCATCACAATTCTCCATGAAACATTTCCTCACAATGCCCCAGTACGCCTTTCATCCAAATTCCCCATGGCCACTGTCATCACAATTCTCCATGACCCTGTCATCGTAATGGTCCATGACCCATTTCCTCTCAATACTCCATGACACCTGTCATCACAATGCTCCATGGCCTTTATCATCACAATGCTCCATGGCCCCTGTAATCACAATGCTCCATGACCCGTTTCATCTCAATGCTCCATGACCTCACTCATCACAATGCCCCATGAACCTTGTAATCACAATGCTCCATGGCCCTTGTCATCACAATGCTGCAAGCCTTTGTCATCACACTGCTCCATGGCCCCTGTAATCACAATGCTCCAGATATCCTATCATTACAATGCTCCCTGCCCGTGTCATCACAATGCTCATTGCCATTGTCATCAAAATGCTCCATGTCCCCTGTAATCACAATGCTCCATGCCCTTGTCATCACAATGCTCCAGAACACTTCTCATCATAATACTCCATTCCCCTGTCATCCCATTGCTCATTGACACTTGTCATCAAAATTTTCCTTGGCCTTTGTCTTCACCGTGCTCCTTGATACCTTAAATCAAAATTCTACATGACCACTGTCATCAAAATGCAAGATGACCAATGTCATCACAATGCCCCATGACACGTGTCATCACAATTCGCATTGGCCCTTGTCATCTCAATGCTGTAGGAACCGTGTCATCACTAGGTTCCACGACACTTGTCTTCACAGTGATCCATGACCACTTTCATCACAATGCTCCATGAACTCTGTTATCTCAATGCTCCATGGCCTTTGTATTCACAATGCTCCATTGTCCCGATAATGGCGTTGCTCCATGAACACTTTCATCACAATGCTCTTTGACCACTGTCACCATAACGCCCCATGACGTCTCTCATCACTGTGCTCCAAGGCCACTCTCATCAAAATGCTCCATGATCTGTGTCAGCACAATATTGCATGACACTTGTCATCACAATGCTCTATGATCCCTGTAATCACAATGATCCCTGCCAATGTCATCACAATGCTCCATGTCTCCTGTAATCACAATGCTCCATGCCCTTGTCATCAGAAGGGTTCAGAACTCTTGTCATTATAATGCTCCATGCCAATGTCATCATAATGCCCAATGACACTTGTCTTCACAATGATCCATTACAACTTTCACCACAAAGCTCCATGAACCCTGTCATCTTAATGCTCCATAGCCATTGTATTCACAATGCTCCATGGCCCCTGTAATCACAGTGCTCCATGACCCCTTTCACCACAATGCTCCAAGACCGCTGTCATCACAATGCAAGATGACCAATGTCATCGCAATGCCCCATGACACGTGTCATCACAATTCGCCTTGGCCCTTGTCATCTCAATGCTGTAGGAACCGTGTCATCACTAGGTTCCAGGACACTTGTCATCACAGTGATCCATGACCGCTTTCATCACAATGCTCCATGAACTCTGTTATCTCATTGCTCCATGGCCTTTGTATTCACAATGCTCCATGGCCCCTGTAATCACAGTGCTCCATGACCCCTTTCACCACAATGCTCCATGACCCCTGTCATCACAATGTTCTCTGCCCATATCATCACAATGCTCCTTGTCACCTTTTATCACAATGCTCCATGCCCTTTCATCACAATGCTCCAGAATTCTTGTCATCGCAATGTTCCTTGACCGTGTCATCAAAATGCTCCATGACACTTGTCATCACAAAGCTCCATGACCCCTGTCATCACAATGATCCATGACTACTTTCCTCACAGTGCTCCAGTACCCTTTTCATCACAATGCTCCATGCCATTGTCAGCACAATGCTCCTTGGACCCTGTCATCAAAATGCTCCATCCCCTTTTCATCACAATGCTCCAGATATCCTATCACTACAAAGCTCCATGCCCGTGTCAACACAATACTCCATGAACCCTGTCATCAAAATGCTTTATGAAACTTGTTATCAGAATGTTCCATGACCCCTGTCATCAAAATGATCCATGACCGTTGTCATCAAAATGGTGCATGATACCTTTTATCGCAATTCTCTGTGACCTCTGTCATCACAATGCTCCAAGACAATTTTCATCACAATGCTCCATACCCCTGTCATCACAGTGCCCCATAACACCTGTAATCACAATACTGCCTGGACCCTGTAATAACACTGCTCCATGTTCCCTTTCAACACAATGCTCCATGACCCCTGTCATCACAATGTTCAATGAAAGTTCTCATCAAAATGCTCCATGACCCTGGTCACCACAAGGTTCCCAGCCCTTGTTATCACAATGCTCTATTACCCATGTAATCACAGTGGTACATGGCCTTCTCATCACAATGTTCCATGGCCTCTGTCATCTCCATGCTCCATGGTCTTTCTCATCACAATGCTCTATGACTCCTGTCAACACAATGCTTGATGACCATTGTCATCACAATTCTCCAAGGCCCCAGTCATCAAAATGCCTCATGGTCTTTGTAATCACAATGCTCAATAACCCCTGTCATCACAATGCTACATGCCGTTGTCATCACAATGCTCCATGGCCACTGTAATCACAATGCTCCATGCCCTTGTCATCACAATGCTCCAGAACACTTGTCATCATAATACTCCATTCCCGTTTCATCCCATTGCTCAATGACCCTTGTCATCAAAATGTTCCTTGGACTTTGTCATCACTGTGCTCCATGATACCTTTAATCAAAACTCTACATGACCACTGTCATCAAAATGCAAGATGACCAATGTCATCACAATGCCCCATGACACGTGTCATCACAATTCGCATTGGCCCTTGTCATCTCAATGCTGTAGGCACCGTGTTATCACTAGGTTCCAGGACACTTGTCTTCACAGTGATCCATGACCACTTTCATCACAATGCTCCATGAACTCTGTTATCTCAATGCTCCATGGCCTTTGTATTCACAATGCTCCATTGTCCCGATAATGGCGTTGCTCCATGAACACTTTCATCACAATGCTCTTTGAACACTGTCACCATAACGCCCCATGACGTCTCTCATCACTGTGCTCCAAGGCCACTCTCATCAAAATGCTCCATGATCTGTGTCAGCACAATATTGCATGACACTTGTCATCACAATGCTCCATGAACCTTGTCATCACAAAGCTCCATGACCCCTGTCATCACAATGATCCATGACTCCTTTCCTCACAGTGCTCCAGTACCCTTTTCATCACAATGTGCTCCATGCCATTGTCAGCACAATGCTCCTTAGACCCTGTCATCAAAATGCTCCATCCCCTTTTCTTCACAATGCTCCAGATATCCTATCATTGCAATGCTCCATACCCGTGTCAACACGATTCTCCATGACCCCTGTCATCAAAATTCTTTATGAACCTTGTTATCAGAATGTTCCATGACCCCGTCATCAAAGTGATCCGTGACCATAGTCATCGCCATGCTTCATGATACATTTCATCCCAATACTCCGTGACCGCTGTCATCACAATGCTCCAGGACAATTTTCATCACAATGCTCCATGCCCCCTGTCATCACAGTGCCCCATAACTCCTGTAATCACAATGCTCCATGACCCTGTCATCACAATGCTACATGACACCTGTCATCACATTGTTCCATGGCCTATGTATTCACAATGCTCCATGCCCCCTGTAATCACAATGCTCCATGCCCTTGTCATCACAATGCTCCAGAACACTTGTCATCATAATACTCCATTCCCGTGTCATCCCATTGCTCAATGACACTTGTCATCAAAATGTTCCTTGGACTTTTTCATCACAGTGCTCCATGATACCTTTAATCAACATTCTACATGACCACTGTCATCACAATGCAAGATGACCAATGTCATCACAATGCCCCATGACACGTGTCATCACAATTTGCCTTGGCCCTTGTCATCTCAATGCTGTATGAACCGTGTCATCACTAGGTTCCAGGACACTTGTCATCACAGTGATCCATGACCACTTTCATCACAATGCTCCATGAACTCTGTTATCTCAATGCTCCATGGCCTTTGTATTCACAAGGCTCTAATGTCCCGATAATCGCGTTCCTCCATGAACACTTTCATCACAATGCTCCTTGACCACTGTCACCCTAATGCCCCATGACGCCTCTCATCACTGTGCTCCAAGGCCAGTCTCATCAAAATGCTCCATGATCTGTGTCAGCACAATATTGCATGACACGTCATCACAATGCTCCATGATCCCTGTAATCACAATGATCCCTGCCAATATCATCACAATGCACCATGACCCCTGTCATCACAATGCTCCATGACCCCTGTCATCACAATGCTCTATGGCCTTTTTTCATCACAATGCTCCGTGACCCCTGTCTACACAATGCCTGATGACCCCTGTCATCAAAATTCTAAATGGCACTTGTCATCACAATGCTCTATAACGCCTGTCATCACTATTCTCCATGTCACTTGTTATCACAATGCTCCATAGCCCCTGTAATCACAATACTCCTTGACCCCTTTCATCACAATGCCCAATGCCACCTCTCATCACAATTCTCCATGGCATTTGTCATAACGATGCTCCATGTCCCCTCTCATCAAAATGATCCATGCCCTTGTCATCAAAATGCTCCAGAACTCTTGTCATCTTAATGCTCCATCCAAATATCATCAAAATGCCCCATGACACTTGTCATCATAATGCTCCATCCCAATGTCATCAAAATGCCCCATGACACTTGTCATCACAATGCTCCACGGCCTTTGTCATCACAATGTTCCATGGCCCCTGTCATCACAATGCTCCATGCCCTTGTCATCAAAATGCTCCAGAACTCTTTTCATCATAATCCTCCTTGCCAATGTCATCAAAATACCCCATGACACATGTCATCACAATACTCCATGGCCTTTGTCATCACAATATTCCATGGCCCCTGTCATCACAGTGCTCCATGATACCTTTCATCACAATTCTAGATGACCACTGTCATCACAATGCCCCACGACAGATGTCATCACAATTTGCATGGTCCTTGTCATCACAATGCTCCATGAACCGTGTCATCAAAAGGTTCCAGGACACTTGTCATCACAATGATTCATGATCACATTCATCACAATGCTCCATGAAACCTGTCATCTCAATACTCCATAGCCTTTGTATTCACAATGCTCCATGGCCCCTGTAATCACAGTGCTCCATGACACCTTTCATCACAATGCTCCAAGACAGCCGCTGTCATCACAATGCCCCATGACGCCTGCCATCACAAATCTCCAAGACCTCTCTTACCAAAAAGCTCCATGATCCCTAACAGCAAAATGTTCCATGACACTTTTCATCACAATACTCCATGATCCCTATCATCACAAAATTGTCTGCCAATATCATCACAATGCTCCTTGTCACGTTTAATCACAATGCTCCATGCCCTTTTCTCACAATACTCCAGAATTCTTGTCATCGCAATGTTCCTTGACCGTGTCATCACAATGATCCATGACCCTTGTCATCACAATGCTCCATGACCCCTGTCATCACAATGATCCATGACTCCTTTCCTCACAGTGCTCCAGTACCCTTTTCATCACAATGCTCCATGCCATTGTCAGCACAATGCTCCTTGGACCCTGTCATCAAAATGCTCCATCCACTTTTAATCGCAATGCTCCAGATATATTATCACTACAATGCTCCATGCCTGTGTCAACACAATGCTCCATGACCCCTGTCATCAAAATGCTTTATGAACGTTGTTATCAGAATGTTCCATGACCCCTGTCATCAAAATGATCCATGACCATTGTCATCACAATGTTGCATGATAACTTTCATCCCAATTCTCTGTGACGGCTGTCATCACAATGCTCCAGGACAATTTTCATCACAATTCTCCATGTCCCCTGTCATCACAGTGCCCCATAACCACTGTAATCACAATACTCCATGACCCTGTCATCACAGTGCTACATGACACCTGTTACCACATTGTTCCATGGCCTATGTATTCACAATGCTCCATGGACCCTGTAATCACACTGCTCCATGTTCCCTTTCAACACAATGCTCCATGACCACTGTCGTCACAACGTTCCATGCAAGTTGTCATCAAAATGCTCCATGACCCCGGTCACCACAAGGTTCCCTGCCCTTGTCATCACAATGCTCCATGACCCTTGTAATCACAATGGTACATGGCCTTCTCATCACAAAGTTCCATGGCCTCTGTCATCACCATGCTCCATGGTCTTTCTCATCACAATGCTCTATGACCCCTGTCATCACAATGACTGATGACCATAGTCATCACAATGCTCCAATGCCCCTGTCATCACAATGCCTCATGGTCGTTGTAATCACAATGCTCAAAGACCCCTGTCATCAAAATGCTCCATGCCGTTGTCATCACAATGCTCCATGGCCCCTGTAATCACAATGCTCCATGCCCTTGTCATCACAATGCTCCAGAACAGTTGTCATCATAATACTCCATTCCCGTGTCATCCCATTGCTCAATGACACTTGTCATCAAAATGTTCCTTGGCCTTTGTTATCACAGTACTCCATGATACCTTTAATCAAAATTCTACATGACCACAGTCTTCACAATGCAAGATGACCAATGTCATCACAATGCCCCATGACACGTGTCATCATAATTCGCCTTGGCCCTTGTCATCTCAATGCTGTAGGAAACGTGTCATCACTAGGTTCCAGGACACTTGTCATCACAGTGATCCATGACCACTTTCATCACAATGCTCCATGAACTCTGTTATCTCAATGCTCCATGGCCTTTGTATTCACAATGCTCCATTGTCCCGATAATCGCGTTTCTCCATGAACACTTTCATCACAATGCTCCTTGACCACTGTCACCATAATGCCCCATGACGTCTCCCATCACTGTGCTCCAAGGCCACTCTCATCAAAATGCTCCATGATCTGCGTCAGCCCAATATTGCATGACACTTGTCATCACAATGCTCTATGATCCCTGTAATCACAATGATGCCTGCCAATGTCATCACAATGCTCCATGTCTCCTGTAATCACAATGCTCCATGCCCTTGTCATCACAATGCTCCAGGTCGGTTGTCATCACCATGCTTCATGCCCGTGTCATCACAATGCTCCATGAATCTTGTCTTCACATTGCTCCATGGCCAATGTCATCACAATGCTCCATGACCCCTGTCATCACAATGCTCTATGGCCTTTTTCATCACAATGCTACGTGACCCCTGTCAACAAAATTTCTGATGACCCCTGTCATCAAAATGCTAAATGGCACTTGTCATCACAGTGCTCTATGACGCCTGTCACCACTATTCTCCATGTCACTTGTTATCACAATGCTCCATGGCCCATGTAATCACAGTACTCCATGACCCCTTTCATCACAATGCCAAATGCCACCTCTTATAACAATTCTCCATGGCATTTGTCATCACGATGCTCCATGACACCTGTCATCACAATGCTCCATGACACTTGTCATCAAAATGCTCGATGCCCGTTGTCATCACAATGTTCCTTGGTGCTTTTCATTGCAATGCTCCATGACAACTTTCATCAAAATATTCCAAGGTTTGTTTCATCACAATGCTCTATAGCCCTTGTCATTACAAATCCACAGGATCCCTTTCATCACAATTCTCCATGGCAACTTACATAAAAAAGCTCCATGCCCCTGTCATCACAATGCCCAATGATACCTGTTTTTACAATGATCCATGACCCTTGTCATCACAAGGCTTCATGTCCCTTGTATTCACAATGCTCCATGGCCCTTGTCATCACAATGCTCCATAGCAAATTTCATCGCAATGCTCCATGACCGCTTTCAGCACAATGCCACATGACCCCTGTCATCACGATGCTCCATGAAATATTTCCTCACAATACTCCAGTACGCCTTTCATCCAAATTCCCAATGTCCACTGTCATCACAATTCTCCATGACCCCTGTCATCGTAATGGTCCATGACCCGTTTCATCTCAATGCTAAATGACACCTGTCATCACATAGCTGCATGGCCTTTGTCATCACAATGCTCCATGGCCCCTGTAATCACAGTGCTCCATCATCCGTTTCATCTCAATGCTCCATGACCTCACTCATCACAATGCCCCATGACCCCTTTAATCACAATGCTCCATGGCCCTTGTCATCACAATACTCGATGAACCGTGTCATCACAGTGTTCCAGGACACATGTCATCACAATGATCCATGACTACTTTCATCACAATGCTCCAATACACCTGTCATCACAATGCTCCATGGCCCCTGTTATCATATTGCTCCATGATCTCTTTCATCACAATGCTCCATGACCACTGTCATCACCATGCCTCATGACGCCTGTCATCTCAATGCTCCATGGCCCCTTTCATCACAAAGCTCCATGAACCCAGTCATCACAATGTTCCTAGCCCTTTTCATGACAATGCTCCATGTGCCCTGTCATCACAATGCTCCATGCCCTTGTCATCAAAATGCTCCAGAACTCTTGTCATCATAATGCTCCATGCCAATGTCATCAAAATGCCCCATGACACTTATCATCACAATGCTCCATGGCCTTTGTCATCACAATGTTCCATGGCCCCTGTCATCACAGTGCTCCATGATAACTTTCATCACAATCTAGATGACCACTGTCATTACATTGCCCCATGACAGATGTCATCACAATTCGCCATGGTCCTTGTCATCACAATGTTCCATGAACCGTGTAATCACAAGGTTCCAGGACACTTGTCATCACAATGATCCATGATCACTTTCATCACAATGCTCCATGAACCCTTTCATCTCAATGCTCCATGGCCTTTGTATTCACAATGCTCCATGGCCCCTTGTCATAACAGTGCTCCATGACCCCTTTTATCCCAATGGTCCAAATCCGCTGTGATCACAATGCCCCATGATGCCTGCATTCACAAATCTCCAAGGCCTCTCTTACCAAAAAGCTCCATGATCTCTGTCAGCACAACGTTCCATGACACTTTTCATCACAATGCTCCATGACCCCTGTCATCACAAAGTTCTCTGCCCATATCATCACAATGCTCCTTGTCACATTTAATCACAATGCTCCATGCCCTTTCATCACAATGCTCCAGAATTCTTGTCATCACAAGGTTCCTTGACCGTGTCATCACAATGCTCCATGACCCTTGTCATCACAAAGCTCCATGACCCTTGTCATCACAATGATCCATGAATCCTTTCCTCACAGTGCTTCAGTACCCTTTTCATCACAATGCTCCATGCCATTGTCATCACAATGCTCCTTGGACCCTGTCATCAAAATGCTCCATCCCCTTATAATCACAATGCTCTAGATATCCTATCATTACGATGCTCCATGCCCGTGTCAACACAATGCACCATGACCCCTGTCATCAATCTGATTTATGAACCTTGTTATCAGAATGTTCCATGATCCCTGTCATCAAAATGATCCATGACCATTGTCATCACAATGCTGCATGATACATTTCATCCAAATTCTCTGTGACCGCTATCATCACAAAGATCCAGGACAATTTTCATCACAATGTTCCATGCCCCCTGTCATCACAGTGCCCCATAACCCCTGTAATCACAATGCTGCATGACCCTGTCATCACAATGCCCCATGACAGATGTCATCACAATTCGCCATGGTCCTTGTCATCACAGTGCTCCATGAACCGTGTCATCACAAGGTTCCAGGACACTTGTCATCCCAATGATCCATGATCACTTTCATCACAATGCTCCATGAAACCTGTCATCTCAATACTCCATAACCTTTGTAGTCACTATTCTCCATGGCCCCTGTCATCACAGTGCTCCATGACCCCATTCATCACAATGCTCCAGGACCGCTGTCATCACAATGCCCCATGACTCCTGCCATCACAAACCTCCAAGGCCTCTCTTACCAAAAAGCTCCATGATCCCTGTCAGGACAATGTTCCATGACACTTTTCATCAAAATGGTCCATGACCCCTGTCATCACAAAGTTCTCTGCCCATATCATCACAATGCTCCCTGTCACCTTTAATCACAATGCTCCATGCCCTTTCATCACAATGCTCCAGAATTCTTGTCATCGCAATGTTCCATGACCGTGTCATCACTATGCTCCATGACCCAGGTCACCACAACTTTCCCTGCTCTTTTCATCACAATGCTCCATGACCCTTGTAATCACAATGGTACGTGGCCTTGTCATCACAAATTTCCATGGCCTCTGTCATCACCATGCTCCATGGTCTTTCTCATCACAATGGTCTATGACCCCTGTTCTCACAATGATTGATGACCATTGTCATCACAATGCGCCAAGGCTCCTGTCATCACAATGCCTCATTGTCTTTGTAATCACAGTGCTCAACGACCCCTGTCATATAAATACTCCATGTGGTTGTCATCACACTGCTCCAGGTTTGTGGTCATCACCATGCTTCATGCCCCGTGTCATCACAATGCTCCATGAATCTTGTCTTCACAATGCTCTATGGCCTTTGTAATCACAGTGCTCCGTGACCCCTGTCAACACATTGCCTGATGAACCCTGTCATCAAAATGCTAAATGGCACTTGTCATCACAATGCTCTATGACACCTGTCATCACTATTCTCCATGTCACTTGTTATCACAATGCTCCATGGACCCTGTAATCACAGTACTCCATGACCCCTTTCATCACAATGGCCAATGCCACCTCTCATCACAATTCTCCATGGCATTTGTCATCACGATGAACCATGACACCTGTCATCACAATGCTCCATGACACTTGTCATCACAATGCTCGATGGCCCTTGTCATCCCAATGTTCCTTGGTGCTTTTCATCGCAATGCTCCATGACAACTTTCATCAAAATACTCCAAGATTTGTTTCCTCACAATGCTCCATAGCCCTTGTCATTACAAATCCACATGATCCCTTTCATCACAATTCTCCATGGCAACTTACATAAAAATGCTCCATGCCCCTGTCATCACAATGCCCAATGATACCTGTTTTTACAATGATCCATGACCCTTGTCATCACAAGGCTCCATGTCCTTTGTATTGACAATGCTCCATGGTCCTTGTCATCACAATGCTCCGTGGTGCTTTTCATCGCAAGGCTCCATGACTGCTTTCAGCACAATGCCCCATGACCCCTGTCATCACGATTCTCCATGGCCTTTGTCATCACAATTCTCCATGAAACATTTCCTCACAATGCCCCAGTACGCCTTTCATCCAAATTCCCCATGGCCACTGTCATCACAATTCTCCATGACCCTGCCATCGTAATGGTCCATGACCCATTTCCTCTCAATACTCCATGACACCTGTCATCACAATGCTCCATGGCCTTTATCATCACAATGCTCCATGGCCCCTGTAATCACAATGCTCCATGACCCATTTCATCTCAATGCTCCATGACCTCACTCATCACAATGCCCCATGAACCTTGTAATCACAATGCTCCATGGCCCTTGTCATCACAATGCTCCAAGCCTTTGTCATCACACTGCTCCATGGCCCCTGTAATCACAATGCTCCAGATATCCTATCATTACAATGCTCCCTGCCCGTGTCATCACAATGCTCATTGCCATTGTCATCAAAATGCTCCATGTCCCCTGTAATCACAATGCTCCATGCCCTTGTCATCACAATGCTCCAGAACACTTCTCATCATAATACTCCATTCCCCTGTCATCCCATTGCTCATTGACACTTGTCATCAAAATTTTCCTTGGCCTTTGTCTTCACCGTGCTCCTTGATACCTTTAATCAAAATTCTACATGACCACTGTCATCAAAATGCAAGATGACCAATGTCATCACAATGCCCCATGACACGTGTCATCACAATTCGCATTGGCCCTTGTCATCTCAATGCTGTAGGAACCGTGTCATCACTAGGTTCCACGACACTTGTCTTCACAGTGATCCATGACCACTTTCATCACAATGCTCCATGAACTCTGTTATCTCAATGCTCCA
The DNA here is from genome assembly GCF_965194825.1 of Balaenoptera physalus. Classification (NCBI taxonomy): domain Eukaryota; kingdom Metazoa; phylum Chordata; class Mammalia; order Artiodactyla; family Balaenopteridae; genus Balaenoptera; species Balaenoptera physalus. The sequence goes on from NW_028125843.1 coordinate 254,391, forward strand.
TGGCCTTTGTATTCACAATGCTCCATTGTCCCGATAATGGCGTTGCTCCATGAACACTTTCATCACAATGCTCTTTGACCACTGTCACCATAACGCCCCATGACGTCTCTCATCACTGTGCTCCAAGGCCACTCTCATCAAAATGCTCCATGATCTGTGTCAGCACAATATTGCATGACACTTGTCATCACAATGCTCCATGATCCCTGTAATCACAATGATCCCTGCCAATGTCATCACAATGCTCCATGTCTCCTGTAATCACAATGCTCCATGCCCTTGTCATCAGAAGGGTTCAGAACACTTGTCATTATAATGCTCCATGCCAATGTCATCATAATGCCCAATGACACTTGTCTTCACAATGATCCATTACCACTTTCACCACAAAGCTCCATGAACCCTGTCATCTTAATGCTCCATAGCCATTGTATTCACAATGCTCCATGGCCCCTGTAATCACAGTGCTCCATGACCCCTTTCACCACAATGCTCCAAGACCGCTGTCATCACAATGCAAGATGACCAATGTCATCGCAATGCCCCATGACACGTGTCATCACAATTCGCCTTGGCCCTTGTCATCTCAATGCTGTAGGAACCGTGTCATCACTAGGTTCCAGGACACTTGTCATCACAGTGATCCATGACCGCTTTCATCACAATGCTCCATGAACTCTGTTATCTCATTGCTCCATGGCCTTTGTATTCACAATGCTCCATGGCCCCTGTAATCACAGTGCTCCATGACCCCTTTCACCACAATGCTCCATGACCCCTGTCATCACAATGTTCTCTGCCCATATCATCACAATGCTCCTTGTCACCTTTTATCACAATGCTCCATGCCCTTTCATCACAATGCTCCAGAATTCTTGTCATCGCAATGTTCCTTGACCGTGTCATCAAAATGCTCCATGACACTTGTCATCACAAAGCTCCATGACCCCTGTCATCACAATGATCCATGACTACTTTCCTCACAGTGCTCCAGTACCCTTTTCATCACAATGCTCCATGCCATTGTCAGCACAATGCTCCTTGGACCCTGTCATCAAAATGCTCCATCCCCTTTTCATCACAATGCTCCAGATATCCTATCACTACAAAGCTCCATGCCCGTGTCAACACAATACTCCATGAACCCTGTCATCAAAATGCTTTATGAAACTTGTTATCAGAATGTTCCATGACCCCTGTCATCAAAATGATCTATGACTGTTGTCATCAAAATGGTGCATGATACCTTTTATCGCAATTCTCTGTGACCTCTGTCATCACAATGCTCCAAGACAATTTTCATCACAATGCTCCATACCCCTGTCATCACAGTGCCCCATAACACCTGTAATCACAATACTGCCTGGACCCTGTAATAACACTGCTCCATGTTCCCTTTCAACACAATGCTCCATGACCCCTGTCATCACAATGTTCAATGAAAGTTCTCATCAAAATGCTCCATGACCCTGGTCACCACAAGGTTCCCAGCCCTTGTTATCACAATGCTCTATTACCCATGTAATCACAGTGGTACATGGCCTTCTCATCACAATGTTCCATGGCCTCTGTCATCTCCATGCTCCATGGTCTTTCTCATCACAATGCTCTATGACTCCTGTCAACACAATGCTTGATGACCATTGTCATCACAATTCTCCAAGGCCCCAGTCATCAAAATGCCTCATGGTCTTTGTAATCACAATGCTCAATAACCCCTGTCATCACAATGCTACATGCCGTTGTCATCACAATGCTCCATGGCCACTGTAATCACAATGCTCCATGCCCTTGTCATCACAATGCTCCAGAACACTTGTCATCATAATACTCCATTCCCGTTTCATCCCATTGCTCAATGACCCTTGTCATCAAAATGTTCCTTGGACTTTGTCATCACTGTGCTCCATGATACCTTTAATCAAAACTCTACATGACCACTGTCATCAAAATGCAAGATGACCAATGTCATCACAATGCCCCATGACACGTGTCATCACAATTCGCATTGGCCCTTGTCATCTCAATGCTGTAGGAAACGTGTTATCACTAGGTTCCAGGACACTTGTCTTCACAGTGATCCATGACCACTTTCATCACAATGCTCCATGAACTCTGTTATCTCAATGCTCCATGGCCTTTGTATTCACAATGCTCCATTGTCCCGATAATGGCGTTGCTCCATGAACACTTTCATCACAATGCTCTTTGAACACTGTCACCATAACGCCCCATGACGTCTCTCATCACTGTGCTCCAAGGCCACTCTCATCAAAATGCTCCATGATCTGTGTCAGCACAATATTGCATGACACTTGTCATCACAATGCTCCATGAACCTTGTCATCACAAAGCTCCATGACCCCTGTCATCACAATGATCCATGACTCCTTTCCTCACAGTGCTCCAGTACCCTTTTCATCACAATGTGCTCCATGCCATTGTCAGCACAATGCTCCTTAGACCCTGTCATCAAAATGCTCCATCCCCTTTTCTTCACAATGCTCCAGATATCCTATCATTGCAATGCTCCATACCCGTGTCAACACGATTCTCCATGACCCCTGTCATCAAAATTCTTTATGAACCTTGTAATCAGAATGTTCCATGACCCCGTCATCAAAGTGATCCATGACCGTAGTCATCGCCATGCTTCATGATACATTTCATCCCAATTCTCTGTGACCGCTGTCATCACAATGCTCCAGGACAATTTTCATCACAATGCTCCATGCCCCCTGTCATCACAGTGCCCCATAACTCCTGTAATCACAATGCTCCATGACCCTGTCATCACAATGCTACATGACACCTGTCATCACATTGTTCCATGGCCTATGTATTCACAATGCTCCATGCCCCCTGTAATCACAATGCTCCATGCCCTTGTCATCACAATGCTCCAGAACACTTGTCATCATAATACTCCATTCCCGTGTCATCCCATTGCTCAATGACACTTGTCATCAAAATGTTCCTTGGACTTTTTCATCACAGTGCTCCATGATACCTTTAATCAAAATTCTACATGACCACTGTCATCACAATGCAAGATGACCAATGTCATCACAATGCCCCATGACACGTGTCATCACAATTTGCCTTGGCCCTTGTCATCTCAATGCTGTATGAACCGTGTCATCACTAGGTTCCAGGACACTTGTCATCACAGTGATCCATGACCACTTTCATCACAATGCTCCATGAACTCTGTTATCTCAATGCTCCATGGCCTTTGTATTCACAAGGCTCTAATGTCCCGATAATCGCGTTCCTCCATGAACACTTTCATCACAATGCTCCTTGACCACTGTCACCCTAATGCCCCATGACGCCTCTCATCACTGTGCTCCAAGGCCAGTCTCATCAAAATGCTCCATGATCTGTGTCAGCACAATATTGCATGACACGTCATCACAATGCTCCATGATCCCTGTAATCACAATGATCCCTGCCAATATCATCACAATGCACCATGACCCCTGTCATCACAATGCTCCATGACCCCTGTCATCACAATGCTCTATGGCCTTTTTTCATCACAATGCTCCGTGACCCCTGTCAACACAATGCCTGATGACCCCTGTCATCAAAATGCTAAATGTCACTTGTCATCACAATGCTCTATAACGCCTGTCATCACTATTCTCCATGTCACTTGTTATCACAATGCTCCATAGCCCCTGTAATCACAATACTCCTTGACCCCTTTCATCACAATGCCCAATGCCACCTCTCATCACAATTCTCCATGGCATTTGTCATCACGATGCTCCATGTCCCCTCTCATCAAAATGATCCATGCCCTTGTCATCAAAATGCTCCAGAACTCTTGTCATCTTAATGCTCCATCCAAATGTCATCAAAATGCCCCATGACACTTGTCATCACAATGCTCCACGGCCTTTGTCATCACAATGTTCCATGGCCCCTGTCATCACAATGCTCCATGCCCTTGTCATCAAAATGCTCCAGAACTCTTTTCATCATAATCCTCCTTGCCAATGTCATCAAAATTCCCCATGACACATGTCATCACAATACTCCATGGACTTTGTCATCACAATATTCCATGGCCCCTGTCATCACAGTGCTCCATGATACCTTTCATCACAATTCTAGATGACCACTGTCATCACAATGCCCCATGACAGATGTCATCACAATTCGCCAAGGTCCTTGTCATCACATGCTCCATGAACCGTGTCATCAAAAGGTTCCAGGACACTTGTCATCACAATGATCCATGATCACTTTCATCACAATGCTCCATGAACCCTTTCATCTCAATGCTCCATGGCCTTTGTATTCACAATGCTCCATGGCCCCTTGTCATAACAGTGCTCCATGACCCCTTTTATCCCAATGGTCCAAGTCCGCTGTGATCACAATGCCCCATGATGCCTGCATTCACAAATCTCCAAGGCCTCTCTTACCAAAAAGCTCCATGATCTCTGTCAGCACAACGTTCCATGACACTTTTCATCACAATGCTCCATGACCCCTGTCATCACAAAGTTCTCTGCCCATATCATCACAATGCTCCTTGTCACATTTAATCACAATGCTCCATGCCCTTTCATCACAATGCTCCAGAATTCTTGTCATCACAAGGTTCCTTGACCGTGTCATCACAATGCTCCATGACCCTTGTCATCACAAAGCTCCATGACCCTTGTCATCACAATGATCCATGAATCCTTTCCTCACAGTGCTTCAGTACCCTTTTCATCACAATGCTCCATGCCATTGTCATCACAATGCTCCTTGGACCCTGTCATCAAAATGCTCCATCCCCTTATAATCACAATGCTCTAGATATCCTATCATTACGATGCTCCATGCCCGTGTCAACACAATGCACCATGACCCCTGTCATCAATCTGATTTATGAACCTTGTTATCAGAATGTTCCATGATCCCTGTCATCAAAATGATCCATGACCATTGTCATCACAATGCTGCATGATACATTTCATCCAAATTCTCTGTGACCGCTATCATCACAAAGATCCAGGACAATTTTCATCACAATGTTCCATGCCCCCTGTCATCACAGTGCCCCATAACCCCTGTAATCACAATGCTGCATGACCCTGTCATCACAATGCCCCATGACAGATGTCATCACAATTCGCCATGGTCCTTGTCATCACAGTGCTCCATGAACCGTGTCATCACAAGGTTCCAGGACACTTGTCATCCCAATGATCCATGATCACTTTCATCACAATGCTCCATGAAACCTGTCATCTCAATACTCCATAACCTTTGTAGTCACTATTCTCCATGGCCCCTGTCATCACAGTGCTCCATGACCCCATTCATCACAATGCTCCAGGACCGCTGTCATCACAATGCCCCATGACTCCTGCCATCACAAATCTCCAAGGCCTCTCTTACCAAAAAGCTCCATGATCCCTGTCAGGACAATGTTCCATGACACTTTTCATCAAAATGGTCCATGACCCCTGTCATCACAAAGTTCTCTGCCCATATCATCACAATGCTCCCTGTCACCTTTAATCACAATGCTCCATGCCCTTTCATCACAATGCTCCAGAATTCTTGTCATCGCAATGTTCCATGACCGTGTCATCACTATGCTCCATGACCCTTTTCATCACAAAGGTCCATGACCCCTGTCACCACAATGATCCATGACTCCTTTCCTCACAGTGCTCCAGTACCCTTTTCATCACAATGCTCCATGCCATTGTCAGCACAATGCTCCTTGGACCCTGTCATCAAAATGCTCCATCCACTTTTAATCGCAATGCTCCAGATATATTATCACTACAATGCTCCATGCCTGTGTCAACACAATGCTCCATGACCCCTGTCATCAAAATGCTTTATGAACTTTGTTATCAGAATGTTCCATGACCCCTGTCATCAAAATGATCCATGACCATTGTCATCACAATGTTGCATGATAACTTTCATCCCAATTCTCTGTGACGGCTGTCATCACAATGCTCCAGGACAATTTTCATCACAATTCTCCATGTCCCCTGTCATCACAGTGCCCCATAACCACTGTAATCACAATACTCCATGACCCTGTCATCACAGTGCTACATGACACCTGTTATCACATTGTTCCATGGCCTATGTATTCACAATGCTCCATGGACCCTGTAATCACACTGCTCAATGTTCCCTTTCAACACAATGCTCCATGACCACTGTCGTCACAACGTTCCATGCAAGTTGTCATCAAAATGCTCCATGACCCCGGTCACCACAAGGTTCCCTGCCCTTGTCATCACAATGCTCCATGACCCTTGTAATCACAATGGTACATGGCCTTCTCATCACAAAGTTCCATGGCCTCTGTCATCACCATGCTCCATGGTCTTTCTCATCACAATGCTCTATGACCCCTGTCATCACAATGACTGATGACCATAGTCATCACAATGCTCCAATGCCCCTGTCATCACAATGCCTCATGGTCGTTGTAATCACAATGCTCAAAGACCCCTGTCATCAAAATGCTCCATGCCGTTGTCATCACAATGCTCCATGGCCCCTGTAATCACAATGCTCCATTCCCTTGTCATCACAATGCTCCAGAACAGTTGTCATCATAATACTCCATTCCCGTGTCATCCCATTGCTCAATGACACTTGTCATCAAAATGTTCCTTGGCCTTTGTCATCACAGTGCTCCATGATACCTTTAATCAAAATTCTACATGACCACAGTCTTCACAATGCAAGATGACCAATGTCATCACAATGCCCCATGACACGTGTCATCATAATTCGCCTTGGCCCTTGTCATCTCAATGCTGTAGGAAACGTGTCATCACTAGGTTCCAGGACACTTGTCATCACAGTGATCCATGACCACTTTCATCACAATGCTCCATGAACTCTGTTATCTCAATGCTCCATGGCCTTTGTATTCACAATGCTCCATTGTCCCGATAATCGCGTTGCTCCATGAACACTTTCATCACAATGCTCCTTGACCACTGTCACCATAATGCCCCATGACGTCTCCCATCACTGTGCTCCAAGGCCACTCTCATCAAAATGCTCCATGATCTGCGTCAGCCCAATATTGCATGACACTTGTCATCACAATGCTCTATGATCCCTGTAATCACAATGATGCCTGCCAATGTCATCACAATGCTCCATGTCTCCTGTAATCACAATGCTCCATGCCCTTGTCATCACAATGCTCCAGGTCGGTTGTCATCACCATGCTTCATGCCCGTGTCATCACAATGCTCCATGAATCTTGTCTTCACATTGCTCCATGGCCAATGTCATCACAATGCTCCATGACCCCTGTCATCACAATGCTCTATGGCCTTTTTCATCACAATGCTACGTGACCCCTGTCAACAAAATGCCTGATGACCCCTGTCATCAAAATGTAAATGGCACTTGTCATCACAGTGCTCTATGACGCCTGTCACCACTATTCTCCATGTCACTTGTTATCACAATGCTCCATGGCCCATGTAATCACAGTACTCCATGACCCCTTTCATCACAATGCCAAACGCCACCTCTTATAACAATTCTCCATGGCATTTGTCATCACGATGCTCCATGACACCTGTCATCACAATGCTCCATGACACTTGTCATCAAAATGCTCGATGCCCCTTGTCATCACAATGTTCCTTGGTGCTTTTCATTGCAATGCTCCATGACAACTTTCATCAAAATATTCCAAGGTTTGTTTCATCACAATGCTCTATAGCCCTTGTCATTACAAATCCACAGGATCCCTTTCATCACAATTCTCCATGGCAACTTACATAAAAAAGCTCCATGCCCCTGTCATCACAATGCCCAATGATACCTGTTTTTACAATGATCCATGACCCTTGTCATCACAAGGCTTCATGTCCCTTGTATTCACAATGCTCCATGGCCCTTGTCATCACAATGCTCCATAGCAAATTTCATCGCAATGCTCCATGACCGCTTTCAGCACAATGCCACATGACCCCTGTCATCACGATGCTCCATGAAACATTTCCTCACAATACTCCAGTACGCCTTTCATCCAAATTCCCAATGTCCACTGTCATCACAATTCTCCATGACCCCTGTCATCGTAATGGTCCATGACCCGTTTCATCTCAATGCTAAATGACACCTGTCATCACATAGCTCCATGGCCTTTGTCATCACAATGCTCCATGGCCCCTGTAATCACAGTGCTCCATCATCCGTTTCATCTCAATGCTCCATGACCTCACTCATCACAATGCCCCATGACCCCTTTAATCACAATGCTCCATGGCCCTTGTCATCACAATGCTCGATGAACCGTGTCATCACAGTGTTCCAGGACACATGTCATCACAATGATCCATGACTACTTTCATCACAATGCTCCAATACACCTGTCATCACAATGCTCCATGGCCCCTGTTATCATATTGCTCCATGATCTCTTTCATCACAATGCTCCATGACCACTGTCATCACCATGCCTCATGACGCCTGTCATCTCAATGCTCCATGGCCCCTTTCATCACAAAGCTCCATGAACCCAGTCATCACAATGTTCCTAGCCCTTTTCATGACAATGCTCCATGTGCCCTGTCATCACAATGCTCCATGCCCTTGTCATCAAAATGCTCCAGAACTCTTGTCATCATAATGCTCCATGCCAATGTCATCAAAATGCCCCATGACACTTATCATCACAATGCTCCATGGCCTTTGTCATCACAATGTTCCATGGCCCCTGTCATCACAGTGCTCCATGATAACTTTCATCACAATCTAGATGACCACTGTCATTACATTGCCCCATGACAGATGTCATCACAATTCGCCATGGTCCTTGTCATCACAATGTTCCATGAACCGTGTAATCACAAGGTTCCAGGACACTTGTCATCACAATGATCCATGATCACTTTCATCACAATGCTCCATGAACCCTTTCATCTCAATGCTCCATGGCCTTTGTATTCACAATGCTCCATGGCCCCTTGTCATAACAGTGCTCCATGACCCCTTTTATCCCAATGGTCCAAGTCCGCTGTGATCACAATGCCCCATGATGCCTGCATTCACAAATCTCCAAGGCCTCTCTTACCAAAAAGCTCCATGATCTCTGTCAGCACAACGTTCCATGACACTTTTCATCACAATGCTCCATGACCCCTGTCATCACAAAGTTCTCTGCCCATATCATCACAATGCTCCTTGTCACATTTAATCACAATGCTCCATGCCCTTTCATCACAATGCTCCAGAATTCTTGTCATCACAAGGTTCCTTGACCGTGTCATCACAATGCTCCATGACCCTTGTCATCACAAAGCTCCATGACCCTTGTCATCACAATGATCCATGAATCCTTTCCTCACAGTGCTTCAGTACCCTTTTCATCACAATGCTCCATGCCATTGTCATCACAAAGCTCCTTGGACCCTGTCATCAAAATGCTCCATCCCCTTATAATCACAATGCTCTAGATATCCTATCATTACAATGCTCCATGCCCGTGTCAACACAATGCACCATGACCCCTGTCATCAATCTGATTTATGAACCTTGTTATCAGAATGTTCCATGATCCCTGTCATCAAAGTGTTCCATGACCATTGTCATCACAATGCTGCATGATACATTTCATCCAAATTCTCTGTGACCGCTATCATCACAAAGATCCAGGACAATTTTCATCACAATGTTCCATGCCCCCTGTCATCACAGTGCCCCATAACCCCTGTAATCACAATGCTACATGACCCTGTCATCACAATGCCCCATGACAGATGTCATCACAATTCGCCATGGTCCTTGTCATCACAGTGCTCCATGAACCGTGTCATCACAAGGTTCCAGGACACTTGTCATCCCAATGATCCATGATCACTTTCATCACAATGCTCCATGAAACCTGTCATCTCAATACTCCATAACCTTTGTAGTCACTATTCTCCATGGCCCCTGTCATCACAGTGCTCCATGACCCCATTCATCACAATGCTCCAGGACCGCTGTCATCACAATGCCCCATGACTCCTGCCATCACAAATCTCCAAGGCCTCTCTTACCAAAAAGCTCCATGATCCCTGTCAGGACAATGTTCCATGACACTTTTCATCAAAATGGTCCATGACCCCTGTCATCACAAAGTTCTCTGCCCATATCATCACAATGCTCCCTGTCACCTTTAATCACAATGCTCCATGCCCTTTCATCACAATGCTCCAGAATTCTTGTCATCGCAATGTTCCATGACCGTGTCATCACTATGCTCCATGACCCTTTTCATCACAATGGTCCATGACCCATGTCACCACAATGATCCATGACTCCTTTCCTCACAGTGCTCCAGTACCCTTTTCATCACAATGATCCATGGCATTGTCAGCACAATGCTCCTTGGACCCTGTCATCAAAATGCTCCATGCCCTTTTCATTACAATGCTCCAGATATCGTATCATTACAATGCTCCATGCCGGTGTCAACACAATGCTCCATGACCCCTGTCATCAAAATGCTTTATGAACCTTGTTATCAGAATGTTCCATGAACCCTGTCATCAAAATGATCCATGACCATTGTCATCACAACGCTGCATGATAACTTTCATCCCAATTCTCTGTGACGGCTGTCATCACAATGCTCCAGGACAATTTTCATCACAATTCTCCATGTCCTCTGTCATCACAGTGCCCCATAATTGCTGTAATCACAATGCTCCATGACCCTGTCATCACAATGCTACATGACACCTGTCATCACATTGTTCCATGGCCTATGTATTCACAATGCTCCATGGACCCTGTAATCACTCTGCTCCATGTTCCCTTTCAACACAATGCTCCATGACACCTGTCATCACAACGTTCCATGAAAGTTGTCATCAAAATGCTCCATGACCCCGGTCACCACAAGGTTCCCTGCCCTTGTCATCACAATGCTCCATGACCCTTGTAATCACAATGGTACATGGCCTTGTCATCACAAAGTTCCATGGCCTCTGTCATCACCATGCTCCATGGTATTTCTCATCACAATGCTCCATGACACTTGTCATCACAATGCTCCATGGCCTTTGTCATCACAATGTTCCATGGCCCCTGTCATCACAGTGCTCCATGATATCTTTCATAAAAATCTAGATAACCACTGACAGCACAATGCGGCATGACAGATGTCATCACAATTCGCCATGGTCCTTTTCATCACAATACTCCATGGCCTTTGTCATCACAATGTTCCATGGTCCCTGTCATCACATTGATCCATGATACCTTTCATCACAATCTAGATGACCACTGTCATCACAATCCCCAATGAGATATGGCATCACAATTCGCCATGGTCCTTGTCATCACAATGCTCCATTAACCGTGTCATCACAGGGTTCCAGGAAACTTGTCATAACAATGATCCATGATCACATTCATCACAATGCTCCATGAACCCTGTCATCTCAAAGCTCCATAGCCTTTGTGTTCACAATGCTCCATGGTCCCTGTCATCACAGTGAACCATTATCCCTTTTTTCACAACGCTCCAAGACCGCTGACATCACAATGCCCCATGACTCCTGCCATCACAAATCTCCAAGGCCTCTCTTACCAAAAAGCTCCATGATCCCTGTCAGCACAACGTTCCATGACACTTTTCATCACAATGCTCCATGAACCCTGTCATCACAAAGTTCTCTGCCCATATCATCACAATGCTCCTTGTCACCTTTAATCACAATGCTCCATGCCCTTTCATCACAATGCTCCAGAATTCTTGTCATCGCAAAGTTTCTTGAACGTGTCATCACAATTCTCCATGAAACTTGTCATCACAAAGCTCCATGACCCCTGTCTTCACAATGATCCATGACTCCTTTCCTCACTGTGCTCCAGTACCTTTTTCATCACAATGCTCCATGCCATTGTCAGCACAATGCTCCTTGGACCCTGTCATCAAAATGCTCCATCCCCTTTTCATCACAATGCTCCAGATATCCTATCATTACAATGCTCCATGCCCGTGTCAACACAATGCTCCTTGACCCTTGTTATCAAAATGCTTTATGAACCTTGCTCTCAGAATGTTCCATGACCCCGTCATCAAAATGATCCATGACTGTTGTCATCACAATGCTGCATGATACATTTCATCCCAATTCTCTGTGACCGCTGTCATCACAAGGCTCCAGGATAATTTTCATCACAATGCTCCATGCCCCCTGTTATCACACTGCCCCATAACCCCTGTAATCACAATGCTGCATGACCCTGTCATCACAGTGCTACATGACCCCTGTCATCACATTGTTCCATGGCGTATGTATTCACAATGCTCCATGGACCCTGTAATCACACTGCTCCATGTTCCCTTTCAACACAATGCTCCATGACCCCTGTCATCACAACCTTCCATGAAAGTTGTCATCAAAATGCTCCATGACCCAGGTCACCACAACTTTCCCTGCTCTTTTCATCACAATGCTCCATGACCCTTGTAATCACAATGGTACGTGGCCTTGTCATCACAAATTTCCATGGCCTCTGTCATCACCATGCTCCATGGTCTTTCTCATCACAATGGTCTATGACCCCTGTTCTCACAATGATTGATGACCATTGTCATCACAATGCGCCAAGGCTCCTGTCATCACAATGCCTCATTGTCTTTGTAATCACAGTGCTCAACGACCCCTGTCATATAAATACTCCATGTGGTTGTCATCACACTGCTCCAGGTTTGTGGTCATCACCATGCTTCATGCCCCGTGTCATCACAATGCTCCATGAATCTTGTCTTCACAATGCTCTATGGCCTTTGTAATCACAGTGCTCCGTGACCCCTGTCAACACATTGCCTGATGAACCCTGTCATCAAAATGCTAAATGGCACTTGTCATCACAATGCTCTATGACACCTGTCATCACTATTCTCCATGTCACTTGTTATCACAATGCTCCATGGACTCTGTAATCACAGTACTCCATGACCCCTTTCATCACAATGCCCAATGCCACCTCTCATCACAATTCTCCATGGCATTTGTCATCACGATGAACCATGACACCTGTCATCACAATGCTCCATGACACTTGTCATCACAATGCTCGATGGCCCTTGTCATCCGAATGTTCCTTGGTGCTTTTCATCGCAATGCTCCATGACAACTTTCATCAAAATACTCCAAGATTTGTTTCCTCACAATGCTCCATAGCCCTTGTCATTACAAATCCACATGATCCCTTTCATCACAATTTTCCATGGCAACTTACATAAAAATGCTCCATGCCCCTGTCATCACAATGCCCAATGATACCTGTTTTTACAATGATCCATGACCCTTGTCATCACAACGCTCCATGTCCTTTGTATTGACAATGCTCCATGGTCCTTGTCATCACAATGCTCCGTGGTGCTTTTCATCGCAAGGCTCCATGACTGCTTTCAGCACAATGCCCCATGACCCCTGTCATCACGATGCTCCATGGCCTTTGTCATCACAATTCTCCATGAAACATTTCCTCACAATGCCCCAGTACGCCTTTCATCCAAATTCCCCATGGCCACTGTCATCACAATTCTCCATGACCCTGTCATCGTAATGGTCCATGACCCATTTCCTCTCAATACTCCATGACACCTGTCATCACAATGCTCCATGGCCTTTATCATCACAATGCTCCATGGCCCCTGTAATCACAATGCTCCATGACCCGTTTCATCTCAATGCCCCATGACCTCACTCATCACAATGCCCCATGAACCTTGTAATCACAATGCTCCATGGCCCTTGTCATCACAATGCTCCAAGCCTTTGTCATCACACTGCTCCATGGCCCCTGTAATCACAATGCTCCAGATATCCTATCATTACAATGCTCCCTGCCCGTGTCATCACAATGCTCATTGCCATTGTCATCAAAATGCTCCATGTCCCCTGTAATCACAATGCTCCATGCCCTTGTCATCACAATGCTCCATGATCCCTGTAATCACAATGATCCCTGCCAATGTCATCACAATGCTCCATGTCTCCTGTAATCACAATGCTCCATGCCCTTGTCATCAGAAGGGTTCAGAACTCTTGTCATTATAATGCTCCATGCCAATGTCATCATAATGCCCAATGACACTTGTCTTCACAATGATCCATTACCACTTTCACCACAAAGCTCCATGAACCCTGTCATCTTAATGCTCCATAGCCATTGTATTCACAATGCTCCATGGCCCCTGTAATCACAGTGCTCCATGACCCCTTTCACCACAATGCTCCAAGACCGCTGTCATCACAATGCAAGATGACCAATGTCATCGCAATGCCCCATGACACGTGTCATCACAATTCGCCTTGGCCCTTGTCATCTCAATGCTGTAGGAACCGTGTCATCACTAGGTTCCAGGACACTTGTCATCACAGTGATCCATGACCGCTTTCATCACAATGCTCCATGAACTCTGTTATCTCATTGCTCCATGGCCTTTGTATTCACAATGCTCCATGGCCCCTGTAATCACAGTGCTCCATGACCCCTTTCACCACAATGCTCCATGACCCCTGTCATCACAATGTTCTCTGCCCATATCATCACAATGCTCCTTGTCACCTTTTATCACAATGCTCCATGCCCTTTCATCACAATGCTCCAGAATTCTTGTCATCGCAATGTTCCTTGACCGTGTCATCAAAATGCTCCATGACCCTTGTCATCACAAAGCTCCATGACCCCTGTCATCACAATGATCCATGACTACTTTCCTCACAGTGCTCCAGTACCCTTTTCATCACAATGCTCCATGCCATTGTCAGCACAATGCTCCTTGGACCATGTCATCAAAATGCTCCATCCCCTTTTCATCACAATGCTCCAGATATCCTTTCACTACAATGCTCCATGCCCGTGTCAACACAATACTCCATGAACCCTGTCATCAAAATGCTTTATGAAACTTGTTATCAGAATGTTCCATGACCCCTGTCATCAAAATGATCCATGACCGTTGTCATCAAAATGGTGCATGATACATTTTATCGCAATTCTCTGTGACCTCTGTCATCACAATGCTCCAAGACAATTTTCATCACAATGCTCCATACCCCTGTCATCACAGTGCCCCATAACACCTGTAATCACAATACTGCCTGGACCCTGTAATAACACTGCTCCATGTTCCCTTTCAACACAATGCTCCATGACCCCTGTCATCACAATGTTCCATGAAAGTTCTCATCAAAATGCTCCATGACCCTGGTCACCACAAGGTTCCCAGCCCTTGTTATCACAATGCTCTATTACCCATGTAATCACAGTGGTACATGGCCTTCTCATCACAATGTTCCATGGCCTCTGTCATCTCCATGCTCCATGGTCTTTCTCATCACAATGCTCTATGACTCCTGTCAACAAAATGCTTGATGACCATTGTCATCACAATTCTCCAAGGCCCCAGTCATCAAAATGCCTCATGGTCTTTGTAATCACAATGCTCAATAACCCCTGTCATCACAATGCTACATGCCGTTGTCATCACAATGCTCCATGGCCACTGTAATCAAAATGCTCCATGCCCTTGTCATCACAATGCTCCAGAACACTTGTCATCATAATACTCCATTCCCGTTTCATCCCATTGCTCAATGACCCTTGTCATCAAAATGTTCCTTGGACTTTGTCATCACTGTGCTCCATGATACCTTTAATCAAAACTCTACATGACCACTGTCATCACAATGCAAGATGACCAATGTCATCACAATGCCCCATGACACGTGTCATCACAATTCGCCTTGGCCCTTGTCATCTCAATGCTATAGGAACCGTGTCATCACTAGGTTCCAGGACACTTGTCATCACAGTGATCCATGACCGCTTTCATCACAATGCTCCATGAACTCTGTTATCTCATTGCTCCATGGCCTTTGTATTCACAATGCTCCATGGCCCCTGTAATCACAGTGCTCCATGACCCCTTTCACCACAATGCTCCATGACCCCTGTCATCACAATGTTCTCTGCCCATATCATCACAATGCTCCTTGTCACCTTTTATCACAATGCTCCATGCCCTTTCATCACAATGCTCCAGAATTCTTGTCATCGCAATGTTCCTTGACCGTGTCATCAAAATGCTCCATGACCCTTGTCATCACAAAGCTCCATGACCCCTGTCATCACAATGATCCATGACTCCTTTCCTCACAGTGCTCCAGTACCCTTTTCATCACAATGCTCCATGCCATTGTCAGCACAATGCTCCTTGGACCCTGTCATCAAAATGCTCCATCCCCTTTTCATCACAATGCTCCACATATCCTATCACTACAAGTCTCCATGCCCGTGTCAACACAATACTCCATGAACACTGTCATCAAAATGCTTTATGAACCTTGTTATCAGAATGTTCCATGACCCCTGTCATCAAAATGATCCATGACCGTTGTCATCAAAATGGTGCATGATACCTTTTATCGCAATTCTCTGTGACCTCTGTCATCACAATGCTCCAAGACAATTTTCATCACAATGCTCCATACCCCTGTCATCACAGTGCCCCATAACACCTGTAATCACAATACTGCCTGGACCCTGTAATAACACTGCTCCATGTTCCCTTTCAACACAATGCTCCATGACCCCTGTCATCACAATGTTCCATGAAAGTTCTCATCAAAATGCTCCATGACCCTGGTCACCACAAGGTTCCCAGCCCTTGTCATCACAATGCTCTATTACCCATGTAATCACAATGGTACATGGCCTTCTCATCACAATGTTCCATGGCCTCTGTCATCACCATGCTCCATGGTCTTTCTCATCACAATGCTCTATGACCCCTGTCAACACAATGCTTGATGACCATTGTCATCACAATTCTCCAAGGCCCCTGTCATCAAAATGCCTCATGGTCTTTGTAATCACAATGCTCAATAACCCCTGTCATCACAATGCTACATGCCGTTGTCATCACAATGCTCCATGGCCACTGTAATCACAATGCTCCATGCCCTTGTCATCACAATGCTCCAGAACACTTGTCATCATAATACTCCATTCCCGTTTCATCCCATTGCTCAATGACCCTTGTCATCAAAATGTTCCTTGGACTTTGTCATCACTGTGCTCCATGATACCTTTAATCAAAACTCTACATGACCACTGTCATCACAATGCAAGATAACAAATGTCATCACAATGCCCCATGACACGTGTCATCACAATTCGCCTTGGCACTTGTCATCTCAATGCTGTAGGAACCGTGTCATCACTAGGTTCCAGGACACTTGTCATCACAGTGATCCATGACCACTTTCATCACAATGCTCGAAGAACTCTGTTATCTCAATGCTCCATTGTCCCGATAATCGCATTGCTCCATTAACACTTTCATCACAATGCTCCTTGTCCACTGTCACCATAATGCCCCATGACGTCTCTCATCACTGTGCTCCAAGGCCACGCTCATCAAAATGCTCCATGATTTGTGTCAGCACAATATTGCATGACACTTGTCATCACAATGCTCCATGATCCCTGTAATCACAATGATCCCTGCCAATGTCATCACAATGCTCCATGTCTCCTGTAATCACAATGCTCCATGCCCTTGTCATCAGAAGTGTTCAGAGCTCTTGTCATTATAATGCTCCATGCCAATGTCATCAAAATTCCCCATGACACTTGTCTTCAAAATGATCCATTACCACTTTCATCACAATGCTCCATGACCCCTGTCATCTCAATGCTCCATAGCCTTTGTATTCACAATGCTCCATGGCCCCTGTAATCACAGTGCTCCATGACCCCTTTCACCACAGTGCTCCAAGACCGCTCTCATCACAATGCCCCATCACGCCTGCCATTACAAATCTCCAAGCCCTCTCTTACCAAAAAGCTCCATGATCCCAGTCAGCACAATGTTCCATGACACTTTTCATCACAATGCTCCATGACCCCTGTCATCACAAAGTTCTCTGCCCATATCATCACAATGCTCCTTGTCTCCTATAATCACGATGCTCCATGGCCTTTCATCACAATGGTCCAGAATTCTTCTCATCGCAATGTTCTTTGACCGTGTCATCACAATGCTCCATGACCCTTGTTATCACAAAGCTCCATGACCCCTGTCAGGACAATGATCCATGACTCCTTACCTCACAGTGCTCCAGTACCCTTTTCATCACAATGCTCCATGCCATTGTCAGCACAATGATCTTTGGACCCTGTCATCAAAATGCTCCATCCCATTTTCATCAGAATGCTCCAGATATCCTATCATTACAATGCTCCATGCCCGTGTCATCATAATGCTACATGCCGTTGTCATCACATGCTCCATGGCCCCTGTATTCACAATGCTACTGGCCCTTGTCATCACAATGCTCCAGAACACTTGTCATCATAATACTCTATTCTCGTCTCATCCCATTGCTCAATGACACTTGTCATCAAAATGTTCCTTGGCCTTTGTCATCACAGTGCTCCATGATACCTTTAATCAAAATTCTACATGACCACTGTCATCACAATGCAAGATGACCAATGTCATCACAATGCCCCATGAGACGTGTCATCACAATTCCCCTTGGACCTTGTCATCTCAATGTTGTAGGCACCGTGTCATCACTAGGTTCCAGGACAGTTGGCATCACAGTGATCCATGACCACTTTTCAACACAATGCTCCATGACCCCTGTCATCACAAAGTTCTCTGCCCATATCATCACAATGCTCCTTGTCACCTTTTATCACAATGCTCCATGCCCTTTCATCACAATGCTCCAGAATTCTTTTCATCGCAATGTTCCTTGACCGTGTCATCAAAATGCTCCATGAACCTTGTCATCACAAAGCTCCAAGACCCCTGTCATCACAATGATCCATGACTCCTTTCCTCACAGTGCTCCAGTACCCTTTTCATCACAATGCTCCATGCCATTGTCAGCACAATGCTCCTTGGACCCTGTCATCAAAATGCTCCATCCCCTTTTCATCACAATGCTTCAGATATCCTATCACTACAATGCTCCATGCCCGTGTCAACACAATACTCCATGACCCCTGTCATCAAAATGCTTTAGGAACCTTCTTATCAGAAAGTTCCATGACCCCTGTAATCACAATGCTCCATGCCCTTGTCATCACAAGGCTCCAGAACTCTTGTCATCATAATCCTCCATGTCTGTTTCATCACCATGCTCCATGACACTTTTCATAACAATGCTCCATAGCCCCTTTCATTACTGTGCTCCCTAATAACTTTAATCACATTTCTAGATGACCACTGCCATCACAATGCCCCATGACATTGTCAGCACAATTCGCCATGACCAATGTCATCACCATGCTCCATGAACTATGTCATTACTGGGTCCCAGGACACTTGTCATCACAATGATCCATTACCACTTTCAGCACAATGCTCCATGACCACTGTCATCTCAATGCTCCATGGCCTTTGTATTCACAATGCTCATTGGCCCCTGTAATCACAGTGCTCCATAACACCTTTCATCATAATGCTCCAAGACCACTGCCATCTCAATGCCCCATGACGCCTGTCATCACAATTCTCCAAGGCCCCTCTCATCACTATGCTCCATGACACTTGTCATCACATTGCTCCATAACACCTGTCATCACAGTGTTCGCTTACCATGTCATCACAATGCTCCATGTCCCCTATAATCACAATGCTCCATGCCTTTTTCCTCACAATGCTGCAGAATTCTTGTCATCACAATGTTCCATGACTGTGTCATCACAATGCTACATGAACCTGGTCATCACAGTTCTCCATGACCTTTGTCATCACAATGCTCTATGTCGCTTTTCATCACAATTCTCAATGACCACTTTAACCACTATGCTCGCTGACCATTTTCATCACATTTCTCTATTGTCATTAAAATTCCCCATGGCTTCTTTCTTCACAATGCTCCATGATGCCTGTCATCACAATGCTCCATGGCTTTTGTTATCACAATGCTGCAGGACCAGATTCATCACAATACTCCATCCCCCTTGTCATCACGGTGCACAATGAAACCTTTCATTACAATGCTCCATGACACTTGTCATCACAATGCCTCATGGCCTTTATCGTCACAATGCTCCCAGGCACTTTTCATCACGATGTTCCATGAAAACTTTAATCACATTGCTCCATGACCATTTTCATCACAATTGTCTGTACCCTTGTCAACACAATGCTGAATAATCACAGTCATCACAATTCTCCATGACTGCTATCATCACAATAATCCAGGACAAGTTTCATAACAATGCTTCATGCCGCCAGTCATCACAGTGCTCCATGATACCTTTCATCACAATTCCTAGATGATCAAGGTCATCACATTGCCCCATGACACCTGTCATCACAATTCGCTATGACCTTTGTCATCTCAATACTCGATGAACCGTGTCATCACAGTGTTCCAGGACACATGTCAACACAATGATCCATGACTACTTTCATCACAATGCTCCATTTCCCCTCTTATTATATTGCTCCATGATCTCTTTCATCACAATGCTCCATGACCACTGTCATCACCATGCCTCATGACGCCTGTCATCTCAATGCTCCATGGCCACTTTCATCACAATGCTCCATGAACCCAGTCATCACAATGTTCCCTGCCCTTTTCATCACAATGCTCCATGGGCCCTGTCATCACAATGCTCTATGCCCTTGTCATCAAAATGCTCCAGAACTCTTGTCATCATAATGCTCCATGCCAATGTCATCAAAATGCCCCATGACACTTGTCATCACAATGCTCCATGGCCTTTGTCATCACAATGTTCCATGGTCCCTGTAATCACAGTGCTCCCTGATACCTTTCATCACAATTCTAGATGACCACTGTCACCACAATGCCCCATGACTGATGTCATCACAATTCGCATGGTCCTTGTCATCACAATGCTCCATGAACCGTGTCATCACAAGGTTCCAGGACACTTGTCATCACAATGATCCATGATCAATTTCATCACAATGCTCCATGAAACCTGTCATCTCAATGCTCCATAGCCTTTGTATTCACAATGCTCCATGGCCCCTGTAATCACAGTGCTCTATGACCCATTTCATCAAAATGCTCCAAGACCGCTGTCATCACAATGCCCCATGACGCCTGCAATCACAAATCTCCAAGGCCTCTCTTACCAGAAAGCTCCATGATCCCTGTCAGCACAATGTTCCATGACACTTTTCATCACAATGCTCCATGAACCCTGTCATCACAAAGTTCTCTGCCCATATCATCACAACGCTCCTTGTCAACTTTAATCACAATGCTCCATGCCCTTTCATCACAATGCTCCAGAATTCTTGTTATCGCAATGACCCTTGACCGTGTCATTACAATGCTCCATGAACCTTGTCATCACAAACCTCCATGACCCCTGTCATCACAATGATCCATGACTCCTTTCCTCACAGTGCTCCAGTACCCTTTTCATCACAATGTTCCATGCCATTGTAAGCTCAATGATCTTTGGACCCTGTCATCAAAATGCTCCATCCCCTTTTCATCAGAATGCTCCAGATATCCTATCATTACAATGCTCCATGACCGTGTCATCACAATGCTCCATGCCGTTGTTATCACAATGCTCCATGGCCCTGTAATCACAATGTTCCATGCCCTTGTCATCACAATGCTCCAGAACAGTTGTCATCATAATACTCCATTCCGGTGTCATCCCATTGCTCAATGACACTTGTCATCAAAATGTTCCTTGGTCTTTGTCATCACAGTGCTCCATGATACCTTTAATCAAAATTCTATATGACCACTGTCATCACAATGCAAGATGACCAATGTCATCACAATGCCCCATGACACGTGTCATCACAATTCGCCTTGGCCCTTGTCATCTAAATGCTGTAGGAACCGTGTCATCACTAGGTTCCAGGACACTTGTCATCACAGTGATCCATGACCACATTAATTACAATGCTCCAGGAACTCTGTTATCTCAATGCTCCATGGCCTTTGTATTCACAATGCTCCATTGTCCCGATAATCGCGTAGCACCATGAACACTTTCATCATAATGCTCCTTGACCACTGTCACCATAATGCCCCATGACGTCTCTCATCACTGTGCTCCAAGGCCACTCACATCAAAATGCTCCATGATCTCTGTCTGCACAATATTGCATGACACTTGTCATCACAATGCTCCATGATCCTTGTAATCACAATGATCCCTGCCAATGTCATCACAATGATCCATGACAGATGTCATCACAATTCGCCATGGTCTTGTCATTACAATGCTCCATGAACCGTGTCATCACAAGGTTCCAGGACACTTGTCATCACAATGATCCATGATCACATTCATCACAATGCTCCAGGAACCCTGTCATCTCCATGCTCCATAGCCTTTGTATTCACAATGCTCCATGGTCCCTCTCATCACAGTGCTCCTTGACTCCTTTTATCACAATGCTCCAAGACCGCTCTCATCACAATGCCCCATGACGCCTGCCATCACAAGTCTCCAAGGCCTCTCTTAACAAAAATCTCCATGATCCCTGTCAGCACAATGTTCCATGACACTTTTCAGCACAATGCTCCATGACCCCTGTCATCACAAAGTTCTCTGCCCATATCATCACAATTCTCCTTGTCACCTTTAATCACAATGCTCCATTCCCTTTCATCACAATGCTCCTGAATTCTTGTCATCGCAATGTTCCTTGACCGTGTCATCACAATGCTCCATGACCCTTGTCATCACAAAGCTCCATGACCCCTGTCATCATAATGATCCATGACTCCTCTCCTCACAGTGCTCCAGTACCATTTTCATCACAATGCTCCATGCCATTGTCAGCACAATGCTCCTTGGACACTGTCATCAAAATCCTCCATCCCCTTTTCATCACAATGCTCCCGATATCCTGTCACTACAATGCTCCATGCCCGTGTCAACACAATGCTCCATGACCCGTGTCATCAAAATGCTTTATGAACCTTGTTATCAGAATGTTCCATGACCCCTGTCATCAGAATGATCCATGACCATTGTCATCACAATGGTACATAGCCTTGTCATCACAAAGTTCCATGGCCTCTGTCATCACCAAGCTCCATGGTCTTTCTCATCACAATGCTCTATGACCCCTGTCAGCACAATGCTTTATGAAGTTTGTTTTCAAAATGCACCATGACCGCTGTCATCAAAATAATCCATGACCGTTTTCATCACAATGCTGCATGATACCTTTCATCCTGTTTCTCTGTGACCGCTGTCATTAGGATGCTCCAGGACAATATTCATCTCAATGCCCCATGCCCCCTGTAATCAGAGTGCCCCATAACACCTGTCATCACAATGCTCCATGACCCTGTCATCAGAATGCTACATGAGCCTGTCATCACATTGTTCCATGGCCTATGTATTCACAATGCTCCATGGACCCTGTAATCACAGTGCTCCATGTTCCCTTTCAACAGAATGTCCCATGACCCCAGTCACCACAAGGTTCCCTGCCCTTGTCATCACAATGCTCCATGACCCTTGGAATCACAATGGTACATGGCCTTGTCATCACAATGTTCCATGGCCTCTGTCATCCCTATGCTCCATGGTCTTTCTCATCACAATGCTCTATGACCCCTGTCATCAAAATGCTTGATGACCATTGTCATCACAATGCTCCAAGGCCCCGTTCATCACAATGCCTCATGGTTTTGGAATCACAATGCTCAATGATCCCTGTCATCACAATGCTCCATGCCATTGTCATGACAATGCCCCATGGCCCCTGTAATCACAATGCTCCATGGCCCTTGTCATCACAATGCTCGATGACCTGTGTCATCACAGTGTTCCAGGACACATGTCATCACAATCATCCATGACTTCTTTTATCACATTGCTCCAATACACCTGGCATCACAATGCTCCATGGTCCCTGTTATCATATTGCTCCATGATCTCTTTCATCACAATGCTCCATGACCAGTGTCATCACCATGCCTCATGACGCCTGTCATCTCAATGCTCCATGGCCCCTTTCATCACAATGCTCCATGAACCCAGTCATCACAATGTTCCCTGCCCTTTTCATCACAATGCTCCATGGGCCATGTCATCACAATGTTCCATGCCCTTGTCATCAAAATGCTCCAGAACCCTTGTCATCATAATGCTCCGTGCCAATGTCATTAAAATGCCCCATGACACTTGTCATCACCATGCTCCATGGCCTTTGTCAACACAATGTTCCATGGCCCCTGTCATCACAATGCTCCATGCCCTTGTCATCAAAATGCTCGAGAACTCTTGTCATCATAATGCTCCATGCCAAAGTCATCAAAATGCCCTATGACACTTGTCATCACAATGCTCCATGGCCTTTGTCATTACAATGTTCCATGGCCCCTGTCATCACAGTGCTCCATGATACCTTTCATCACAATTCTAGATGACCACTGTCATCACAATGCCCCATGACAGATGTCATCACAATTCGCCATGGTCCTTGTCATTACAATGCTCCATGAACCGTGTCATCACAAGGTTCCAGGACACTTGTCATCACAATGATCCATGATCACTTTCATCACAATGCTCCATGAACCCTGTCATCTCAATGCTCCATAGCCTTTGTATTCACAATGCTCCATGGCCCCTTGTCATCACAGTGCTCCATGACCCCTTTTATCCCAATGCTCCAAGACCGCTGTCATCACAATGCCCTATGACGCCTGCCATCACAAATCTCCAAGGCCTCTCTTACCAAAAAGCTCCATGATCCCTGTCAGCACAATGTTCCATGACACTTTTCATCACAATGCTCCATGACCCCTTTCATCACAATGTTCTCTGCCCATATCATCACAATGCTCCTTGTCACCTTTAATCACAATGCTCCATGCCCTTTCATCACAATGCTCCAGAATTCTTGTCATCGCAATGTTCCTTGACTGTGTCATCAGAATGCTCCATGACACTTGTCATCACAAAGCTCCATGACCCCTGTAATCACAATGATCCATGACTCCTTTCCTCACAGTGCTCCAGTACCATTTTTATAACAATCGTCCATGCCATTGTCAGCACAATGCTCCTTGAACCCTATCATCAAAATGCTCCATCCCCTTTTCATCACAATGCTCCAGATATCCTATCATTACAATGCTACATACGCGTGTCAACACAATGTTCCATGACCCCTCTCATCAAAATGCTTTATGAACCTTGTTATCAGAATGTTCCATGACCACTGTCATGAAAATGATCCACGACCGTTGTCATCACAATGCTGCATGATACCTTTCATCGCAATTCTCTGTGACCGCTGTCATCACAATGCTCCAGGAAAATTTTCATTACAATGCGCCATGCACCCTGTCATCACAGTGCCCCATAACACCTGTAATCACAATGCTCCATGGACCCTGTAATCACACTGCTCCATGTTCCCTTTCAACACAATGCTCCATGACCCCTGTCATCACAATGTTCCATGAAAGTTGTCATCAAAATGCTCCATGACCCCGGTCACCACAAGGTTCCCTGCCCTTGTCATCACAATGCTCTATGACCCTTGTAAACTCAATGGTACATGGCCTTATCATCACAATGTTCCATGTCCTCTGTCATCACCATGCTCCATGGTCTTTCTCATCACAATGCTCTATGACCCCTGTCATCACAATGCTTGATGACCATTGTCATCACAATGCTCCAAGGCCCCTGTCATCACAATGCATCATGGTCTTTGTAATCACAATGCTCAATGACCCCTGTCATCACAATGCTCCATGCCATTGTCATCACAATGCTCCAGAACACTTGTCATCATAATACTCCATTCCCGTTTCATTCCATTGCTCAATGACACTTGTCATCAAAATTTTCCTTGGCCGTTGTCTTCACAGTGCTCCATGATACCTTTAATCAAAACTCTACATGACCACTGTCATCACAATGCAAGATGACCAATGTCATCACAATGCCCCATGACACGTGTCATCACAATTCGCCTTGGCCCTTGTCATCTCAATGCTGTAGGAACCGTGTCATCACTAGGTTCCGGGACACTTGTCATCACAGTGATCCATGACCACTTTCATCACAATGCTCCATTAACTCTGTTATCTCAATGCTCCATGGCCTTTGTATTCACAATGCTCCATTGTCCCAATAATCACGTTGCTCCATGAACACTTTCATCACAATGCTCCTTGACCACTGTCACCTTAATGCCCCATGACGTCTGTCATTACTGTGCTCCAAGGCCACTCTCATCAAAATGCTCCATGATCTGTGTCAGCACAATATTGCATGACACATGTCATCACAATGCTCCATGATCCCTGTAATCACAATGATCCCTGCCAATGTCATCACAATGCTCCATGTCTCCTGTAATCACAATGCTCCATGCCCTTGTCATCACAATGCTCCAGGTCTGTTGTCATCACCATGCTTCATGCCCGTGTCATCACAATGCTCCATGAATCTTCTCTTCACAATGCTCCATGGCCCATGTCATCTCAATGCTCCATGACCCCTGTCATCACAATGCTCTATGGCCTTTGTAATCACAATGCTCCGTGACCCCTGTCAACACAATGCCTGATGACCCCTGTCATCAAAATGCTAAATGGCACTTGTCATCACAATGCTCTATGACGCCTGTCATCAGTATTCTCCATGTCACTTGTTATCACAATGCTCCATGGCCCCTGTAATCACAGTACTCCATGACCCCTTTCATCACAATGCCCAATGCCACCTCTCATCACAATTCTCCATGGCATTTGTCATCACGATACTCCATGACACCTGTCAGCACAATGCCCCATGACCCTTGTCGTCACAAAGCTCCATGACCCCTGTTATCACATTAATCCATGACTCTTTTCCTCACAGTGCTCCAGTACCATTTTCATCACAATTCTCCATGCCTTGTCAGCACAATGCTCCTTGGACACTGTCATCAAAATGCTCCATCCCCTTTTCATCACAATGCTCCAGATATCCTATCATTACAATGCTCCATGCCCGTGTCATCACAATGCTCCATGCCCTTGTCATCACAATGCTCCATGAACCATGTCATCACAGGGTCCCAGGACACTTGTCATCACAATGATCCATTACCACTTTCATCACAATGCTCCATGACCACTGTCATCTCAATGCTCCATGGCCATTGTATTCACAATGCTCTATGGCCCCTGTAATTACAGTGCTCCATAACACCTTTCATCATAATGCTCCATGACTACTGCCATCTCAATGACCCATGACGCCTGTCATCACAATTCTCCAAGGCCCCTCTCATCACAATGCTCCATGAAAATTGTCATCACATTGCTCCATAACACCTGTCATCACAGTGTTCCCTGCCCATGTCATCACAATGCTCCATGTCGCCTATAATCCAATGATCCATGCCTTTTTCCTCACAATGCTCCAGAATTCTTGTCATCACAATGTTCCTTGACCGTGTCATTACAATGCTCCATGACCCTTGTCATCACAAAGCTCCCTGACCCCTGTCATCACAATGGTCCATGACTCCTTTCCTCACAGTGCTCCAGTACCCTTTCCATCACAATGCTCCATGCCATTGTCAGCACAATGCTCCTTGGACCCTGTCATCAAAATGCTCCATCCCGTTTTCATCAGAATGCTCCAGATATCCTATCATTACAATGTTCCATGCCCGTGTCAACACAATGCTCCATGACCCCTGTCATCAAAATGCCTTATGAACCTTTTTATCAGAATATTCCATGACCCCTGTCATCAAAATGATCCATGACCGTTGTCATCACAATGCTGCATGATACTTTTCATCCCAATTCTCTGTGACTGCTGTCATCACAATGCTCCAGGACAATTTTCATCACAATGCTCCATGCCCCCTGTCATCACAGTGCCCCATAACGCCTGTAATCACACTGCTCCATGTTCCCTTTCAACACAATGCTCCATGACCCCTTTCATCACAACGTTCCATGAAAGTTGTCATCAAAATGCTCCATGACCCCGGTCACCACAAGGTTCCCTGCCCTTGTCATCACAATGCTCCATGACCCTTGTAATCACAATGGTACATAGCCTTGTCATCACAAAGTTCCATGGCCTCTGTCATCACCAAGCTCCATGGTCTTTCTCATCACAATGCTCTATGACCCCTGTCAGCACAATGCTTTATGAAGTTTGTTTTCAAAATGCACCATGACCGCTGTCATCAAAATAATCCATGACCGTTTTCATCACAATGCTGCATGATACCTTTCATCCTGTTTCTCTGTGACCGCTGTCATTAGGATGCTCCAGGACAATATTCATCTCAATGCCCCATGCCCCCTGTAATCAGAGTGCCCCATAACACCTGTCATCACAATGCTCCATGACCCTGTCATCAGAATGCTACATGAGCCTGTCATCACATTGTTCCATGGCCTATGTATTCACAATGCTCCATGGACCCTGTAATCACAGTGCTCCATGTTCCCTTTCAACAGAATGTCCCATGACCCCAGTCACCACAAGGTTCCCTGCCCTTGTCATCACAATGCTCCATGACCCTTGGAATCACAATGGTACATGGCCTTGTCATCACAATGTTCCATGGCCTCTGTCATCCCTATGCTCCATGGTCTTTCTCATCACAATGCTCTATGACCCCTGTCATCAAAATGCTTGATGACCATTGTCATCACAATGCTCCAAGGCCCCGTTCATCACAATGCCTCATGGTTTTGGAATCACAATGCTCAATGATCCCTGTCATCACAATGCTCCATGCCATTGTCATGACAATGCCCCATGGCCCCTGTAATCACAATGCTCCATGGCCCTTGTCATCACAATGCTCGATGACCTGTGTCATCACAGTGTTCCAGGACACATGTCATCACAATCATCCATGACTTCTTTTATCACATTGCTCCAATACACCTGGCATCACAATGCTCCATGGTCCCTGTTATCATATTGCTCCATGATCTCTTTCATCACAATGCTCCATGACCAGTGTCATCACCATGCCTCATGACGCCTGTCATCTCAATGCTCCATGGCCCCTTTCATCACAATGCTCCATGAACCCAGTCATCACAATGTTCCCTGCCCTTTTCATCACAATGCTCCATGGGCCATGTCATCACAATGTTCCATGCCCTTGTCATCAAAATGCTCCAGAACCCTTGTCATCATAATGCTCCGTGCCAATGTCATTAAAATGCCCCATGACACTTGTCATCACCATGCTCCATGGCCTTTGTCAACACAATGTTCCATGGCCCCTGTCATCACAATGCTCCATGCCCTTGTCATCAAAATGCTCGAGAACTCTTGTCATCATAATGCTCCATGCCAAAGTCATCAAAATGCCCTATGACACTTGTCATCACAATGCTCCATGGCCTTTGTCATTACAATGTTCCATGGCCCCTGTCATCACAGTGCTCCATGATACCTTTCATCACAATTCTAGATGACCACTGTCATCACAATGCCCCATGACAGATGTCATCACAATTCGCCATGGTCCTTGTCATTACAATGCTCCATGAACCGTGTCATCACAAGGTTCCAGGACACTTGTCATCACAATGATCCATGATCACTTTCATCACAATGCTCCATGAACCCTGTCATCTCAATGCTCCATAGCCTTTGTATTCACAATGCTCCATGGCCCCTTGTCATCACAGTGCTCCATGACCCCTTTTATCCCAATGCTCCAAGACCGCTGTCATCACAATGCCCTATGACGCCTGCCATCACAAATCTCCAAGGCCTCTCTTACCAAAAAGCTCCATGATCCCTGTCAGCACAATGTTCCATGACACTTTTCATCACAATGCTCCATGACCCCTTTCATCACAATGTTCTCTGCCCATATCATCACAATGCTCCTTGTCACCTTTAATCACAATGCTCCATGCCCTTTCATCACAATGCTCCAGAATTCTTGTCATCGCAATGTTCCTTGACTGTGTCATCAGAATGCTCCATGACACTTGTCATCACAAAGCTCCATGACCCCTGTAATCACAATGATCCATGACTCCTTTCCTCACAGTGCTCCAGTACCATTTTTATAACAATCGTCCATGCCATTGTCAGCACAATGCTCCTTGAACCCTATCATCAAAATGCTCCATCCCCTTTTCATCACAATGCTCCAGATATCCTATCATTACAATGCTACATACGCGTGTCAACACAATGTTCCATGACCCCTCTCATCAAAATGCTTTATGAACCTTGTTATCAGAATGTTCCATGACCACTGTCATGAAAATGATCCACGACCGTTGTCATCACAATGCTGCATGATACCTTTCATCGCAATTCTCTGTGACCGCTGTCATCACAATGCTCCAGGAAAATTTTCATTACAATGCGCCATGCACCCTGTCATCACAGTGCCCCATAACACCTGTAATCACAATGCTCCATGGACCCTGTAATCACACTGCTCCATGTTCCCTTTCAACACAATGCTCCATGACCCCTGTCATCACAATGTTCCATGAAAGTTGTCATCAAAATGCTCCATGACCCCGGTCACCACAAGGTTCCCTGCCCTTGTCATCACAATGCTCTATGACCCTTGTAAACTCAATGGTACATGGCCTTATCATCACAATGTTCCATGTCCTCTGTCATCACCATGCTCCATGGTCTTTCTCATCACAATGCTCTATGACCCCTGTCATCACAATGCTTGATGACCATTGTCATCACAATGCTCCAAGGCCCCTGTCATCACAATGCATCATGGTCTTTGTAATCACAATGCTCAATGACCCCTGTCATCACAATGCTCCATGCCATTGTCATCACAATGCTCCAGAACACTTGTCATCATAATACTCCATTCCCGTTTCATTCCATTGCTCAATGACACTTGTCATCAAAATTTTCCTTGGCCGTTGTCTTCACAGTGCTCCATGATACCTTTAATCAAAACTCTACATGACCACTGTCATCACAATGCAAGATGACCAATGTCATCACAATGCCCCATGACACGTGTCATCACAATTCGCCTTGGCCCTTGTCATCTCAATGCTGTAGGAACCGTGTCATCACTAGGTTCCGGGACACTTGTCATCACAGTGATCCATGACCACTTTCATCACAATGCTCCATTAACTCTGTTATCTCAATGCTCCATGGCCTTTGTATTCACAATGCTCCATTGTCCCAATAATCACGTTGCTCCATGAACACTTTCATCACAATGCTCCTTGACCACTGTCACCTTAATGCCCCATGACGTCTGTCATTACTGTGCTCCAAGGCCACTCTCATCAAAATGCTCCATGATCTGTGTCAGCACAATATTGCATGACACATGTCATCACAATGCTCCATGATCCCTGTAATCACAATGATCCCTGCCAATGTCATCACAATGCTCCATGTCTCCTGTAATCACAATGCTCCATGCCCTTGTCATCACAATGCTCCAGGTCTGTTGTCATCACCATGCTTCATGCCCGTGTCATCACAATGCTCCATGAATCTTCTCTTCACAATGCTCCATGGCCCATGTCATCTCAATGCTCCATGACCCCTGTCATCACAATGCTCTATGGCCTTTGTAATCACAATGCTCCGTGACCCCTGTCAACACAATGCCTGATGACCCCTGTCATCAAAATGCTAAATGGCACTTGTCATCACAATGCTCTATGACGCCTGTCATCAGTATTCTCCATGTCACTTGTTATCACAATGCTCCATGGCCCCTGTAATCACAGTACTCCATGACCCCTTTCATCACAATGCCCAATGCCACCTCTCATCACAATTCTCCATGGCATTTGTCATCACGATACTCCATGACACCTGTCAGCACAATGCCCCATGACCCTTGTCGTCACAAAGCTCCATGACCCCTGTTATCACATTAATCCATGACTCTTTTCCTCACAGTGCTCCAGTACCATTTTCATCACAATTCTCCATGCCTTGTCAGCACAATGCTCCTTGGACACTGTCATCAAAATGCTCCATCCCCTTTTCATCACAATGCTCCAGATATCCTATCATTACAATGCTCCATGCCCGTGTCATCACAATGCTCCATGCCCTTGTCATCACAATGCTCCATGAACCATGTCATCACAGGGTCCCAGGACACTTGTCATCACAATGATCCATTACCACTTTCATCACAATGCTCCATGACCACTGTCATCTCAATGCTCCATGGCCATTGTATTCACAATGCTCTATGGCCCCTGTAATTACAGTGCTCCATAACACCTTTCATCATAATGCTCCATGACTACTGCCATCTCAATGACCCATGACGCCTGTCATCACAATTCTCCAAGGCCCCTCTCATCACAATGCTCCATGAAAATTGTCATCACATTGCTCCATAACACCTGTCATCACAGTGTTCCCTGCCCATGTCATCACAATGCTCCATGTCGCCTATAATCCAATGATCCATGCCTTTTTCCTCACAATGCTCCAGAATTCTTGTCATCACAATGTTCCTTGACCGTGTCATTACAATGCTCCATGACCCTTGTCATCACAAAGCTCCCTGACCCCTGTCATCACAATGGTCCATGACTCCTTTCCTCACAGTGCTCCAGTACCCTTTCCATCACAATGCTCCATGCCATTGTCAGCACAATGCTCCTTGGACCCTGTCATCAAAATGCTCCATCCCGTTTTCATCAGAATGCTCCAGATATCCTATCATTACAATGTTCCATGCCCGTGTCAACACAATGCTCCATGACCCCTGTCATCAAAATGCTTTATGAACCTTTTTATCAGAATATTCCATGACCCCTGTCATCAAAATGATCCATGACCGTTGTCATCACAATGCTGCATGATACTTTTCTTCCCAATTCTCTGTGACTGCTGTCATCACAATGCTCCAGGACAATTTTCATCACAATGCTCCATGCCCCCTGTCATCACAGTGCCCCATAACGCCTGTAATCACACTGCGCCATGTTCCCTTTCAACACAATGCTCCATGACCCCTTTCATCACAACGTTCCATGAAAGTTGTCATCAAAATGCTCCATGACCCCGGTCACCACAAGGTTCCCTGCCCTTGTCATCACAATGCTCCATGACCCTTGTAATCACAATGGTACATAGCCTTGTCATCACAAAGTTCCATGGCCTCTGTCATCACCAAGCTCCATGGTCTTTCTCATCACAATGCTCTATGACCCCTGTCAGCACAATGCTTTATGAAGTTTGTTTTCAAAATGCACCATGACCGCTGTCATCAAAATAATCCATGACCGTTTTCATCACAATGCTGCATGATACCTTTCATCCTGTTTCTCTGTGACCGCTGTCATTAGGATGCTCCAGGACAATATTCATCTCAATGCCCCATGCCCCCTGTAATCAGAGTGCCCCATAACACCTGTCATCACAATGCTCCATGACCCTGTCATCAGAATGCTACATGAGCCTGTCATCACATTGTTCCATGGCCTATGTATTCACAATGCTCCATGGACCCTGTAATCACAGTGCTCCATGTTCCCTTTCAACAGAATGTCCCATGACCCCAGTCACCACAAGGTTCCCTGCCCTTGTCATCACAATGCTCCATGACCCTTGGAATCACAATGGTACATGGCCTTGTCATCACAATGTTCCATGGCCTCTGTCATCCCTATGCTCCATGGTCTTTCTCATCACAATGCTCTATGACCCCTGTCATCAAAATGCTTGATGACCATTGTCATCACAATGCTCCAAGGCCCCGTTCATCACAATGCCTCATGGTTTTGGAATCACAATGCTCAATGATCCCTGTCATCACAATGCTCCATGCCATTGTCATGACAATGCCCCATGGCCCCTGTAATCACAATGCTCCATGGCCCTTGTCATCACAATGCTCGATGACCTGTGTCATCACAGTGTTCCAGGACACATGTCATCACAATCATCCATGACTTCTTTTATCACATTGCTCCAATACACCTGGCATCACAATGCTCCATGGTCCCTGTTATCATATTGCTCCATGATCTCTTTCATCACAATGCTCCATGACCAGTGTCATCACCATGCCTCATGACGCCTGTCATCTCAATGCTCCATGGCCCCTTTCATCACAATGCTCCATGAACCCAGTCATCACAATGTTCCCTGCCCTTTTCATCACAATGCTCCATGGGCCATGTCATCACAATGTTCCATGCCCTTGTCATCAAAATGCTCCAGAACCCTTGTCATCATAATGCTCCGTGCCAATGTCATTAAAATGCCCCATGACACTTGTCATCACCATGCTCCATGGCCTTTGTCAACACAATGTTCCATGGCCCCTGTCATCACAATGCTCCATGCCCTTGTCATCAAAATGCTCGAGAACTCTTGTCATCATAATGCTCCATGCCAAAGTCATCAAAATGCCCTATGACACTTGTCATCACAATGCTCCATGGCCTTTGTCATTACAATGTTCCATGGCCCCTGTCATCACAGTGCTCCATGATACCTTTCATCACAATTCTAGATGACCACTGTCATCACAATGCCCCATGACAGATGTCATCACAATTCGCCATGGTCCTTGTCATTACAATGCTCCATGAACCGTGTCATCACAAGGTTCCAGGACACTTGTCATCACAATGATCCATGATCACTTTCATCACAATGCTCCATGAACCCTGTCATCTCAATGCTCCATAGCCTTTGTATTCACAATGCTCCATGGCCCCTTGTCATCACAGTGCTCCATGACCCCTTTTATCCCAATGCTCCAAGACCGCTGTCATCACAATGCCCTATGACGCCTGCCATCACAAATCTCCAAGGCCTCTCTTACCAAAAAGCTCCATGATCCCTGTCAGCACAATGTTCCATGACACTTTTCATCACAATGCTCCATGACCCCTTTCATCACAATGTTCTCTGCCCATATCATCACAATGCTCCTTGTCACCTTTAATCACAATGCTCCATGCCCTTTCATCACAATGCTCCAGAATTCTTGTCATCGCAATGTTCCTTGACTGTGTCATCAGAATGCTCCATGACACTTGTCATCACAAAGCTCCATGACCCCTGTAATCACAATGATCCATGACTCCTTTCCTCACAGTGCTCCAGTACCATTTTTATAACAATCGTCCATGCCATTGTCAGCACAATGCTCCTTGAACCCTATCATCAAAATGCTCCATCCCCTTTTCATCACAATGCTCCAGATATCCTATCATTACAATGCTACATACGCGTGTCAACACAATGTTCCATGACCCCTCTCATCAAAATGCTTTATGAACCTTGTTATCAGAATGTTCCATGACCACTGTCATGAAAATGATCCACGACCGTTGTCATCACAATGCTGCATGATACCTTTCATCGCAATTCTCTGTGACCGCTGTCATCACAATGCTCCAGGAAAATTTTCATTACAATGCGCCATGCACCCTGTCATCACAGTGCCCCATAACACCTGTAATCACAATGCTCCATGGACCCTGTAATCACACTGCTCCATGTTCCCTTTCAACACAATGCTCCATGACCCCTGTCATCACAATGTTCCATGAAAGTTGTCATCAAAATGCTCCATGACCCCGGTCACCACAAGGTTCCCTGCCCTTGTCATCACAATGCTCTATGACCCTTGTAAACTCAATGGTACATGGCCTTATCATCACAATGTTCCATGTCCTCTGTCATCACCATGCTCCATGGTCTTTCTCATCACAATGCTCTATGACCCCTGTCATCACAATGCTTGATGACCATTGTCATCACAATGCTCCAAGGCCCCTGTCATCACAATGCATCATGGTCTTTGTAATCACAATGCTCAATGACCCCTGTCATCACAATGCTCCATGCCATTGTCATCACAATGCTCCAGAACACTTGTCATCATAATACTCCATTCCCGTTTCATTCCATTGCTCAATGACACTTGTCATCAAAATTTTCCTTGGCCGTTGTCTTCACAGTGCTCCATGATACCTTTAATCAAAACTCTACATGACCACTGTCATCACAATGCAAGATGACCAATGTCATCACAATGCCCCATGACACGTGTCATCACAATTCGCCTTGGCCCTTGTCATCTCAATGCTGTAGGAACCGTGTCATCACTAGGTTCCGGGACACTTGTCATCACAGTGATCCATGACCACTTTCATCACAATGCTCCATTAACTCTGTTATCTCAATGCTCCATGGCCTTTGTATTCACAATGCTCCATTGTCCCAATAATCACGTTGCTCCATGAACACTTTCATCACAATGCTCCTTGACCACTGTCACCTTAATGCCCCATGACGTCTGTCATTACTGTGCTCCAAGGCCACTCTCATCAAAATGCTCCATGATCTGTGTCAGCACAATATTGCATGACACATGTCATCACAATGCTCCATGATCCCTGTAATCACAATGATCCCTGCCAATGTCATCACAATGCTCCATGTCTCCTGTAATCACAATGCTCCATGCCCTTGTCATCACAATGCTCCAGGTCTGTTGTCATCACCATGCTTCATGCCCGTGTCATCACAATGCTCCATGAATCTTCTCTTCACAATGCTCCATGGCCCATGTCATCTCAATGCTCCATGACCCCTGTCATCACAATGCTCTATGGCCTTTGTAATCACAATGCTCCGTGACCCCTGTCAACACAATGCCTGATGACCCCTGTCATCAAAATGCTAAATGGCACTTGTCATCACAATGCTCTATGACGCCTGTCATCAGTATTCTCCATGTCACTTGTTATCACAATGCTCCATGGCCCCTGTAATCACAGTACTCCATGACCCCTTTCATCACAATGCCCAATGCCACCTCTCATCACAATTCTCCATGGCATTTGTCATCACGATACTCCATGACACCTGTCAGCACAATGCCCCATGACCCTTGTCGTCACAAAGCTCCATGACCCCTGTTATCACATTAATCCATGACTCTTTTCCTCACAGTGCTCCAGTACCATTTTCATCACAATTCTCCATGCCTTGTCAGCACAATGCTCCTTGGACACTGTCATCAAAATGCTCCATCCCCTTTTCATCACAATGCTCCAGATATCCTATCATTACAATGCTCCATGCCCGTGTCATCACAATGCTCCATGCCCTTGTCATCACAATGCTCCATGAACCATGTCATCACAGGGTCCCAGGACACTTGTCATCACAATGATCCATTACCACTTTCATCACAATGCTCCATGACCACTGTCATCTCAATGCTCCATGGCCATTGTATTCACAATGCTCTATGGCCCCTGTAATTACAGTGCTCCATAACACCTTTCATCATAATGCTCCATGACTACTGCCATCTCAATGACCCATGACGCCTGTCATCACAATTCTCCAAGGCCCCTCTCATCACAATGCTCCATGAAAATTGTCATCACATTGCTCCATAACACCTGTCATCACAGTGTTCCCTGCCCATGTCATCACAATGCTCCATGTCGCCTATAATCCAATGATCCATGCCTTTTTCCTCACAATGCTCCAGAATTCTTGTCATCACAATGTTCCTTGACCGTGTCATTACAATGCTCCATGACCCTTGTCATCACAAAGCTCCCTGACCCCTGTCATCACAATGGTCCATGACTCCTTTCCTCACAGTGCTCCAGTACCCTTTCCATCACAATGCTCCATGCCATTGTCAGCACAATGCTCCTTGGACCCTGTCATCAAAATGCTCCATCCCGTTTTCATCAGAATGCTCCAGATATCCTATCATTACAATGTTCCATGCCCGTGTCAACACAATGCTCCATGACCCCTGTCATCAAAATGCTTTATGAACCTTTTTATCAGAATATTCCATGACCCCTGTCATCAAAATGATCCATGACCGTTGTCATCACAATGCTGCATGATACTTTTCTTCCCAATTCTCTGTGACTGCTGTCATCACAATGCTCCAGGACAATTTTCATCACAATGCTCCATGCCCCCTGTCATCACAGTGCCCCATAACGCCTGTAATCACACTGCGCCATGTTCCCTTTCAACACAATGCTCCATGACCCCTTTCATCACAACGTTCCATGAAAGTTGTCATCAAAATGCTCCATGACCCCGGTCACCACAAGGTTCCCTGCCCTTGTCATCACAATGCTCCATGACCCTTGTAATCACAATGGTACATAGCCTTGTCATCACAAAGTTCCATGGCCTCTGTCATCACCAAGCTCCATGGTCTTTCTCATCACAATGCTCTATGACCCCTGTCAGCACAATGCTTTATGAAGTTTGTTTTCAAAATGCACCATGACCGCTGTCATCAAAATAATCCATGACCGTTTTCATCACAATGCTGCATGATACCTTTCATCCTGTTTCTCTGTGACCGCTGTCATTAGGATGCTCCAGGACAATATTCATCTCAATGCCCCATGCCCCCTGTAATCAGAGTGCCCCATAACACCTGTCATCACAATGCTCCATGACCCTGTCATCAGAATGCTACATGAGCCTGTCATCACATTGTTCCATGGCCTATGTATTCACAATGCTCCATGGACCCTGTAATCACAGTGCTCCATGTTCCCTTTCAACAGAATGTCCCATGACCCCAGTCACCACAAGGTTCCCTGCCCTTGTCATCACAATGCTCCATGACCCTTGGAATCACAATGGTACATGGCCTTGTCATCACAATGTTCCATGGCCTCTGTCATCCCTATGCTCCATGGTCTTTCTCATCACAATGCTCTATGACCCCTGTCATCAAAATGCTTGATGACCATTGTCATCACAATGCTCCAAGGCCCCGTTCATCACAATGCCTCATGGTTTTGGAATCACAATGCTCAATGATCCCTGTCATCACAATGCTCCATGCCATTGTCATGACAATGCCCCATGGCCCCTGTAATCACAATGCTCCATGGCCCTTGTCATCACAATGCTCGATGACCTGTGTCATCACAGTGTTCCAGGACACATGTCATCACAATCATCCATGACTTCTTTTATCACATTGCTCCAATACACCTGGCATCACAATGCTCCATGGTCCCTGTTATCATATTGCTCCATGATCTCTTTCATCACAATGCTCCATGACCAGTGTCATCACCATGCCTCATGACGCCTGTCATCTCAATGCTCCATGGCCCCTTTCATCACAATGCTCCATGAACCCAGTCATCACAATGTTCCCTGCCCTTTTCATCACAATGCTCCATGGGCCATGTCATCACAATGTTCCATGCCCTTGTCATCAAAATGCTCCAGAACCCTTGTCATCATAATGCTCCGTGCCAATGTCATTAAAATGCCCCATGACACTTGTCATCACCATGCTCCATGGCCTTTGTCAACACAATGTTCCATGGCCCCTGTCATCACAATGCTCCATGCCCTTGTCATCAAAATGCTCGAGAACTCTTGTCATCATAATGCTCCATGCCAAAGTCATCAAAATGCCCTATGACACTTGTCATCACAATGCTCCATGGCCTTTGTCATTACAATGTTCCATGGCCCCTGTCATCACAGTGCTCCATGATACCTTTCATCACAATTCTAGATGACCACTGTCATCACAATGCCCCATGACAGATGTCATCACAATTCGCCATGGTCCTTGTCATTACAATGCTCCATGAACCGTGTCATCACAAGGTTCCAGGACACTTGTCATCACAATGATCCATGATCACTTTCATCACAATGCTCCATGAACCCTGTCATCTCAATGCTCCATAGCCTTTGTATTCACAATGCTCCATGGCCCCTTGTCATCACAGTGCTCCATGACCCCTTTTATCCCAATGCTCCAAGACCGCTGTCATCACAATGCCCTATGACGCCTGCCATCACAAATCTCCAAGGCCTCTCTTACCAAAAAGCTCCATGATCCCTGTCAGCACAATGTTCCATGACACTTTTCATCACAATGCTCCATGACCCCTTTCATCACAATGTTCTCTGCCCATATCATCACAATGCTCCTTGTCACCTTTAATCACAATGCTCCATGCCCTTTCATCACAATGCTCCAGAATTCTTGTCATCGCAATGTTCCTTGACTGTGTCATCAGAATGCTCCATGACACTTGTCATCACAAAGCTCCATGACCCCTGTAATCACAATGATCCATGACTCCTTTCCTCACAGTGCTCCAGTACCATTTTTATAACAATCGTCCATGCCATTGTCAGCACAATGCTCCTTGAACCCTATCATCAAAATGCTCCATCCCCTTTTCATCACAATGCTCCAGATATCCTATCATTACAATGCTACATACGCGTGTCAACACAATGTTCCATGACCCCTCTCATCAAAATGCTTTATGAACCTTGTTATCAGAATGTTCCATGACCACTGTCATGAAAATGATCCACGACCGTTGTCATCACAATGCTGCATGATACCTTTCATCGCAATTCTCTGTGACCGCTGTCATCACAATGCTCCAGGAAAATTTTCATTACAATGCGCCATGCACCCTGTCATCACAGTGCCCCATAACACCTGTAATCACAATGCTCCATGGACCCTGTAATCACACTGCTCCATGTTCCCTTTCAACACAATGCTCCATGACCCCTGTCATCACAATGTTCCATGAAAGTTGTCATCAAAATGCTCCATGACCCCGGTCACCACAAGGTTCCCTGCCCTTGTCATCACAATGCTCTATGACCCTTGTAAACTCAATGGTACATGGCCTTATCATCACAATGTTCCATGTCCTCTGTCATCACCATGCTCCATGGTCTTTCTCATCACAATGCTCTATGACCCCTGTCATCACAATGCTTGATGACCATTGTCATCACAATGCTCCAAGGCCCCTGTCATCACAATGCATCATGGTCTTTGTAATCACAATGCTCAATGACCCCTGTCATCACAATGCTCCATGCCATTGTCATCACAATGCTCCAGAACACTTGTCATCATAATACTCCATTCCCGTTTCATTCCATTGCTCAATGACACTTGTCATCAAAATTTTCCTTGGCCGTTGTCTTCACAGTGCTCCATGATACCTTTAATCAAAACTCTACATGACCACTGTCATCACAATGCAAGATGACCAATGTCATCACAATGCCCCATGACACGTGTCATCACAATTCGCCTTGGCCCTTGTCATCTCAATGCTGTAGGAACCGTGTCATCACTAGGTTCCGGGACACTTGTCATCACAGTGATCCATGACCACTTTCATCACAATGCTCCATTAACTCTGTTATCTCAATGCTCCATGGCCTTTGTATTCACAATGCTCCATTGTCCCAATAATCACGTTGCTCCATGAACACTTTCATCACAATGCTCCTTGACCACTGTCACCTTAATGCCCCATGACGTCTGTCATTACTGTGCTCCAAGGCCACTCTCATCAAAATGCTCCATGATCTGTGTCAGCACAATATTGCATGACACATGTCATCACAATGCTCCATGATCCCTGTAATCACAATGATCCCTGCCAATGTCATCACAATGCTCCATGTCTCCTGTAATCACAATGCTCCATGCCCTTGTCATCACAATGCTCCAGGTCTGTTGTCATCACCATGCTTCATGCCCGTGTCATCACAATGCTCCATGAATCTTCTCTTCACAATGCTCCATGGCCCATGTCATCTCAATGCTCCATGACCCCTGTCATCACAATGCTCTATGGCCTTTGTAATCACAATGCTCCGTGACCCCTGTCAACACAATGCCTGATGACCCCTGTCATCAAAATGCTAAATGGCACTTGTCATCACAATGCTCTATGACGCCTGTCATCAGTATTCTCCATGTCACTTGTTATCACAATGCTCCATGGCCCCTGTAATCACAGTACTCCATGACCCCTTTCATCACAATGCCCAATGCCACCTCTCATCACAATTCTCCATGGCATTTGTCATCACGATACTCCATGACACCTGTCAGCACAATGCCCCATGACCCTTGTCGTCACAAAGCTCCATGACCCCTGTTATCACATTAATCCATGACTCTTTTCCTCACAGTGCTCCAGTACCATTTTCATCACAATTCTCCATGCCTTGTCAGCACAATGCTCCTTGGACACTGTCATCAAAATGCTCCATCCCCTTTTCATCACAATGCTCCAGATATCCTATCATTACAATGCTCCATGCCCGTGTCATCACAATGCTCCATGCCCTTGTCATCACAATGCTCCATGAACCATGTCATCACAGGGTCCCAGGACACTTGTCATCACAATGATCCATTACCACTTTCATCACAATGCTCCATGACCACTGTCATCTCAATGCTCCATGGCCATTGTATTCACAATGCTCTATGGCCCCTGTAATTACAGTGCTCCATAACACCTTTCATCATAATGCTCCATGACTACTGCCATCTCAATGACCCATGACGCCTGTCATCACAATTCTCCAAGGCCCCTCTCATCACAATGCTCCATGAAAATTGTCATCACATTGCTCCATAACACCTGTCATCACAGTGTTCCCTGCCCATGTCATCACAATGCTCCATGTCGCCTATAATCCAATGATCCATGCCTTTTTCCTCACAATGCTCCAGAATTCTTGTCATCACAATGTTCCTTGACCGTGTCATTACAATGCTCCATGACCCTTGTCATCACAAAGCTCCCTGACCCCTGTCATCACAATGGTCCATGACTCCTTTCCTCACAGTGCTCCAGTACCCTTTCCATCACAATGCTCCATGCCATTGTCAGCACAATGCTCCTTGGACCCTGTCATCAAAATGCTCCATCCCGTTTTCATCAGAATGCTCCAGATATCCTATCATTACAATGTTCCATGCCCGTGTCAACACAATGCTCCATGACCCCTGTCATCAAAATGCTTTATGAACCTTTTTATCAGAATATTCCATGACCCCTGTCATCAAAATGATCCATGACCGTTGTCATCACAATGCTGCATGATACTTTTCTTCCCAATTCTCTGTGACTGCTGTCATCACAATGCTCCAGGACAATTTTCATCACAATGCTCCATGCCCCCTGTCATCACAGTGCCCCATAACGCCTGTAATCACACTGCTCCATGTTCCCTTTCAACACAATGCTCCATGACCCCTTTCATCACAACGTTCCATGAAAGTTGTCATCAAAATGCTCCATGACCCCGGTCACCACAAGGTTCCCTGCCCTTGTCATCACAATGCTCCATGACCCTTGTAATCACAATGGTACATAGCCTTGTCATCACAAAGTTCCATGGCCTCTGTCATCACCAAGCTCCATGGTCTTTCTCATCACAATGCTCTATGACCCCTGTCAGCACAATGCTTTATGAAGTTTGTTTTCAAAATGCACCATGACCGCTGTCATCAAAATAATCCATGACCGTTTTCATCACAATGCTGCATGATACCTTTCATCCTGTTTCTCTGTGACCGCTGTCATTAGGATGCTCCAGGACAATATTCATCTCAATGCCCCATGCCCCCTGTAATCAGAGTGCCCCATAACACCTGTCATCACAATGCTCCATGACCCTGTCATCAGAATGCTACATGAGCCTGTCATCACATTGTTCCATGGCCTATGTATTCACAATGCTCCATGGACCCTGTAATCACAGTGCTCCATGTTCCCTTTCAACAGAATGTCCCATGACCCCAGTCACCACAAGGTTCCCTGCCCTTGTCATCACAATGCTCCATGACCCTTGGAATCACAATGGTACATGGCCTTGTCATCACAATGTTCCATGGCCTCTGTCATCCCTATGCTCCATGGTCTTTCTCATCACAATGCTCTATGACCCCTGTCATCAAAATGCTTGATGACCATTGTCATCACAATGCTCCAAGGCCCCGTTCATCACAATGCCTCATGGTTTTGGAATCACAATGCTCAATGATCCCTGTCATCACAATGCTCCATGCCATTGTCATGACAATGCCCCATGGCCCCTGTAATCACAATGCTCCATGGCCCTTGTCATCACAATGCTCGATGACCTGTGTCATCACAGTGTTCCAGGACACATGTCATCACAATCATCCATGACTTCTTTTATCACATTGCTCCAATACACCTGGCATCACAATGCTCCATGGTCCCTGTTATCATATTGCTCCATGATCTCTTTCATCACAATGCTCCATGACCAGTGTCATCACCATGCCTCATGACGCCTGTCATCTCAATGCTCCATGGCCCCTTTCATCACAATGCTCCATGAACCCAGTCATCACAATGTTCCCTGCCCTTTTCATCACAATGCTCCATGGGCCATGTCATCACAATGTTCCATGCCCTTGTCATCAAAATGCTCCAGAACCCTTGTCATCATAATGCTCCGTGCCAATGTCATTAAAATGCCCCATGACACTTGTCATCACCATGCTCCATGGCCTTTGTCAAC
The DNA here is from genome assembly GCF_965194825.1 of Balaenoptera physalus. Classification (NCBI taxonomy): domain Eukaryota; kingdom Metazoa; phylum Chordata; class Mammalia; order Artiodactyla; family Balaenopteridae; genus Balaenoptera; species Balaenoptera physalus. The sequence goes on from NW_028125843.1 coordinate 298,764, forward strand.
ACAATGTTCCATGGCCCCTGTCATCACAATGCTCCATGCCCTTGTCATCAAAATGCTCGAGAACTCTTGTCATCATAATGCTCCATGCCAAAGTCATCAAAATGCCCTATGACACTTCTCATCACAATGCTCCATGGCCTTTGTCATTACAATGTTCCATGGCCCCTGTCATCACAGTGCTCCATGATACCTTTCATCACAATTCTAGATGACCACTGTCATCACAATGCCCCATGACAGATGTCATCACAATTCGCCATGGTCCTTGTCATTACAATGCTCCATGAACCGTGTCATCACAAGGTTCCAGGACACTTGTCATCACAATGATCCATGATCACTTTCATCACAATGCTCCATGAACCCTGTCATCTCAATGCTCCATAGCCTTTGTATTCACAATGCTCCATGGCCCCTTGTCATCACAGTGCTCCATGACCCCTTTTATCCCAATGCTCCAAGACCGCTGTCATCACAATGCCCTATGACGCCTGCCATCACAAATCTCCAAGGCCTCTCTTACCAAAAAGCTCCATGATCCCTGTCAGCACAATGTTCCATGACACTTTTCATCACAATGCTCCATGACCCCTCTCATCACAATGTTCTCTGCCCATATCATCACAATGCTCCTTGTCACCTTTAATCACAATGCTCCATGCCCTTTCATCACAATGCTCCAGAATTCTTGTCATCGCAATGTTCCTTGACTGTGTCATCAGAATGCTCCATGACACTTGTCATCACAAAGCTCCATGACCCCTGTAATCACAATGATCCATGACTCCTTTCCTCACAGTGCTCCAGTACCATTTTTATAACAATCGTCCATGCCATTGTCAGCACAATGCTCCTTGAACCCTATCATCAAAATGCTCCATCCCCTTTTCATCACAATGCTCCAGATATCCTATCATTACAATGCTACATACGCGTGTCAACACAATGTTCCATGACCCCTCTCATCAAAATGCTTTATGAACCTTGTTATCAGAATGTTCCATGACCACTGTCATGAAAATGATCCACGACCGTTGTCATCACAATGCTGCATGATACCTTTCATCGCAATTCTCTGTGACCGCTGTCATCACAATGCTCCAGGAAAATTTTCATTACAATGCGCCATGCACCCTGTCATCACAGTGCCCCATAACACCTGTAATCACAATGCTCCATGGACCCTGTAATCACACTGCTCCATGTTCCCTTTCAACACAATGCTCCATGACCCCTGTCATCACAATGTTCCATGAAAGTTGTCATCAAAATGCTCCATGACCCCGGTCACCACAAGGTTCCCTGCCCTTGTCATCACAATGCTCTATGACCCTTGTAAACTCAATGGTACATGGCCTTATCATCACAATGTTCCATGTCCTCTGTCATCACCATGCTCCATGGTCTTTCTCATCACAATGCTCTATGACCCCTGTCATCACAATGCTTGATGACCATTGTCATCACAATGCTCCAAGGCCCCTGTCATCACAATGCATCATGGTCTTTGTAATCACAATGCTCAATGACCCCTGTCATCACAATGCTCCATGCCATTGTCATCACAATGCTCCAGAACACTTGTCATCATAATACTCCATTCCCGTTTCATTCCATTGCTCAATGACACTTGTCATCAAAATTTTCCTTGGCCGTTGTCTTCACAGTGCTCCATGATACCTTTAATCAAAACTCTACATGACCACTGTCATCACAATGCAAGATGACCAATGTCATCACAATGCCCCATGACACGTGTCATCACAATTCGCCTTGGCCCTTGTCATCTCAATGCTGTAGGAACCGTGTCATCACTAGGTTCCGGGACACTTGTCATCACAGTGATCCATGACCACTTTCATCACAATGCTCCATTAACTCTGTTATCTCAATGCTCCATGGCCTTTGTATTCACAATGCTCCATTGTCCCAATAATCACGTTGCTCCATGAACACTTTCATCACAATGCTCCTTGACCACTGTCACCTTAATGCCCCATGACGTCTGTCATTACTGTGCTCCAAGGCCACTCTCATCAAAATGCTCCATGATCTGTGTCAGCACAATATTGCATGACACATGTCATCACAATGCTCCATGATCCCTGTAATCACAATGATCCCTGCCAATGTCATCACAATGCTCCATGTCTCCTGTAATCACAATGCTCCATGCCCTTGTCATCACAATGCTCCAGGTCTGTTGTCATCACCATGCTTCATGCCCGTGTCATCACAATGCTCCATGAATCTTCTCTTCACAATGCTCCATGGCCCATGTCATCTCAATGCTCCATGACCCCTGTCATCACAATGCTCTATGGCCTTTGTAATCACAATGCTCCGTGACCCCTGTCAACACAATGCCTGATGACCCCTGTCATCAAAATGCTAAATGGCACTTGTCATCACAATGCTCTATGACGCCTGTCATCAGTATTCTCCATGTCACTTGTTATCACAATGCTCCATGGCCCCTGTAATCACAGTACTCCATGACCCCTTTCATCACAATGCCCAATGCCACCTCTCATCACAATTCTCCATGGCATTTGTCATCACGATACTCCATGACACCTGTCAGCACAATGCCCCATGACCCTTGTCGTCACAAAGCTCCATGACCCCTGTTATCACATTAATCCATGACTCTTTTCCTCACAGTGCTCCAGTACCATTTTCATCACAATTCTCCATGCCTTGTCAGCACAATGCTCCTTGGACACTGTCATCAAAATGCTCCATCCCCTTTTCATCACAATGCTCCAGATATCCTATCATTACAATGCTCCATGCCCGTGTCATCACAATGCTCCATGCCCTTGTCATCACAATGCTCCATGAACCATGTCATCACAGGGTCCCAGGACACTTGTCATCACAATGATCCATTACCACTTTCATCACAATGCTCCATGACCACTGTCATCTCAATGCTCCATGGCCATTGTATTCACAATGCTCTATGGCCCCTGTAATTACAGTGCTCCATAACACCTTTCATCATAATGCTCCATGACTACTGCCATCTCAATGACCCATGACGCCTGTCATCACAATTCTCCAAGGCCCCTCTCATCACAATGCTCCATGAAAATTGTCATCACATTGCTCCATAACACCTGTCATCACAGTGTTCCCTGCCCATGTCATCACAATGCTCCATGTCGCCTATAATCCAATGATCCATGCCTTTTTCCTCACAATGCTCCAGAATTCTTGTCATCACAATGTTCCTTGACCGTGTCATTACAATGCTCCATGACCCTTGTCATCACAAAGCTCCCTGACCCCTGTCATCACAATGGTCCATGACTCCTTTCCTCACAGTGCTCCAGTACCCTTTCCATCACAATGCTCCATGCCATTGTCAGCACAATGCTCCTTGGACCCTGTCATCAAAATGCTCCATCCCGTTTTCATCAGAATGCTCCAGATATCCTATCATTACAATGTTCCATGCCCGTGTCAACACAATGCTCCATGACCCCTGTCATCAAAATGCCTTATGAACCTTTTTATCAGAATATTCCATGACCCCTGTCATCAAAATGATCCATGACCGTTGTCATCACAATGCTGCATGATACTTTTCTTCCCAATTCTCTGTGACTGCTGTCATCACAATGCTCCAGGACAATTTTCATCACAATGCTCCATGCCCCCTGTCATCACAGTGCCCCATAACGCCTGTAATCACACTGCGCCATGTTCCCTTTCAACACAATGCTCCATGACCCCTTTCATCACAACGTTCCATGAAAGTTGTCATCAAAATGCTCCATGACCCCGGTCACCACAAGGTTCCCTGCCCTTGTCATCACAATGCTCCATGACCCTTGTAATCACAATGGTACATAGCCTTGTCATCACAAAGTTCCATGGCCTCTGTCATCACCAAGCTCCATGGTCTTTCTCATCACAATGCTCTATGACCCCTGTCAGCACAATGCTTTATGAAGTTTGTTTTCAAAATGCACCATGACCGCTGTCATCAAAATAATCCATGACCGTTTTCATCACAATGCTGCATGATACCTTTCATCCTGTTTCTCTGTGACCGCTGTCATTAGGATGCTCCAGGACAATATTCATCTCAATGCCCCATGCCCCCTGTAATCAGAGTGCCCCATAACACCTGTCATCACAATGCTCCATGACCCTGTCATCAGAATGCTACATGAGCCTGTCATCACATTGTTCCATGGCCTATGTATTCACAATGCTCCATGGACCCTGTAATCACAGTGCTCCATGTTCCCTTTCAACAGAATGTCCCATGACCCCAGTCACCACAAGGTTCCCTGCCCTTGTCATCACAATGCTCCATGACCCTTGGAATCACAATGGTACATGGCCTTGTCATCACAATGTTCCATGGCCTCTGTCATCCCTATGCTCCATGGTCTTTCTCATCACAATGCTCTATGACCCCTGTCATCAAAATGCTTGATGACCATTGTCATCACAATGCTCCAAGGCCCCGTTCATCACAATGCCTCATGGTTTTGGAATCACAATGCTCAATGATCCCTGTCATCACAATGCTCCATGCCATTGTCATGACAATGCCCCATGGCCCCTGTAATCACAATGCTCCATGGCCCTTGTCATCACAATGCTCGATGACCTGTGTCATCACAGTGTTCCAGGACACATGTCATCACAATCATCCATGACTTCTTTTATCACATTGCTCCAATACACCTGGCATCACAATGCTCCATGGTCCCTGTTATCATATTGCTCCATGATCTCTTTCATCACAATGCTCCATGACCAGTGTCATCACCATGCCTCATGACGCCTGTCATCTCAATGCTCCATGGCCCCTTTCATCACAATGCTCCATGAACCCAGTCATCACAATGTTCCCTGCCCTTTTCATCACAATGCTCCATGGGCCATGTCATCACAATGTTCCATGCCCTTGTCATCAAAATGCTCCAGAACCCTTGTCATCATAATGCTCCGTGCCAATGTCATTAAAATGCCCCATGACACTTGTCATCACCATGCTCCATGGCCTTTGTCAACACAATGTTCCATGGCCCCTGTCATCACAATGCTCCATGCCCTTGTCATCAAAATGCTCGAGAACTCTTGTCATCATAATGCTCCATGCCAAAGTCATCAAAATGCCCTATGACACTTCTCATCACAATGCTCCATGGCCTTTGTCATTACAATGTTCCATGGCCCCTGTCATCACAGTGCTCCATGATACCTTTCATCACAATTCTAGATGACCACTGTCATCACAATGCCCCATGACAGATGTCATCACAATTCGCCATGGTCCTTGTCATTACAATGCTCCATGAACCGTGTCATCACAAGGTTCCAGGACACTTGTCATCACAATGATCCATGATCACTTTCATCACAATGCTCCATGAACCCTGTCATCTCAATGCTCCATAGCCTTTGTATTCACAATGCTCCATGGCCCCTTGTCATCACAGTGCTCCATGACCCCTTTTATCCCAATGCTCCAAGACCGCTGTCATCACAATGCCCTATGACGCCTGCCATCACAAATCTCCAAGGCCTCTCTTACCAAAAAGCTCCATGATCCCTGTCAGCACAATGTTCCATGACACTTTTCATCACAATGCTCCATGACCCCTCTCATCACAATGTTCTCTGCCCATATCATCACAATGCTCCTTGTCACCTTTAATCACAATGCTCCATGCCCTTTCATCACAATGCTCCAGAATTCTTGTCATCGCAATGTTCCTTGACTGTGTCATCAGAATGCTCCATGACACTTGTCATCACAAAGCTCCATGACCCCTGTAATCACAATGATCCATGACTCCTTTCCTCACAGTGCTCCAGTACCATTTTTATAACAATCGTCCATGCCATTGTCAGCACAATGCTCCTTGAACCCTATCATCAAAATGCTCCATCCCCTTTTCATCACAATGCTCCAGATATCCTATCATTACAATGCTACATACGCGTGTCAACACAATGTTCCATGACCCCTCTCATCAAAATGCTTTATGAACCTTGTTATCAGAATGTTCCATGACCACTGTCATGAAAATGATCCACGACCGTTGTCATCACAATGCTGCATGATACCTTTCATCGCAATTCTCTGTGACCGCTGTCATCACAATGCTCCAGGAAAATTTTCATTACAATGCGCCATGCACCCTGTCATCACAGTGCCCCATAACACCTGTAATCACAATGCTCCATGGACCCTGTAATCACACTGCTCCATGTTCCCTTTCAACACAATGCTCCATGACCCCTGTCATCACAACGTTCCATGAAAGTTGTCATCAAAATGCTCCATGACCCCGGTCACCACAAGGTTCCCTGCCCTTGTCATCACAATGCTCCATGACCCTTGTAATCACAATGGTACATAGCCTTGTCATCACAAAGTTCCATGGCCTCTGTCATCACCAAGCTCCATGGTCTTTCTCATCACAATGCTCTATGACCCCTGTCAGCACAATGCTTTATGAAGTTTGTTTTCAAAATGCACCATGACCGCTGTCATCAAAATAATCCATGACCGTTTTCATCACAATGCTGCATGATACCTTTCATCCTGTTTCTCTGTGACCGCTGTCATTAGGATGCTCCAGGACAATATTCATCTCAATGCCCCATGCCCCCTGTAATCAGAGTGCCCCATAACACCTGTCATCACAATTCTCCATGACCCTGTCATCAGAATGCTACATGAGCCTGTCATCACATTGTTCCATGGCCTATGTATTCACAATGCTCCATGGACCCTGTAATCACAGTGCTCCATGTTCCCTTTCAACAGAATGTCCCATGACCCCAGTCACCACAAGGTTCCCTGCCCTTGTCATCACAATGCTCCATGACCCTTGGAATCACAATGGTACATGGCCTTGTCATCACAATGTTCCATGGCCTCTGTCATCCCTATGCTCCATGGTCTTTCTCATCACAATGCTCTATGACCCCTGTCATCAAAATGCTTGATGACCATTGTCATCACAATGCTCCAAGGCCCCGTTCATCACAATGCCTCATGGTTTTGGAATCACAATGCTCAATGATCCCTGTCATCACAATGCTCCATGCCATTGTCATGACAATGCCCCATGGCCCCTGTAATCACAATGCTCCATGGCCCTTGTCATCACAATGCTCGATGACCTGTGTCATCACAGTGTTCCAGGACACATGTCATCACAATCATCCATGACTTCTTTTATCACATTGCTCCAATACACCTGGCATCACAATGCTCCATGGTCCCTGTTATCATATTGCTCCATGATCTCTTTCATCACAATGCTCCATGACCAGTGTCATCACCATGCCTCATGACGCCTGTCATCTCAATGCTCCATGGCCCCTTTCATCACAATGCTCCATGAACCCAGTCATCACAATGTTCCCTGCCCTTTTCATCACAATGCTCCATGGGCCATGTCATCACAATGTTCCATGCCCTTGTCATCAAAATGCTCCAGAACCCTTGTCATCATAATGCTCCGTGCCAATGTCATTAAAATGCCCCATGACACTTGTCATCACCATGCTCCATGGCCTTTGTCAACACAATGTTCCATGGCCCCTGTCATCACAATGCTCCATGCCCTTGTCATCAAAATGCTCGAGAACTCTTGTCATCATAATGCTCCATGCCAAAGTCATCAAAATGCCCTATGACACTTGTCATCACAATGCTCCATGGCCTTTGTCATTACAATGTTCCATGGCCCCTGTCATCACAGTGCTCCATGATACCTTTCATCACAATTCTAGATGACCACTGTCATCACAATGCCCCATGACAGATGTCATCACAATTCGCCATGGTCCTTGTCATTACAATGCTCCATGAACCGTGTCATCACAAGGTTCCAGGACACTTGTCATCACAATGATCCATGATCACTTTCATCACAATGCTCCATGAACCCTGTCATCTCAATGCTCCATAGCCTTTGTATTCACAATGCTCCATGGCCCCTTGTCATCACAGTGCTCCATGACCCCTTTTATCCCAATGCTCCAAGACCGCTGTCATCACAATGCCCTATGACGCCTGCCATCACAAATCTCCAAGGCCTCTCTTACCAAAAAGCTCCATGATCCCTGTCAGCACAATGTTCCATGACACTTTTCATCACAATGCTCCATGACCCCTTTCATCACAATGTTCTCTGCCCATATCATCACAATGCTCCTTGTCACCTTTAATCACAATGCTCCATGCCCTTTCATCACAATGCTCCAGAATTCTTGTCATCGCAATGTTCCTTGACTGTGTCATCAGAATGCTCCATGACACTTGTCATCACAAAGCTCCATGACCCCTGTAATCACAATGATCCATGACTCCTTTCCTCACAGTGCTCCAGTACCATTTTTATAACAATCGTCCATGCCATTGTCAGCACAATGCTCCTTGAACCCTATCATCAAAATGCTCCATCCCCTTTTCATCACAATGCTCCAGATATCCTATCATTACAATGCTACATACGCGTGTCAACACAATGTTCCATGACCCCTCTCATCAAAATGCTTTATGAACCTTGTTATCAGAATGTTCCATGACCACTGTCATGAAAATGATCCACGACCGTTGTCATCACAATGCTGCATGATACCTTTCATCGCAATTCTCTGTGACCGCTGTCATCACAATGCTCCAGGAAAATTTTCATTACAATGCGCCATGCACCCTGTCATCACAGTGCCCCATAACACCTGTAATCACAATGCTCCATGGACCCTGTAATCACACTGCTCCATGTTCCCTTTCAACACAATGCTCCATGACCCCTGTCATCACAATGTTCCATGAAAGTTGTCATCAAAATGCTCCATGACCCCGGTCACCACAAGGTTCCCTGCCCTTGTCATCACAATGCTCTATGACCCTTGTAAACTCAATGGTACATGGCCTTATCATCACAATGTTCCATGTCCTCTGTCATCACCATGCTCCATGGTCTTTCTCATCACAATGCTCTATGACCCCTGTCATCACAATGCTTGATGACCATTGTCATCACAATGCTCCAAGGCCCCTGTCATCACAATGCATCATGGTCTTTGTAATCACAATGCTCAATGACCCCTGTCATCACAATGCTCCATGCCATTGTCATCACAATGCTCCAGAACACTTGTCATCATAATACTCCATTCCCGTTTCATTCCATTGCTCAATGACACTTGTCATCAAAATTTTCCTTGGCCGTTGTCTTCACAGTGCTCCATGATACCTTTAATCAAAACTCTACATGACCACTGTCATCACAATGCAAGATGACCAATGTCATCACAATGCCCCATGACACGTGTCATCACAATTCGCCTTGGCCCTTGTCATCTCAATGCTGTAGGAACCGTGTCATCACTAGGTTCCGGGACACTTGTCATCACAGTGATCCATGACCACTTTCATCACAATGCTCCATTAACTCTGTTATCTCAATGCTCCATGGCCTTTGTATTCACAATGCTCCATTGTCCCAATAATCACGTTGCTCCATGAACACTTTCATCACAATGCTCCTTGACCACTGTCACCTTAATGCCCCATGACGTCTGTCATTACTGTGCTCCAAGGCCACTCTCATCAAAATGCTCCATGATCTGTGTCAGCACAATATTGCATGACACATGTCATCACAATGCTCCATGATCCCTGTAATCACAATGATCCCTGCCAATGTCATCACAATGCTCCATGTCTCCTGTAATCACAATGCTCCATGCCCTTGTCATCACAATGCTCCAGGTCTGTTGTCATCACCATGCTTCATGCCCGTGTCATCACAATGCTCCATGAATCTTCTCTTCACAATGCTCCATGGCCCATGTCATCTCAATGCTCCATGACCCCTGTCATCACAATGCTCTATGGCCTTTGTAATCACAATGCTCCGTGACCCCTGTCAACACAATGCCTGATGACCCCTGTCATCAAAATGCTAAATGGCACTTGTCATCACAATGCTCTATGACGCCTGTCATCAGTATTCTCCATGTCACTTGTTATCACAATGCTCCATGGCCCCTGTAATCACAGTACTCCATGACCCCTTTCATCACAATGCCCAATGCCACCTCTCATCACAATTCTCCATGGCATTTGTCATCACGATACTCCATGACACCTGTCAGCACAATGCCCCATGACCCTTGTCGTCACAAAGCTCCATGACCCCTGTTATCACATTAATCCATGACTCTTTTCCTCACAGTGCTCCAGTACCATTTTCATCACAATTCTCCATGCCTTGTCAGCACAATGCTCCTTGGACACTGTCATCAAAATGCTCCATCCCCTTTTCATCACAATGCTCCAGATATCCTATCATTACAATGCTCCATGCCCGTGTCATCACAATGCTCCATGCCCTTGTCATCACAATGCTCCATGAACCATGTCATCACAGGGTCCCAGGACACTTGTCATCACAATGATCCATTACCACTTTCATCACAATGCTCCATGACCACTGTCATCTCAATGCTCCATGGCCATTGTATTCACAATGCTCTATGGCCCCTGTAATTACAGTGCTCCATAACACCTTTCATCATAATGCTCCATGACTACTGCCATCTCAATGACCCATGACGCCTGTCATCACAATTCTCCAAGGCCCCTCTCATCACAATGCTCCATGAAAATTGTCATCACATTGCTCCATAACACCTGTCATCACAGTGTTCCCTGCCCATGTCATCACAATGCTCCATGTCGCCTATAATCCAATGATCCATGCCTTTTTCCTCACAATGCTCCAGAATTCTTGTCATCACAATGTTCCTTGACCGTGTCATTACAATGCTCCATGACCCTTGTCATCACAAAGCTCCCTGACCCCTGTCATCACAATGGTCCATGACTCCTTTCCTCACAGTGCTCCAGTACCCTTTCCATCACAATGCTCCATGCCATTGTCAGCACAATGCTCCTTGGACCCTGTCATCAAAATGCTCCATCCCGTTTTCATCAGAATGCTCCAGATATCCTATCATTACAATGTTCCATGCCCGTGTCAACACAATGCTCCATGACCCCTGTCATCAAAATGCTTTATGAACCTTTTTATCAGAATATTCCATGACCCCTGTCATCAAAATGATCCATGACCGTTGTCATCACAATGCTGCATGATACTTTTCTTCCCAATTCTCTGTGACTGCTGTCATCACAATGCTCCAGGACAATTTTCATCACAATGCTCCATGCCCCCTGTCATCACAGTGCCCCATAACGCCTGTAATCACACTGCGCCATGTTCCCTTTCAACACAATGCTCCATGACCCCTTTCATCACAACGTTCCATGAAAGTTGTCATCAAAATGCTCCATGACCCCGGTCACCACAAGGTTCCCTGCCCTTGTCATCACAATGCTCCATGACCCTTGTAATCACAATGGTACATAGCCTTGTCATCACAAAGTTCCATGGCCTCTGTCATCACCAAGCTCCATGGTCTTTCTCATCACAATGCTCTATGACCCCTGTCAGCACAATGCTTTATGAAGTTTGTTTTCAAAATGCACCATGACCGCTGTCATCAAAATAATCCATGACCGTTTTCATCACAATGCTGCATGATACCTTTCATCCTGTTTCTCTGTGACCGCTGTCATTAGGATGCTCCAGGACAATATTCATCTCAATGCCCCATGCCCCCTGTAATCAGAGTGCCCCATAACACCTGTCATCACAATGCTCCATGACCCTGTCATCAGAATGCTACATGAGCCTGTCATCACATTGTTCCATGGCCTATGTATTCACAATGCTCCATGGACCCTGTAATCACAGTGCTCCATGTTCCCTTTCAACAGAATGTCCCATGACCCCAGTCACCACAAGGTTCCCTGCCCTTGTCATCACAATGCTCCATGACCCTTGGAATCACAATGGTACATGGCCTTGTCATCACAATGTTCCATGGCCTCTGTCATCCCTATGCTCCATGGTCTTTCTCATCACAATGCTCTATGACCCCTGTCATCAAAATGCTTGATGACCATTGTCATCACAATGCTCCAAGGCCCCGTTCATCACAATGCCTCATGGTTTTGGAATCACAATGCTCAATGATCCCTGTCATCACAATGCTCCATGCCATTGTCATGACAATGCCCCATGGCCCCTGTAATCACAATGCTCCATGGCCCTTGTCATCACAATGCTCGATGACCTGTGTCATCACAGTGTTCCAGGACACATGTCATCACAATCATCCATGACTTCTTTTATCACATTGCTCCAATACACCTGGCATCACAATGCTCCATGGTCCCTGTTATCATATTGCTCCATGATCTCTTTCATCACAATGCTCCATGACCAGTGTCATCACCATGCCTCATGACGCCTGTCATCTCAATGCTCCATGGCCCCTTTCATCACAATGCTCCATGAACCCAGTCATCACAATGTTCCCTGCCCTTTTCATCACAATGCTCCATGGGCCATGTCATCACAATGTTCCATGCCCTTGTCATCAAAATGCTCCAGAACCCTTGTCATCATAATGCTCCGTGCCAATGTCATTAAAATGCCCCATGACACTTGTCATCACCATGCTCCATGGCCTTTGTCAACACAATGTTCCATGGCCCCTGTCATCACAATGCTCCATGCCCTTGTCATCAAAATGCTCGAGAACTCTTGTCATCATAATGCTCCATGCCAAAGTCATCAAAATGCCCTATGACACTTCTCATCACAATGCTCCATGGCCTTTGTCATTACAATGTTCCATGGCCCCTGTCATCACAGTGCTCCATGATACCTTTCATCACAATTCTAGATGACCACTGTCATCACAATGCCCCATGACAGATGTCATCACAATTCGCCATGGTCCTTGTCATTACAATGCTCCATGAACCGTGTCATCACAAGGTTCCAGGACACTTGTCATCACAATGATCCATGATCACTTTCATCACAATGCTCCATGAACCCTGTCATCTCAATGCTCCATAGCCTTTGTATTCACAATGCTCCATGGCCCCTTGTCATCACAGTGCTCCATGACCCCTTTTATCCCAATGCTCCAAGACCGCTGTCATCACAATGCCCTATGACGCCTGCCATCACAAATCTCCAAGGCCTCTCTTACCAAAAAGCTCCATGATCCCTGTCAGCACAATGTTCCATGACACTTTTCATCACAATGCTCCATGACCCCTTTCATCACAATGTTCTCTGCCCATATCATCACAATGCTCCTTGTCACCTTTAATCACAATGCTCCATGCCCTTTCATCACAATGCTCCAGAATTCTTGTCATCGCAATGTTCCTTGACTGTGTCATCAGAATGCTCCATGACACTTGTCATCACAAAGCTCCATGACCCCTGTAATCACAATGATCCATGACTCCTTTCCTCACAGTGCTCCAGTACCATTTTTATAACAATCGTCCATGCCATTGTCAGCACAATGCTCCTTGAACCCTATCATCAAAATGCTCCATCCCCTTTTCATCACAATGCTCCAGATATCCTATCATTACAATGCTACATACGTGTGTCAACACAATGTTCCATGACCCCTCTCATCAAAATGCTTTATGAACCTTGTTATCAGAATGTTCCATGACCACTGTCATGAAAATGATCCACGACCGTTGTCATCACAATGCTGCATGATACCTTTCATCGCAATTCTCTGTGACCGCTGTCATCACAATGCTCCAGGAAAATTTTCATTACAATGCGCCATGCACCCTGTCATCACAGTGCCCCATAACACCTGTAATCACAATGCTCCATGGACCCTGTAATCACACTGCTCCATGTTCCCTTTCAACACAATGCTCCATGACCCCTGTCATCACAATGTTCCATGAAAGTTGTCATCAAAATGCTCCATGACCCCGGTCACCACAAGGTTCCCTGCCCTTGTCATCACAATGCTCTATGACCCTTGTAAACTCAATGGTACATGGCCTTATCATCACAATGTTCCATGTCCTCTGTCATCACCATGCTCCATGGTCTTTCTCATCACAATGCTCTATGACCCCTGTCATCACAATGCTTGATGACCATTGTCATCACAATGCTCCAAGGCCCCTGTCATCACAATGCATCATGGTCTTTGTAATCACAATGCTCAATGACCCCTGTCATCACAATGCTCCATGCCATTGTCATCACAATGCTCCAGAACACTTGTCATCATAATACTCCATTCCCGTTTCATTCCATTGCTCAATGACACTTGTCATCAAAATTTTCCTTGGCCGTTGTCTTCACAGTGCTCCATGATACCTTTAATCAAAACTCTACATGACCACTGTCATCACAATGCAAGATGACCAATGTCATCACAATGCCCCATGACACGTGTCATCACAATTCGCCTTGGCCCTTGTCATCTCAATGCTGTAGGAACCGTGTCATCACTAGGTTCCGGGACACTTGTCATCACAGTGATCCATGACCACTTTCATCACAATGCTCCATTAACTCTGTTATCTCAATGCTCCATGGCCTTTGTATTCACAATGCTCCATTGTCCCAATAATCACGTTGCTCCATGAACACTTTCATCACAATGCTCCTTGACCACTGTCACCTTAATGCCCCATGACGTCTGTCATTACTGTGCTCCAAGGCCACTCTCATCAAAATGCTCCATGATCTGTGTCAGCACAATATTGCATGACACATGTCATCACAATGCTCCATGATCCCTGTAATCACAATGATCCCTGCCAATGTCATCACAATGCTCCATGTCTCCTGTAATCACAATGCTCCATGCCCTTGTCATCACAATGCTCCAGGTCTGTTGTCATCACCATGCTTCATGCCCGTGTCATCACAATGCTCCATGAATCTTCTCTTCACAATGCTCCATGGCCCATGTCATCTCAATGCTCCATGACCCCTGTCATCACAATGCTCTATGGCCTTTGTAATCACAATGCTCCGTGACCCCTGTCAACACAATGCCTGATGACCCCTGTCATCAAAATGCTAAATGGCACTTGTCATCACAATGCTCTATGACGCCTGTCATCAGTATTCTCCATGTCACTTGTTATCACAATGCTCCATGGCCCCTGTAATCACAGTACTCCATGACCCCTTTCATCACAATGCCCAATGCCACCTCTCATCACAATTCTCCATGGCATTTGTCATCACGATACTCCATGACACCTGTCAGCACAATGCCCCATGACCCTTGTCGTCACAAAGCTCCATGACCCCTGTTATCACATTAATCCATGACTCTTTTCCTCACAGTGCTCCAGTACCATTTTCATCACAATTCTCCATGCCTTGTCAGCACAATGCTCCTTGGACACTGTCATCAAAATGCTCCATCCCCTTTTCATCACAATGCTCCAGATATCCTATCATTACAATGCTCCATGCCCGTGTCATCACAATGCTCCATGCCCTTGTCATCACAATGCTCCATGTACCATGTCATCACAGGGTCCCAGGACACTTGTCATCACAATGATCCATTACCACTTTCATCACAATGCTCCATGACCACTGTCATCTCAATGCTCCATGGCCATTGTATTCACAATGCTCTATGGCCCCTGTAATTACAGTGCTCCATAACACCTTTCATCATAATGCTCCATGACTACTGCCATCTCAATGACCCATGACGCCTGTCATCACAATTCTCCAAGGCCCCTCTCATCACAATGCTCCATGAAAATTGTCATCACATTGCTCCATAACACCTGTCATCACAGTGTTCCCTGCCCATGTCATCACAATGCTCCATGTCGCCTATAATCCAATGATCCATGCCTTTTTCCTCACAATGCTCCAGAATTCTTGTCATCACAATGTTCCTTGACCGTGTCATTACAATGCTCCATGACCCTTGTCATCACAAAGCTCCCTGACCCCTGTCATCACAATGGTCCATGACTCCTTTCCTCACAGTGCTCCAGTACCCTTTCCATCACAATGCTCCATGCCATTGTCAGCACAATGCTCCTTGGACCCTGTCATCAAAATGCTCCATCCCGTTTTCATCAGAATGCTCCAGATATCCTATCATTACAATGTTCCATGCCCGTGTCAACACAATGCTCCATGACCCCTGTCATCAAAATGCTTTATGAACCTTTTTATCAGAATATTCCATGACCCCTGTCATCAAAATGATCCATGACCGTTGTCATCACAATGCTGCATGATACTTTTCTTCCCAATTCTCTGTGACTGCTGTCATCACAATGCTCCAGGACAATTTTCATCACAATGCTCCATGCCCCCTGTCATCACAGTGCCCCATAACGCCTGTAATCACACTGCTCCATGTTCCCTTTCAACACAATGCTCCATGACCCCTTTCATCACAACGTTCCATGAAAGTTGTCATCAAAATGCTCCATGACCCCGGTCACCACAAGGTTCCCTGCCCTTGTCATCACAATGCTCCATGACCCTTGTAATCACAATGGTACATAGCCTTGTCATCACAAAGTTCCATGGCCTCTGTCATCACCAAGCTCCATGGTCTTTCTCATCACAATGCTCTATGACCCCTGTCAGCACAATGCTTTATGAAGTTTGTTTTCAAAATGCACCATGACCGCTGTCATCAAAATAATCCATGACCGTTTTCATCACAATGCTGCATGATACCTTTCATCCTGTTTCTCTGTGACCGCTGTCATTAGGATGCTCCAGGACAATATTCATCTCAATGCCCCATGCCCCCTGTAATCAGAGTGCCCCATAACACCTGTCATCACAATGCTCCATGACCCTGTCATCAGAATGCTACATGAGCCTGTCATCACATTGTTCCATGGCCTATGTATTCACAATGCTCCATGGACCCTGTAATCACAGTGCTCCATGTTCCCTTTCAACAGAATGTCCCATGACCCCAGTCACCACAAGGTTCCCTGCCCTTGTCATCACAATGCTCCATGACCCTTGGAATCACAATGGTACATGGCCTTGTCATCACAATGTTCCATGGCCTCTGTCATCCCTATGCTCCATGGTCTTTCTCATCACAATGCTCTATGACCCCTGTCATCAAAATGCTTGATGACCATTGTCATCACAATGCTCCAAGGCCCCGTTCATCACAATGCCTCATGGTTTTGGAATCACAATGCTCAATGATCCCTGTCATCACAATGCTCCATGCCATTGTCATGACAATGCCCCATGGCCCCTGTAATCACAATGCTCCATGGCCCTTGTCATCACAATGCTCGATGACCTGTGTCATCACAGTGTTCCAGGACACATGTCATCACAATCATCCATGACTTCTTTTATCACATTGCTCCAATACACCTGGCATCACAATGCTCCATGGTCCCTGTTATCATATTGCTCCATGATCTCTTTCATCACAATGCTCCATGACCAGTGTCATCACCATGCCTCATGACGCCTGTCATCTCAATGCTCCATGGCCCCTTTCATCACAATGCTCCATGAACCCAGTCATCACAATGTTCCCTGCCCTTTTCATCACAATGCTCCATGGGCCATGTCATCACAATGTTCCATGCCCTTGTCATCAAAATGCTCCAGAACCCTTGTCATCATAATGCTCCGTGCCAATGTCATTAAAATGCCCCATGACACTTGTCATCACCATGCTCCATGGCCTTTGTCAACACAATGTTCCATGGCCCCTGTCATCACAATGCTCCATGCCCTTGTCATCAAAATGCTCGAGAACTCTTGTCATCATAATGCTCCATGCCAAAGTCATCAAAATGCCCTATGACACTTGTCATCACAATGCTCCATGGCCTTTGTCATTACAATGTTCCATGGCCCCTGTCATCACAGTGCTCCATGATACCTTTCATCACAATTCTAGATGACCACTGTCATCACAATGCCCCATGACAGATGTCATCACAATTCGCCATGGTCCTTGTCATTACAATGCTCCATGAACCGTGTCATCACAAGGTTCCAGGACACTTGTCATCACAATGATCCATGATCACTTTCATCACAATGCTCCATGAACCCTGTCATCTCAATGCTCCATAGCCTTTGTATTCACAATGCTCCATGGCCCCTTGTCATCACAGTGCTCCATGACCCCTTTTATCCCAATGCTCCAAGACCGCTGTCATCACAATGCCCTATGACGCCTGCCATCACAAATCTCCAAGGCCTCTCTTACCAAAAAGCTCCATGATCCCTGTCAGCACAATGTTCCATGACACTTTTCATCACAATGCTCCATGACCCCTTTCATCACAATGTTCTCTGCCCATATCATCACAATGCTCCTTGTCACCTTTAATCACAATGCTCCATGCCCTTTCATCACAATGCTCCAGAATTCTTGTCATCGCAATGTTCCTTGACTGTGTCATCAGAATGCTCCATGACACTTGTCATCACAAAGCTCCATGACCCCTGTAATCACAATGATCCATGACTCCTTTCCTCACAGTGCTCCAGTACCATTTTTATAACAATCGTCCATGCCATTGTCAGCACAATGCTCCTTGAACCCTATCATCAAAATGCTCCATCCCCTTTTCATCACAATGCTCCAGATATCCTATCATTACAATGCTACATACGTGTGTCAACACAATGTTCCATGACCCCTCTCATCAAAATGCTTTATGAACCTTGTTATCAGAATGTTCCATGACCACTGTCATGAAAATGATCCACGACCGTTGTCATCACAATGCTGCATGATACCTTTCATCGCAATTCTCTGTGACCGCTGTCATCACAATGCTCCAGGAAAATTTTCATTACAATGCGCCATGCACCCTGTCATCACAGTGCCCCATAACACCTGTAATCACAATGCTCCATGGACCCTGTAATCACACTGCTCCATGTTCCCTTTCAACACAATGCTCCATGACCCCTGTCATCACAATGTTCCATGAAAGTTGTCATCAAAATGCTCCATGACCCCGGTCACCACAAGGTTCCCTGCCCTTGTCATCACAATGCTCTATGACCCTTGTAAACTCAATGGTACATGGCCTTATCATCACAATGTTCCATGTCCTCTGTCATCACCATGCTCCATGGTCTTTCTCATCACAATGCTCTATGACCCCTGTCATCACAATGCTTGATGACCATTGTCATCACAATGCTCCAAGGCCCCTGTCATCACAATGCATCATGGTCTTTGTAATCACAATGCTCAATGACCCCTGTCATCACAATGCTCCATGCCATTGTCATCACAATGCTCCAGAACACTTGTCATCATAATACTCCATTCCCGTTTCATTCCATTGCTCAATGACACTTGTCATCAAAATTTTCCTTGGCCGTTGTCTTCACAGTGCTCCATGATACCTTTAATCAAAACTCTACATGACCACTGTCATCACAATGCAAGATGACCAATGTCATCACAATGCCCCATGACACGTGTCATCACAATTCGCCTTGGCCCTTGTCATCTCAATGCTGTAGGAACCGTGTCATCACTAGGTTCCGGGACACTTGTCATCACAGTGATCCATGACCACTTTCATCACAATGCTCCATTAACTCTGTTATCTCAATGCTCCATGGCCTTTGTATTCACAATGCTCCATTGTCCCAATAATCACGTTGCTCCATGAACACTTTCATCACAATGCTCCTTGACCACTGTCACCTTAATGCCCCATGACGTCTGTCATTACTGTGCTCCAAGGCCACTCTCATCAAAATGCTCCATGATCTGTGTCAGCACAATATTGCATGACACATGTCATCACAATGCTCCATGATCCCTGTAATCACAATGATCCCTGCCAATGTCATCACAATGCTCCATGTCTCCTGTAATCACAATGCTCCATGCCCTTGTCATCACAATGCTCCAGGTCTGTTGTCATCACCATGCTTCATGCCCGTGTCATCACAATGCTCCATGAATCTTCTCTTCACAATGCTCCATGGCCCATGTCATCTCAATGCTCCATGACCCCTGTCATCACAATGCTCTATGGCCTTTGTAATCACAATGCTCCGTGACCCCTGTCAACACAATGCCTGATGACCCCTGTCATCAAAATGCTAAATGGCACTTGTCATCACAATGCTCTATGACGCCTGTCATCAGTATTCTCCATGTCACTTGTTATCACAATGCTCCATGGCCCCTGTAATCACAGTACTCCATGACCCCTTTCATCACAATGCCCAATGCCACCTCTCATCACAATTCTCCATGGCATTTGTCATCACGATACTCCATGACACCTGTCAGCACAATGCCCCATGACCCTTGTCGTCACAAAGCTCCATGACCCCTGTTATCACATTAATCCATGACTCTTTTCCTCACAGTGCTCCAGTACCATTTTCATCACAATTCTCCATGCCTTGTCAGCACAATGCTCCTTGGACACTGTCATCAAAATGCTCCATCCCCTTTTCATCACAATGCTCCAGATATCCTATCATTACAATGCTCCATGCCCTTGTCATCACAATGCTCCATGTACCATGTCATCACAGGGTCCCAGGACACTTGTCATCACAATGATCCATTACCACTTTCATCACAATGCTCCATGACCACTGTCATCTCAATGCTCCATGGCCATTGTATTCACAATGCTCTATGGCCCCTGTAATTACAGTGCTCCATAACACCTTTCATCATAATGCTCCATGACTACTGCCATCTCAATGACCCATGACGCCTGTCATCACAATTCTCCAAGGCCCCTCTCATCACAATGCTCCATGAAAATTGTCATCACATTGCTCCATAACACCTGTCATCACAGTGTTCCCTGCCCATGTCATCACAATGCTCCATGTCGCCTATAATCCAATGATCCATGCCTTTTTCCTCACAATGCTCCAGAATTCTTGTCATCACAATGTTCCTTGACCGTGTCATTACAATGCTCCATGACCCTTGTCATCACAAAGCTCCCTGACCCCTGTCATCACAATGGTCCATGACTCCTTTCCTCACAGTGCTCCAGTACCCTTTCCATCACAATGCTCCATGCCATTGTCAGCACAATGCTCCTTGGACCCTGTCATCAAAATGCTCCATCCCGTTTTCATCAGAATGCTCCAGATATCCTATCATTACAATGTTCCATGCCCGTGTCAACACAATGCTCCATGACCCCTGTCATCAAAATGCCTTATGAACCTTTTTATCAGAATATTCCATGACCCCTGTCATCAAAATGATCCATGACCGTTGTCATCACAATGCTGCATGATACTTTTCATCCCAATTCTCTGTGACTGCTGTCATCACAATGCTCCAGGACAATTTTCATCACAATGCTCCATGCCCCCTGTCATCACAGTGCCCCATAACGCCTGTAATCACACTGCTCCATGTTCCCTTTCAACACAATGCTCCATGACCCCTTTCATCACAACGTTCCATGAAAGTTGTCATCAAAATGCTCCATGACCCCGGTCACCACAAGGTTCCCTGCCCTTGTCATCACAATGCTCCATGACCCTTGTAATCACAATGGTACATAGCCTTGTCATCACAAAGTTCCATGGCCTCTGTCATCACCAAGCTCCATGGTCTTTCTCATCACAATGCTCTATGACCCCTGTCAGCACAATGCTTTATGAAGTTTGTTTTCAAAATGCACCATGACCGCTGTCATCAAAATAATCCATGACCGTTTTCATCACAATGCTGCATGATACCTTTCATCCTGTTTCTCTGTGACCGCTGTCATTAGGATGCTCCAGGACAATATTCATCTCAATGCCCCATGCCCCCTGTAATCAGAGTGCCCCATAACACCTGTCATCACAATGCTCCATGACCCTGTCATCAGAATGCTACATGAGCCTGTCATCACATTGTTCCATGGCCTATGTATTCACAATGCTCCATGGACCCTGTAATCACAGTGCTCCATGTTCCCTTTCAACAGAATGTCCCATGACCCCAGTCACCACAAGGTTCCCTGCCCTTGTCATCACAATGCTCCATGACCCTTGGAATCACAATGGTACATGGCCTTGTCATCACAATGTTCCATGGCCTCTGTCATCCCTATGCTCCATGGTCTTTCTCATCACAATGCTCTATGACCCCTGTCATCAAAATGCTTGATGACCATTGTCATCACAATGCTCCAAGGCCCCGTTCATCACAATGCCTCATGGTTTTGGAATCACAATGCTCAATGATCCCTGTCATCACAATGCTCCATGCCATTGTCATGACAATGCCCCATGGCCCCTGTAATCACAATGCTCCATGGCCCTTGTCATCACAATGCTCGATGACCTGTGTCATCACAGTGTTCCAGGACACATGTCATCACAATCATCCATGACTTCTTTTATCACATTGCTCCAATACACCTGGCATCACAATGCTCCATGGTCCCTGTTATCATATTGCTCCATGATCTCTTTCATCACAATGCTCCATGACCAGTGTCATCACCATGCCTCATGACGCCTGTCATCTCAATGCTCCATGGCCCCTTTCATCACAATGCTCCATGAACCCAGTCATCACAATGTTCCCTGCCCTTTTCATCACAATGCTCCATGGGCCATGTCATCACAATGTTCCATGCCCTTGTCATCAAAATGCTCCAGAACCCTTGTCATCATAATGCTCCGTGCCAATGTCATTAAAATGCCCCATGACACTTGTCATCACCATGCTCCATGGCCTTTGTCAACACAATGTTCCATGGCCCCTGTCATCACAATGCTCCATGCCCTTGTCATCAAAATGCTCGAGAACTCTTGTCATCATAATGCTCCATGCCAAAGTCATCAAAATGCCCTATGACACTTGTCATCACAATGCTCCATGGCCTTTGTCATTACAATGTTCCATGGCCCCTGTCATCACAGTGCTCCATGATACCTTTCATCACAATTCTAGATGACCACTGTCATCACAATGCCCCATGACAGATGTCATCACAATTCGCCATGGTCCTTGTCATTACAATGCTCCATGAACCGTGTCATCACAAGGTTCCAGGACACTTGTCATCACAATGATCCATGATCACTTTCATCACAATGCTCCATGAACCCTGTCATCTCAATGCTCCATAGCCTTTGTATTCACAATGCTCCATGGCCCCTTGTCATCACAGTGCTCCATGACCCCTTTTATCCCAATGCTCCAAGACCGCTGTCATCACAATGCCCTATGACGCCTGCCATCACAAATCTCCAAGGCCTCTCTTACCAAAAAGCTCCATGATCCCTGTCAGCACAATGTTCCATGACACTTTTCATCACAATGCTCCATGACCCCTTTCATCACAATGTTCTCTGCCCATATCATCACAATGCTCCTTGTCACCTTTAATCACAATGCTCCATGCCCTTTCATCACAATGCTCCAGAATTCTTGTCATCGCAATGTTCCTTGACTGTGTCATCAGAATGCTCCATGACACTTGTCATCACAAAGCTCCATGACCCCTGTAATCACAATGATCCATGACTCCTTTCCTCACAGTGCTCCAGTACCATTTTTATAACAATCGTCCATGCCATTGTCAGCACAATGCTCCTTGAACCCTATCATCAAAATGCTCCATCCCCTTTTCATCACAATGCTCCAGATATCCTATCATTACAATGCTACATACGCGTGTCAACACAATGTTCCATGACCCCTCTCATCAAAATGCTTTATGAACCTTGTTATCAGAATGTTCCATGACCACTGTCATGAAAATGATCCACGACCGTTGTCATCACAATGCTGCATGATACCTTTCATCGCAATTCTCTGTGACCGCTGTCATCACAATGCTCCAGGAAAATTTTCATTACAATGCGCCATGCACCCTGTCATCACAGTGCCCCATAACACCTGTAATCACAATGCTCCATGGACCCTGTAATCACACTGCTCCATGTTCCCTTTCAACACAATGCTCCATGACCCCTGTCATCACAATGTTCCATGAAAGTTGTCATCAAAATGCTCCATGACCCCGGTCACCACAAGGTTCCCTGCCCTTGTCATCACAATGCTCTATGACCCTTGTAAACTCAATGGTACATGGCCTTATCATCACAATGTTCCATGTCCTCTGTCATCACCATGCTCCATGGTCTTTCTCATCACAATGCTCTATGACCCCTGTCATCACAATGCTTGATGACCATTGTCATCACAATGCTCCAAGGCCCCTGTCATCACAATGCATCATGGTCTTTGTAATCACAATGCTCAATGACCCCTGTCATCACAATGCTCCATGCCATTGTCATCACAATGCTCCAGAACACTTGTCATCATAATACTCCATTCCCGTTTCATTCCATTGCTCAATGACACTTGTCATCAAAATTTTCCTTGGCCGTTGTCTTCACAGTGCTCCATGATACCTTTAATCAAAACTCTACATGACCACTGTCATCACAATGCAAGATGACCAATGTCATCACAATGCCCCATGACACGTGTCATCACAATTCGCCTTGGCCCTTGTCATCTCAATGCTGTAGGAACCGTGTCATCACTAGGTTCCGGGACACTTGTCATCACAGTGATCCATGACCACTTTCATCACAATGCTCCATTAACTCTGTTATCTCAATGCTCCATGGCCTTTGTATTCACAATGCTCCATTGTCCCAATAATCACGTTGCTCCATGAACACTTTCATCACAATGCTCCTTGACCACTGTCACCTTAATGCCCCATGACGTCTGTCATTACTGTGCTCCAAGGCCACTCTCATCAAAATGCTCCATGATCTGTGTCAGCACAATATTGCATGACACATGTCATCACAATACTCCATGATCCCTGTAATCACAATGATCCCTGCCAATGTCATCACAATGCTCCATGTCTCCTGTAATCACAATGCTCCATGCCCTTGTCATCACAATGCTCCAGGTCTGTTGTCATCACCATGCTTCATGCCCGTGTCATCACAATGCTCCATGAATCTTCTCTTCACAATGCTCCATGGCCCATGTCATCTCAATGCTCCATGACCCCTGTCATCACAATGCTCTATGGCCTTTGTAATCACAATGCTCCGTGACCCCTGTCAACACAATGCCTGATGACCCCTGTCATCAAAATGCTAAATGGCACTTGTCATCACAATGCTCTATGACACCTGTCATCAGTATTCTCCATGTCACTTGTTATCACAATGCTCCATGGCCCCTGTAATCACAGTACTCCATGACCCCTTTCATCACAATGCCCAATGCCACCTCTCATCACAATTCTCCATGGCATTTGTCATCACGATACTCCATGACACCTGTCAGCACAATGCCCCATGACCCTTGTCGTCACAAAGCTCCATGACCCCTGTTATCACATTAATCCATGACTCTTTTCCTCACAGTGCTCCAGTACCATTTTCATCACAATTCTCCATGCCTTGTCAGCACAATGCTCCGTGGACACTGTCATCAAAATGCTCCATCCCCTTTTCATCACAATGCTCCAGATATCCTATCATTACAATGCTCCATGCCCGTGTCATCACAATGCTCCATGCCCTTGTCATCACAATGCTCCATGAACCATGTCATCACAGGGTCCCAGGACACTTGTCATCACAATGATCCATTACCACTTTCATCACAATGCTCCATGACCACTGTCATCTCAATGCTCCATGGCCATTGTATTCACAATGCTCTATGGCCCCTGTAATTACAGTGCTCCATAACACCTTTCATCATAATGCTCCATGACTACTGCCATCTCAATGACCCATGACGCCTGTCATCACAATTCTCCAAGGCCCCTCTCATCACAATGCTCCATGAAAATTGTCATCACATTGCTCCATAACACCTGTCATCACAGTGTTCCCTGCCCATGTCATCACAATGCTCCATGTCGCCTATAATCCAATGATCCATGCCTTTTTCCTCACAATGCTCCAGAATTCTTGTCATCACAATGTTCCTTGACCGTGTCATTACAATGCTCCATGACCCTTGTCATCACAAAGCTCCCTGACCCCTGTCATCACAATGGTCCATGACTCCTTTCCTCACAGTGCTCCAGTACCCTTTCCATCACAATGCTCCATGCCATTGTCAGCACAATGCTCCTTGGACCCTGTCATCAAAATGCTCCATCCCGTTTTCATCAGAATGCTCCAGATATCCTATCATTACAATGTTCCATGCCCGTGTCAACACAATGCTCCATGACCCCTGTCATCAAAATGCCTTATGAACCTTTTTATCAGAATATTCCATGACCCCTGTCATCAAAATGATCCATGACCGTTGTCATCACAATGCTGCATGATACTTTTCATCCCAATTCTCTGTGACTGCTGTCATCACAATGCTCCAGGACAATTTTCATCACAATGCTCCATGCCCCCTGTCATCACAGTGCCCCATAACGCCTGTAATCACACTGCTCCATGTTCCCTTTCAACACAATGCTCCATGACCCCTTTCATCACAACGTTCCATGAAAGTTGTCATCAAAATGCTCCATGACCCCGGTCACCACAAGGTTCCCTGCCCTTGTCATCACAATGCTCCATGACCCTTGTAATCACAATGGTACATAGCCTTGTCATCACAAAGTTCCATGGCCTCTGTCATCACCAAGCTCCATGGTCTTTCTCATCACAATGCTCTATGACCCCTGTCAGCACAATGCTTTATGAAGTTTGTTTTCAAAATGCACCATGACCGCTGTCATCAAAATAATCCATGACCGTTTTCATCACAATGCTGCATGATACCTTTCATCCTGTTTCTCTGTGACCGCTGTCATTAGGATGCTCCAGGACAATATTCATCTCAATGCCCCATGCCCCCTGTAATCAGAGTGCCCCATAACACCTGTCATCACAATGCTCCATGACCCTGTCATCAGAATGCTACATGAGCCTGTCATCACATTGTTCCATGGCCTATGTATTCACAATGCTCCATGGACCCTGTAATCACAGTGCTCCATGTTCCCTTTCAACAGAATGTCCCATGACCCCAGTCACCACAAGGTTCCCTGCCCTTGTCATCACAATGCTCCATGACCCTTGGAATCACAATGGTACATGGCCTTGTCATCACAATGTTCCATGGCCTCTGTCATCCCTATGCTCCATGGTCTTTCTCATCACAATGCTCTATGACCCCTGTCATCAAAATGCTTGATGACCATTGTCATCACAATGCTCCAAGGCCCCGTTCATCACAATGCCTCATGGTTTTGGAATCACAATGCTCAATGATCCCTGTCATCACAATGCTCCATGCCATTGTCATGACAATGCCCCATGGCCCCTGTAATCACAATGCTCCATGGCCCTTGTCATCACAATGCTCGATGACCTGTGTCATCACAGTGTTCCAGGACACATGTCATCACAATCATCCATGACTTCTTTTATCACATTGCTCCAATACACCTGGCATCACAATGCTCCATGGTCCCTGTTATCATATTGCTCCATGATCTCTTTCATCACAATGCTCCATGACCAGTGTCATCACCATGCCTCATGACGCCTGTCATCTCAATGCTCCATGGCCCCTTTCATCACAATGCTCCATGAACCCAGTCATCACAATGTTCCCTGCCCTTTTCATCACAATGCTCCATGGGCCATGTCATCACAATGTTCCATGCCCTTGTCATCAAAATGCTCCAGAACCCTTGTCATCATAATGCTCCGTGCCAATGTCATTAAAATGCCCCATGACACTTGTCATCACCATGCTCCATGGCCTTTGTCAACACAATGTTCCATGGCCCCTGTCATCACAATGCTCCATGCCCTTGTCATCAAAATGCTCGAGAACTCTTGTCATCATAATGCTCCATGCCAAAGTCATCAAAATGCCCTATGACACTTGTCATCACAATGCTCCATGGCCTTTGTCATTACAATGTTCCATGGCCCCTGTCATCACAGTGCTCCATGATACCTTTCATCACAATTCTAGATGACCACTGTCATCACAATGCCCCATGACAGATGTCATCACAATTCGCCATGGTCCTTGTCATTACAATGCTCCATGAACCGTGTCATCACAAGGTTCCAGGACACTTGTCATCACAATGATCCATGATCACTTTCATCACAATGCTCCATGAACCCTGTCATCTCAATGCTCCATAGCCTTTGTATTCACAATGCTCCATGGCCCCTTGTCATCACAGTGCTCCATGACCCCTTTTATCCCAATGCTCCAAGACCGCTGTCATCACAATGCCCTATGACGCCTGCCATCACAAATCTCCAAGGCCTCTCTTACCAAAAAGCTCCATGATCCCTGTCAGCACAATGTTCCATGACACTTTTCATCACAATGCTCCATGACCCCTTTCATCACAATGTTCTCTGCCCATATCATCACAATGCTCCTTGTCACCTTTAATCACAATGCTCCATGCCCTTTCATCACAATGCTCCAGAATTCTTGTCATCGCAATGTTCCTTGACTGTGTCATCAGAATGCTCCATGACACTTGTCATCACAAAGCTCCATGACCCCTGTAATCACAATGATCCATGACTCCTTTCCTCACAGTGCTCCAGTACCATTTTTATAACAATCGTCCATGCCATTGTCAGCACAATGCTCCTTGAACCCTATCATCAAAATGCTCCATCCCCTTTTCATCACAATGCTCCAGATATCCTATCATTACAATGCTCCATGCCCGTGTCATCACAATGCTCCATGCCCTTGTCATCACAATGCTCCATGAACCATGTCATCACAGGGTCCCAGGACACTTGTCATCACAATGATCCATTACCACTTTCATCACAATGCTCCATGACCACTGTCATCTCAATGCTCCATGGCCATTGTATTCACAATGCTCTATGGCCCCTGTAATTACAGTGCTCCATAACACCTTTCATCATAATGCTCCATGACTACTGCCATCTCAATGACCCATGACGCCTGTCATCACAATTCTCCAAGGCCCCTCTCATCACAATGCTCCATGAAAATTGTCATCACATTGCTCCATAACACCTGTCATCACAGTGTTCCCTGCCCATGTCATCACAATGCTCCATGTCGCCTATAATCCAATGATCCATGCCTTTTTCCTCACAATGCTCCAGAATTCTTGTCATCACAATGTTCCTTGACCGTGTCATTACAATGCTCCATGACCCTTGTCATCACAAAGCTCCCTGACCCCTGTCATCACAATGGTCCATGACTCCTTTCCTCACAGTGCTCCAGTACCCTTTCCATCACAATGCTCCATGCCATTGTCAGCACAATGCTCCTTGGACCCTGTCATCAAAATGCTCCATCCCGTTTTCATCAGAATGCTCCAGATATCCTATCATTACAATGTTCCATGCCCGTGTCAACACAATGCTCCATGACCCCTGTCATCAAAATGCCTTATGAACCTTTTTATCAGAATATTCCATGACCCCTGTCATCAAAATGATCCATGACCGTTGTCATCACAATGCTGCATGATACTTTTCATCCCAATTCTCTGTGACTGCTGTCATCACAATGCTCCAGGACAATTTTCATCACAATGCTCCATGCCCCCTGTCATCACAGTGCCCCATAACGCCTGTAATCACACTGCTCCATGTTCCCTTTCAACACAATGCTCCATGACCCCTTTCATCACAACGTTCCATGAAAGTTGTCATCAAAATGCTCCATGACCCCGGTCACCACAAGGTTCCCTGCCCTTGTCATCACAATGCTCCATGACCCTTGTAATCACAATGGTACATAGCCTTGTCATCACAAAGTTCCATGGCCTCTGTCATCACCAAGCTCCATGGTCTTTCTCATCACAATGCTCTATGACCCCTGTCAGCACAATGCTTTATGAAGTTTGTTTTCAAAATGCACCATGACCGCTGTCATCAAAATAATCCATGACCGTTTTCATCACAATGCTGCATGATACCTTTCATCCTGTTTCTCTGTGACCGCTGTCATTAGGATGCTCCAGGACAATATTCATCTCAATGCCCCATGCCCCCTGTAATCAGAGTGCCCCATAACACCTGTCATCACAATGCTCCATGACCCTGTCATCAGAATGCTACATGAGCCTGTCATCACATTGTTCCATGGCCTATGTATTCACAATGCTCCATGGACCCTGTAATCACAGTGCTCCATGTTCCCTTTCAACAGAATGTCCCATGACCCCAGTCACCACAAGGTTCCCTGCCCTTGTCATCACAATGCTCCATGACCCTTGGAATCACAATGGTACATGGCCTTGTCATCACAATGTTCCATGGCCTCTGTCATCCCTATGCTCCATGGTCTTTCTCATCACAATGCTCTATGACCCCTGTCATCAAAATGCTTGATGACCATTGTCATCACAATGCTCCAAGGCCCCGTTCATCACAATGCCTCATGGTTTTGGAATCACAATGCTCAATGATCCCTGTCATCACAATGCTCCATGCCATTGTCATGACAATGCCCCATGGCCCCTGTAATCACAATGCTCCATGGCCCTTGTCATCACAATGCTCGATGACCTGTGTCATCACAGTGTTCCAGGACACATGTCATCACAATCATCCATGACTTCTTTTATCACATTGCTCCAATACACCTGGCATCACAATGCTCCATGGTCCCTGTTATCATATTGCTCCATGATCTCTTTCATCACAATGCTCCATGACCAGTGTCATCACCATGCCTCATGACGCCTGTCATCTCAATGCTCCATGGCCCCTTTCATCACAATGCTCCATGAACCCAGTCATCACAATGTTCCCTGCCCTTTTCATCACAATGCTCCATGGGCCATGTCATCACAATGTTCCATGCCCTTGTCATCAAAATGCTCCAGAACCCTTGTCATCATAATGCTCCGTGCCAATGTCATTAAAATGCCCCATGACACTTGTCATCACCATGCTCCATGGCCTTTGTCAACACAATGTTCCATGGCCCCTGTCATCACAATGCTCCATGCCCTTGTCATCAAAATGCTCGAGAACTCTTGTCATCATAATGCTCCATGCCAAAGTCATCAAAATGCCCTATGACACTTGTCATCACAATGCTCCATGGCCTTTGTCATTACAATGTTCCATGGCCCCTGTCATCACAGTGCTCCATGATACCTTTCATCACAATTCTAGATGACCACTGTCATCACAATGCCCCATGACAGATGTCATCACAATTCGCCATGGTCCTTGTCATTACAATGCTCCATGAACCGTGTCATCACAAGGTTCCAGGACACTTGTCATCACAATGATCCATGATCACTTTCATCACAATGCTCCATGAACCCTGTCATCTCAATGCTCCATAGCCTTTGTATTCACAATGCTCCATGGCCCCTTGTCATCACAGTGCTCCATGACCCCTTTTATCCCAATGCTCCAAGACCGCTGTCATCACAATGCCCTATGACGCCTGCCATCACAAATCTCCAAGGCCTCTCTTACCAAAAAGCTCCATGATCCCTGTCAGCACAATGTTCCATGACACTTTTCATCACAATGCTCCATGACCCCTTTCATCACAATGTTCTCTGCCCATATCATCACAATGCTCCTTGTCACCTTTAATCACAATGCTCCATGCCCTTTCATCACAATGCTCCAGAATTCTTGTCATCGCAATGTTCCTTGACTGTGTCATCAGAATGCTCCATGACACTTGTCATCACAAAGCTCCATGACCCCTGTAATCACAATGATCCATGACTCCTTTCCTCACAGTGCTCCAGTACCATTTTTATAACAATCGTCCATGCCATTGTCAGCACAATGCTCCTTGAACCCTATCATCAAAATGCTCCATCCCCTTTTCATCACAATGCTCCAGATATCCTATCATTACAATGCTACATACGCGTGTCAACACAATGTTCCATGACCCCTCTCATCAAAATGCTTTATGAACCTTGTTATCAGAATGTTCCATGACCACTGTCATGAAAATGATCCACGACCGTTGTCATCACAATGCTGCATGATACCTTTCATCGCAATTCTCTGTGACCGCTGTCATCACAATGCTCCAGGAAAATTTTCATTACAATGCGCCATGCACCCTGTCATCACAGTGCCCCATAACACCTGTAATCACAATGCTCCATGGACCCTGTAATCACACTGCTCCATGTTCCCTTTCAACACAATGCTCCATGACCCCTGTCATCACAATGTTCCATGAAAGTTGTCATCAAAATGCTCCATGACCCCGGTCACCACAAGGTTCCCTGCCCTTGTCATCACAATGCTCTATGACCCTTGTAAACTCAATGGTACATGGCCTTATCATCACAATGTTCCATGTCCTCTGTCATCACCATGCTCCATGGTCTTTCTCATCACAATGCTCTATGACCCCTGTCATCACAATGCTTGATGACCATTGTCATCACAATGCTCCAAGGCCCCTGTCATCACAATGCATCATGGTCTTTGTAATCACAATGCTCAATGACCCCTGTCATCACAATGCTCCATGCCATTGTCATCACAATGCTCCAGAACACTTGTCATCATAATACTCCATTCCCGTTTCATTCCATTGCTCAATGACACTTGTCATCAAAATTTTCCTTGGCCGTTGTCTTCACAGTGCTCCATGATACCTTTAATCAAAACTCTACATGACCACTGTCATCACAATGCAAGATGACCAATGTCATCACAATGCCCCATGACACGTGTCATCACAATTCGCCTTGGCCCTTGTCATCTCAATGCTGTAGGAACCGTGTCATCACTAGGTTCCGGGACACTTGTCATCACAGTGATCCATGACCACTTTCATCACAATGCTCCATTAACTCTGTTATCTCAATGCTCCATGGCCTTTGTATTCACAATGCTCCATTGTCCCAATAATCACGTTGCTCCATGAACACTTTCATCACAATGCTCCTTGACCACTGTCACCTTAATGCCCCATGACGTCTGTCATTACTGTGCTCCAAGGCCACTCTCATCAAAATGCTCCATGATCTGTGTCAGCACAATATTGCATGACACATGTCATCACAATACTCCATGATCCCTGTAATCACAATGATCCCTGCCAATGTCATCACAATGCTCCATGTCTCCTGTAATCACAATGCTCCATGCCCTTGTCATCACAATGCTCCAGGTCTGTTGTCATCACCATGCTTCATGCCCGTGTCATCACAATGCTCCATGAATCTTCTCTTCACAATGCTCCATGGCCCATGTCATCTCAATGCTCCATGACCCCTGTCATCACAATGCTCTATGGCCTTTGTAATCACAATGCTCCGTGACCCCTGTCAACACAATGCCTGATGACCCCTGTCATCAAAATGCTAAATGGCACTTGTCATCACAATGCTCTATGACGCCTGTCATCAGTATTCTCCATGTCACTTGTTATCACAATGCTCCATGGCCCCTGTAATCACAGTACTCCATGACCCCTTTCATCACAATGCCCAATGCCACCTCTCATCACAATTCTCCATGGCATTTGTCATCACGATACTCCATGACACCTGTCAGCACAATGCCCCATGACCCTTGTCGTCACAAAGCTCCATGACCCCTGTTATCACATTAATCCATGACTCTTTTCCTCACAGTGCTCCAGTACCATTTTCATCACAATTCTCCATGCCTTGTCAGCACAATGCTCCGTGGACACTGTCATCAAAATGCTCCATCCCCTTTTCATCACAATGCTCCAGATATCCTATCATTACAATGCTCCATGCCCGTGTCATCACAATGCTCCATGCCCTTGTCATCACAATGCTCCATGAACCATGTCATCACAGGGTCCCAGGACACTTGTCATCACAATGATCCATTACCACTTTCATCACAATGCTCCATGACCACTGTCATCTCAATGCTCCATGGCCATTGTATTCACAATGCTCTATGGCCCCTGTAATTACAGTGCTCCATAACACCTTTCATCATAATGCTCCATGACTACTGCCATCTCAATGACCCATGACGCCTGTCATCACAATTCTCCAAGGCCCCTCTCATCACAATGCTCCATGAAAATTGTCATCACATTGCTCCATAACACCTGTCATCACAGTGTTCCCTGCCCATGTCATCACAATGCTCCATGTCGCCTATAATCCAATGATCCATGCCTTTTTCCTCACAATGCTCCAGAATTCTTGTCATCACAATGTTCCTTGACCGTGTCATTACAATGCTCCATGACCCTTGTCATCACAAAGCTCCCTGACCCCTGTCATCACAATGGTCCATGACTCCTTTCCTCACAGTGCTCCAGTACCCTTTCCATCACAATGCTCCATGCCATTGTCAGCACAATGCTCCTTGGACCCTGTCATCAAAATGCTCCATCCCGTTTTCATCAGAATGCTCCAGATATCCTATCATTACAATGTTCCATGCCCGTGTCAACACAATGCTCCATGACCCCTGTCATCAAAATGCCTTATGAACCTTTTTATCAGAATATTCCATGACCCCTGTCATCAAAATGATCCATGACCGTTGTCATCACAATGCTGCATGATACTTTTCATCCCAATTCTCTGTGACTGCTGTCATCACAATGCTCCAGGACAATTTTCATCACAATGCTCCATGCCCCCTGTCATCACAGTGCCCCATAACGCCTGTAATCACACTGCTCCATGTTCCCTTTCAACACAATGCTCCATGACCCCTTTCATCACAACGTTCCATGAAAGTTGTCATCAAAATGCTCCATGACCCCGGTCACCACAAGGTTCCCTGCCCTTGTCATCACAATGCTCCATGACCCTTGTAATCACAATGGTACATAGCCTTGTCATCACAAAGTTCCATGGCCTCTGTCATCACCAAGCTCCATGGTCTTTCTCATCACAATGCTCTATGACCCCTGTCAGCACAATGCTTTATGAAGTTTGTTTTCAAAATGCACCATGACCGCTGTCATCAAAATAATCCATGACCGTTTTCATCACAATGCTGCATGATACCTTTCATCCTGTTTCTCTGTGACCGCTGTCATTAGGATGCTCCAGGACAATATTCATCTCAATGCCCCATGCCCCCTGTAATCAGAGTGCCCCATAACACCTGTCATCACAATGCTCCATGACCCTGTCATCAGAATGCTACATGAGCCTGTCATCACATTGTTCCATGGCCTATGTATTCACAATGCTCCATGGACCCTGTAATCACAGTGCTCCATGTTCCCTTTCAACAGAATGTCCCATGACCCCAGTCACCACAAGGTTCCCTGCCCTTGTCATCACAATGCTCCATGACCCTTGGAATCACAATGGTACATGGCCTTGTCATCACAATGTTCCATGGCCTCTGTCATCCCTATGCTCCATGGTCTTTCTCATCACAATGCTCTATGACCCCTGTCATCAAAATGCTTGATGACCATTGTCATCACAATGCTCCAAGGCCCCGTTCATCACAATGCCTCATGGTTTTGGAATCACAATGCTCAATGATCCCTGTCATCACAATGCTCCATGCCATTGTCATGACAATGCCCCATGGCCCCTGTAATCACAATGCTCCATGGCCCTTGTCATCACAATGCTCGATGACCTGTGTCATCACAGTGTTCCAGGACACATGTCATCACAATCATCCATGACTTCTTTTATCACATTGCTCCAATACACCTGGCATCACAATGCTCCATGGTCCCTGTTATCATATTGCTCCATGATCTCTTTCATCACAATGCTCCATGACCAGTGTCATCACCATGCCTCATGACGCCTGTCATCTCAATGCTCCATGGCCCCTTTCATCACAATGCTCCATGAACCCAGTCATCACAATGTTCCCTGCCCTTTTCATCACAATGCTCCATGGGCCATGTCATCACAATGTTCCATGCCCTTGTCATCAAAATGCTCCAGAACCCTTGTCATCATAATGCTCCGTGCCAATGTCATTAAAATGCCCCATGACACTTGTCATCACCATGCTCCATGGCCTTTGTCAACACAATGTTCCATGGCCCCTGTCATCACAATGCTCCATGCCCTTGTCATCAAAATGCTCGAGAACTCTTGTCATCATAATGCTCCATGCCAAAGTCATCAAAATGCCCTATGACACTTGTCATCACAATGCTCCATGGCCTTTGTCATTACAATGTTCCATGGCCCCTGTCATCACAGTGCTCCATGATACCTTTCATCACAATTCTAGATGACCACTGTCATCACAATGCCCCATGACAGATGTCATCACAATTCGCCATGGTCCTTGTCATTACAATGCTCCATGAACCGTGTCATCACAAGGTTCCAGGACACTTGTCATCACAATGATCCATGATCACTTTCATCACAATGCTCCATGAACCCTGTCATCTCAATGCTCCATAGCCTTTGTATTCACAATGCTCCATGGCCCCTTGTCATCACAGTGCTCCATGACCCCTTTTATCCCAATGCTCCAAGACCGCTGTCATCACAATGCCCTATGACGCCTGCCATCACAAATCTCCAAGGCCTCTCTTACCAAAAAGCTCCATGATCCCTGTCAGCACAATGTTCCATGACACTTTTCATCACAATGCTCCATGACCCCTTTCATCACAATGTTCTCTGCCCATATCATCACAATGCTCCTTGTCACCTTTAATCACAATGCTCCATGCCCTTTCATCACAATGCTCCAGAATTCTTGTCATCGCAATGTTCCTTGACTGTGTCATCAGAATGCTCCATGACACTTGTCATCACAAAGCTCCATGACCCCTGTAATCACAATGATCCATGACTCCTTTCCTCACAGTGCTCCAGTACCATTTTTATAACAATCGTCCATGCCATTGTCAGCACAATGCTCCTTGAACCCTATCATCAAAATGCTCCATCCCCTTTTCATCACAATGCTCCAGATATCCTATCATTACAATGCTACATACGCGTGTCAACACAATGTTCCATGACCCCTCTCATCAAAATGCTTTATGAACCTTGTTATCAGAATGTTCCATGACCACTGTCATGAAAATGATCCACGACCGTTGTCATCACAATGCTGCATGATACCTTTCATCGCAATTCTCTGTGACCGCTGTCATCACAATGCTCCA
Source organism: Balaenoptera physalus (assembly GCF_965194825.1). Lineage (NCBI taxonomy): Eukaryota > Metazoa > Chordata > Mammalia > Artiodactyla > Balaenopteridae > Balaenoptera > Balaenoptera physalus. The sequence continues at coordinate 335,769 of NW_028125843.1, forward strand.
GGAAAATTTTCATTACAATGCGCCATGCACCCTGTCATCACAGTGCCCCATAACACCTGTAATCACAATGCTCCATGGACCCTGTAATCACACTGCTCCATGTTCCCTTTCAACACAATGCTCCATGACCCCTGTCATCACAATGTTCCATGAAAGTTGTCATCAAAATGCTCCATGACCCCGGTCACCACAAGGTTCCCTGCCCTTGTCATCACAATGCTCTATGACCCTTGTAAACTCAATGGTACATGGCCTTATCATCACAATGTTCCATGTCCTCTGTCATCACCATGCTCCATGGTCTTTCTCATCACAATGCTCTATGACCCCTGTCATCACAATGCTTGATGACCATTGTCATCACAATGCTCCAAGGCCCCTGTCATCACAATGCATCATGGTCTTTGTAATCACAATGCTCAATGACCCCTGTCATCACAATGCTCCATGCCATTGTCATCACAATGCTCCAGAACACTTGTCATCATAATACTCCATTCCCGTTTCATTCCATTGCTCAATGACACTTGTCATCAAAATTTTCCTTGGCCGTTGTCTTCACAGTGCTCCATGATACCTTTAATCAAAACTCTACATGACCACTGTCATCACAATGCAAGATGACCAATGTCATCACAATGCCCCATGACACGTGTCATCACAATTCGCCTTGGCCCTTGTCATCTCAATGCTGTAGGAACCGTGTCATCACTAGGTTCCGGGACACTTGTCATCACAGTGATCCATGACCACTTTCATCACAATGCTCCATTAACTCTGTTATCTCAATGCTCCATGGCCTTTGTATTCACAATGCTCCATTGTCCCAATAATCACGTTGCTCCATGAACACTTTCATCACAATGCTCCTTGACCACTGTCACCTTAATGCCCCATGACGTCTGTCATTACTGTGCTCCAAGGCCACTCTCATCAAAATGCTCCATGATCTGTGTCAGCACAATATTGCATGACACATGTCATCACAATGCTCCATGATCCCTGTAATCACAATGATCCCTGCCAATGTCATCACAATGCTCCATGTCTCCTGTAATCACAATGCTCCATGCCCTTGTCATCACAATGCTCCAGGTCTGTTGTCATCACCATGCTTCATGCCCGTGTCATCACAATGCTCCATGAATCTTCTCTTCACAATGCTCCATGGCCCATGTCATCTCAATGCTCCATGACCCCTGTCATCACAATGCTCTATGGCCTTTGTAATCACAATGCTCCGTGACCCCTGTCAACACAATGCCTGATGACCCCTGTCATCAAAATGCTAAATGGCACTTGTCATCACAATGCTCTATGACGCCTGTCATCAGTATTCTCCATGTCACTTGTTATCACAATGCTCCATGGCCCCTGTAATCACAGTACTCCATGACCCCTTTCATCACAATGCCCAATGCCACCTCTCATCACAATTCTCCATGGCATTTGTCATCACGATACTCCATGACACCTGTCAGCACAATGCCCCATGACCCTTGTCGTCACAAAGCTCCATGACCCCTGTTATCACATTAATCCATGACTCTTTTCCTCACAGTGCTCCAGTACCATTTTCATCACAATTCTCCATGCCTTGTCAGCACAATGCTCCGTGGACACTGTCATCAAAATGCTCCATCCCCTTTTCATCACAATGCTCCAGATATCCTATCATTACAATGCTCCATGCCCGTGTCATCACAATGCTCCATGCCCTTGTCATCACAATGCTCCATGAACCATGTCATCACAGGGTCCCAGGACACTTGTCATCACAATGATCCATTACCACTTTCATCACAATGCTCCATGACCACTGTCATCTCAATGCTCCATGGCCATTGTATTCACAATGCTCTATGGCCCCTGTAATTACAGTGCTCCATAACACCTTTCATCATAATGCTCCATGACTACTGCCATCTCAATGACCCATGACGCCTGTCATCACAATTCTCCAAGGCCCCTCTCATCACAATGCTCCATGAAAATTGTCATCACATTGCTCCATAACACCTGTCATCACAGTGTTCCCTGCCCATGTCATCACAATGCTCCATGTCGCCTATAATCCAATGATCCATGCCTTTTTCCTCACAATGCTCCAGAATTCTTGTCATCACAATGTTCCTTGACCGTGTCATTACAATGCTCCATGACCCTTGTCATCACAAAGCTCCCTGACCCCTGTCATCACAATGGTCCATGACTCCTTTCCTCACAGTGCTCCAGTACCCTTTCCATCACAATGCTCCATGCCATTGTCAGCACAATGCTCCTTGGACCCTGTCATCAAAATGCTCCATCCCGTTTTCATCAGAATGCTCCAGATATCCTATCATTACAATGTTCCATGCCCGTGTCAACACAATGCTCCATGACCCCTGTCATCAAAATGCCTTATGAACCTTTTTATCAGAATATTCCATGACCCCTGTCATCAAAATGATCCATGACCGTTGTCATCACAATGCTGCATGATACTTTTCATCCCAATTCTCTGTGACTGCTGTCATCACAATGCTCCAGGACAATTTTCATCACAATGCTCCATGCCCCCTGTCATCACAGTGCCCCATAACGCCTGTAATCACACTGCTCCATGTTCCCTTTCAACACAATGCTCCATGACCCCTTTCATCACAACGTTCCATGAAAGTTGTCATCAAAATGCTCCATGACCCCGGTCACCACAAGGTTCCCTGCCCTTGTCATCACAATGCTCCATGACCCTTGTAATCACAATGGTACATAGCCTTGTCATCACAAAGTTCCATGGCCTCTGTCATCACCAAGCTCCATGGTCTTTCTCATCACAATGCTCTATGACCCCTGTCAGCACAATGCTTTATGAAGTTTGTTTTCAAAATGCACCATGACCGCTGTCATCAAAATAATCCATGACCGTTTTCATCACAATGCTGCATGATACCTTTCATCCTGTTTCTCTGTGACCGCTGTCATTAGGATGCTCCAGGACAATATTCATCTCAATGCCCCATGCCCCCTGTAATCAGAGTGCCCCATAACACCTGTCATCACAATGCTCCATGACCCTGTCATCAGAATGCTACATGAGCCTGTCATCACATTGTTCCATGGCCTATGTATTCACAATGCTCCATGGACCCTGTAATCACAGTGCTCCATGTTCCCTTTCAACAGAATGTCCCATGACCCCAGTCACCACAAGGTTCCCTGCCCTTGTCATCACAATGCTCCATGACCCTTGGAATCACAATGGTACATGGCCTTGTCATCACAATGTTCCATGGCCTCTGTCATCCCTATGCTCCATGGTCTTTCTCATCACAATGCTCTATGACCCCTGTCATCAAAATGCTTGATGACCATTGTCATCACAATGCTCCAAGGCCCCGTTCATCACAATGCCTCATGGTTTTGGAATCACAATGCTCAATGATCCCTGTCATCACAATGCTCCATGCCATTGTCATGACAATGCCCCATGGCCCCTGTAATCACAATGCTCCATGGCCCTTGTCATCACAATGCTCGATGACCTGTGTCATCACAGTGTTCCAGGACACATGTCATCACAATCATCCATGACTTCTTTTATCACATTGCTCCAATACACCTGGCATCACAATGCTCCATGGTCCCTGTTATCATATTGCTCCATGATCTCTTTCATCACAATGCTCCATGACCAGTGTCATCACCATGCCTCATGACGCCTGTCATCTCAATGCTCCATGGCCCCTTTCATCACAATGCTCCATGAACCCAGTCATCACAATGTTCCCTGCCCTTTTCATCACAATGCTCCATGGGCCATGTCATCACAATGTTCCATGCCCTTGTCATCAAAATGCTCCAGAACCCTTGTCATCATAATGCTCCGTGCCAATGTCATTAAAATGCCCCATGACACTTGTCATCACCATGCTCCATGGCCTTTGTCAACACAATGTTCCATGGCCCCTGTCATCACAATGCTCCATGCCCTTGTCATCAAAATGCTCGAGAACTCTTGTCATCATAATGCTCCATGCCAAAGTCATCAAAATGCCCTATGACACTTGTCATCACAATGCTCCATGGCCTTTGTCATTACAATGTTCCATGGCCCCTGTCATCACAGTGCTCCATGATACCTTTCATCACAATTCTAGATGACCACTGTCATCACAATGCCCCATGACAGATGTCATCACAATTCGCCATGGTCCTTGTCATTACAATGCTCCATGAACCGTGTCATCACAAGGTTCCAGGACACTTGTCATCACAATGATCCATGATCACTTTCATCACAATGCTCCATGAACCCTGTCATCTCAATGCTCCATAGCCTTTGTATTCACAATGCTCCATGGCCCCTTGTCATCACAGTGCTCCATGACCCCTTTTATCCCAATGCTCCAAGACCGCTGTCATCACAATGCCCTATGACGCCTGCCATCACAAATCTCCAAGGCCTCTCTTACCAAAAAGCTCCATGATCCCTGTCAGCACAATGTTCCATGACACTTTTCATCACAATGCTCCATGACCCCTTTCATCACAATGTTCTCTGCCCATATCATCACAATGCTCCTTGTCACCTTTAATCACAATGCTCCATGCCCTTTCATCACAATGCTCCAGAATTCTTGTCATCGCAATGTTCCTTGACTGTGTCATCAGAATGCTCCATGACACTTGTCATCACAAAGCTCCATGACCCCTGTAATCACAATGATCCATGACTCCTTTCCTCACAGTGCTCCAGTACCATTTTTATAACAATCGTCCATGCCATTGTCAGCACAATGCTCCTTGAACCCTATCATCAAAATGCTCCATCCCCTTTTCATCACAATGCTCCAGATATCCTATCATTACAATGCTACATACGCGTGTCAACACAATGTTCCATGACCCCTCTCATCAAAATGCTTTATGAACCTTGTTATCAGAATGTTCCATGACCACTGTCATGAAAATGATCCACGACCGTTGTCATCACAATGCTGCATGATACCTTTCATCGCAATTCTCTGTGACCGCTGTCATCACAATGCTCCAGGAAAATTTTCATTACAATGCGCCATGCACCCTGTCATCACAGTGCCCCATAACACCTGTAATCACAATGCTCCATGGACCCTGTAATCACACTGCTCCATGTTCCCTTTCAACACAATGCTCCATGACCCCTGTCATCACAATGTTCCATGAAAGTTGTCATCAAAATGCTCCATGACCCCGGTCACCACAAGGTTCCCTGCCCTTGTCATCACAATGCTCTATGACCCTTGTAAACTCAATGGTACATGGCCTTATCATCACAATGTTCCATGTCCTCTGTCATCACCATGCTCCATGGTCTTTCTCATCACAATGCTCTATGACCCCTGTCATCACAATGCTTGATGACCATTGTCATCACAATGCTCCAAGGCCCCTGTCATCACAATGCATCATGGTCTTTGTAATCACAATGCTCAATGACCCCTGTCATCACAATGCTCCATGCCATTGTCATCACAATGCTCCAGAACACTTGTCATCATAATACTCCATTCCCGTTTCATTCCATTGCTCAATGACACTTGTCATCAAAATTTTCCTTGGCCGTTGTCTTCACAGTGCTCCATGATACCTTTAATCAAAACTCTACATGACCACTGTCATCACAATGCAAGATGACCAATGTCATCACAATGCCCCATGACACGTGTCATCACAATTCGCCTTGGCCCTTGTCATCTCAATGCTGTAGGAACCGTGTCATCACTAGGTTCCGGGACACTTGTCATCACAGTGATCCATGACCACTTTCATCACAATGCTCCATTAACTCTGTTATCTCAATGCTCCATGGCCTTTGTATTCACAATGCTCCATTGTCCCAATAATCACGTTGCTCCATGAACACTTTCATCACAATGCTCCTTGACCACTGTCACCTTAATGCCCCATGACGTCTGTCATTACTGTGCTCCAAGGCCACTCTCATCAAAATGCTCCATGATCTGTGTCAGCACAATATTGCATGACACATGTCATCACAATGCTCCATGATCCCTGTAATCACAATGATCCCTGCCAATGTCATCACAATGCTCCATGTCTCCTGTAATCACAATGCTCCATGCCCTTGTCATCACAATGCTCCAGGTCTGTTGTCATCACCATGCTTCATGCCCGTGTCATCACAATGCTCCATGAATCTTCTCTTCACAATGCTCCATGGCCCATGTCATCTCAATGCTCCATGACCCCTGTCATCACAATGCTCTATGGCCTTTGTAATCACAATGCTCCGTGACCCCTGTCAACACAATGCCTGATGACCCCTGTCATCAAAATGCTAAATGGCACTTGTCATCACAATGCTCTATGACGCCTGTCATCAGTATTCTCCATGTCACTTGTTATCACAATGCTCCATGGCCCCTGTAATCACAGTACTCCATGACCCCTTTCATCACAATGCCCAATGCCACCTCTCATCACAATTCTCCATGGCATTTGTCATCACGATACTCCATGACACCTGTCAGCACAATGCCCCATGACCCTTGTCGTCACAAAGCTCCATGACCCCTGTTATCACATTAATCCATGACTCTTTTCCTCACAGTGCTCCAGTACCATTTTCATCACAATTCTCCATGCCTTGTCAGCACAATGCTCCGTGGACACTGTCATCAAAATGCTCCATCCCCTTTTCATCACAATGCTCCAGATATCCTATCATTACAATGCTCCATGCCCGTGTCATCACAATGCTCCATGCCCTTGTCATCACAATGCTCCATGAACCATGTCATCACAGGGTCCCAGGACACTTGTCATCACAATGATCCATTACCACTTTCATCACAATGCTCCATGACCACTGTCATCTCAATGCTCCATGGCCATTGTATTCACAATGCTCTATGGCCCCTGTAATTACAGTGCTCCATAACACCTTTCATCATAATGCTCCATGACTACTGCCATCTCAATGACCCATGACGCCTGTCATCACAATTCTCCAAGGCCCCTCTCATCACAATGCTCCATGAAAATTGTCATCACATTGCTCCATAACACCTGTCATCACAGTGTTCCCTGCCCATGTCATCACAATGCTCCATGTCGCCTATAATCCAATGATCCATGCCTTTTTCCTCACAATGCTCCAGAATTCTTGTCATCACAATGTTCCTTGACCGTGTCATTACAATGCTCCATGACCCTTGTCATCACAAAGCTCCCTGACCCCTGTCATCACAATGGTCCATGACTCCTTTCCTCACAGTGCTCCAGTACCCTTTCCATCACAATGCTCCATGCCATTGTCAGCACAATGCTCCTTGGACCCTGTCATCAAAATGCTCCATCCCGTTTTCATCAGAATGCTCCAGATATCCTATCATTACAATGTTCCATGCCCGTGTCAACACAATGCTCCATGACCCCTGTCATCAAAATGCCTTATGAACCTTTTTATCAGAATATTCCATGACCCCTGTCATCAAAATGATCCATGACCGTTGTCATCACAATGCTGCATGATACTTTTCATCCCAATTCTCTGTGACTGCTGTCATCACAATGCTCCAGGACAATTTTCATCACAATGCTCCATGCCCCCTGTCATCACAGTGCCCCATAACGCCTGTAATCACACTGCTCCATGTTCCCTTTCAACACAATGCTCCATGACCCCTTTCATCACAACGTTCCATGAAAGTTGTCATCAAAATGCTCCATGACCCCGGTCACCACAAGGTTCCCTGCCCTTGTCATCACAATGCTCCATGACCCTTGTAATCACAATGGTACATAGCCTTGTCATCACAAAGTTCCATGGCCTCTGTCATCACCAAGCTCCATGGTCTTTCTCATCACAATGCTCTATGACCCCTGTCAGCACAATGCTTTATGAAGTTTGTTTTCAAAATGCACCATGACCGCTGTCATCAAAATAATCCATGACCGTTTTCATCACAATGCTGCATGATACCTTTCATCCTGTTTCTCTGTGACCGCTGTCATTAGGATGCTCCAGGACAATATTCATCTCAATGCCCCATGCCCCCTGTAATCAGAGTGCCCCATAACACCTGTCATCACAATGCTCCATGACCCTGTCATCAGAATGCTACATGAGCCTGTCATCACATTGTTCCATGGCCTATGTATTCACAATGCTCCATGGACCCTGTAATCACAGTGCTCCATGTTCCCTTTCAACAGAATGTCCCATGACCCCAGTCACCACAAGGTTCCCTGCCCTTGTCATCACAATGCTCCATGACCCTTGGAATCACAATGGTACATGGCCTTGTCATCACAATGTTCCATGGCCTCTGTCATCCCTATGCTCCATGGTCTTTCTCATCACAATGCTCTATGACCCCTGTCATCAAAATGCTTGATGACCATTGTCATCACAATGCTCCAAGGCCCCGTTCATCACAATGCCTCATGGTTTTGGAATCACAATGCTCAATGATCCCTGTCATCACAATGCTCCATGCCATTGTCATGACAATGCCCCATGGCCCCTGTAATCACAATGCTCCATGGCCCTTGTCATCACAATGCTCGATGACCTGTGTCATCACAGTGTTCCAGGACACATGTCATCACAATCATCCATGACTTATTTTATCACATTGCTCCAATACACCTGGCATCACAATGCTCCATGGTCCCTGTTATCATATTGCTCCATGATCTCTTTCATCACAATGCTCCATGACCAGTGTCATCACCATGCCTCATGACGCCTGTCATCTCAATGCTCCATGGCCCCTTTCATCACAATGCTCCATGAACCCAGTCATCACAATGTTCCCTGCCCTTTTCATCACAATGCTCCATGGGCCATGTCATCACAATGTTCCATGCCCTTGTCATCAAAATGCTCCAGAACCCTTGTCATCATAATGCTCCGTGCCAATGTCATTAAAATGCCCCATGACACTTGTCATCACCATGCTCCATGGCCTTTGTCAACACAATGTTCCATGGCCCCTGTCATCACAATGCTCCATGCCCTTGTCATCAAAATGCTCGAGAACTCTTGTCATCATAATGCTCCATGCCAAAGTCATCAAAATGCCCTATGACACTTGTCATCACAATGCTCCATGGCCTTTGTCATTACAATGTTCCATGGCCCCTGTCATCACAGTGCTCCATGATACCTTTCATCACAATTCTAGATGACCACTGTCATCACAATGCCCCATGACAGATGTCATCACAATTCGCCATGGTCCTTGTCATTACAATGCTCCATGAACCGTGTCATCACAAGGTTCCAGGACACTTGTCATCACAATGATCCATGATCACTTTCATCACAATGCTCCATGAACCCTGTCATCTCAATGCTCCATAGCCTTTGTATTCACAATGCTCCATGGCCCCTTGTCATCACAGTGCTCCATGACCCCTTTTATCCCAATGCTCCAAGACCGCTGTCATCACAATGCCCTATGACGCCTGCCATCACAAATCTCCAAGGCCTCTCTTACCAAAAAGCTCCATGATCCCTGTCAGCACAATGTTCCATGACACTTTTCATCACAATGCTCCATGACCCCTTTCATCACAATGTTCTCTGCCCATATCATCACAATGCTCCTTGTCACCTTTAATCACAATGCTCCATGCCCTTTCATCACAATGCTCCAGAATTCTTGTCATCGCAATGTTCCTTGACTGTGTCATCAGAATGCTCCATGACACTTGTCATCACAAAGCTCCATGACCCCTGTAATCACAATGATCCATGACTCCTTTCCTCACAGTGCTCCAGTACCATTTTTATAACAATCGTCCATGCCATTGTCAGCACAATGCTCCTTGAACCCTATCATCAAAATGCTCCATCCCCTTTTCATCACAATGCTCCAGATATCCTATCATTACAATGCTACATACGCGTGTCAACACAATGTTCCATGACCCCTCTCATCAAAATGCTTTATGAACCTTGTTATCAGAATGTTCCATGACCACTGTCATGAAAATGATCCACGACCGTTGTCATCACAATGCTGCATGATACCTTTCATCGCAATTCTCTGTGACCGCTGTCATCACAATGCTCCAGGAAAATTTTCATTACAATGCGCCATGCACCCTGTCATCACAGTGCCCCATAACACCTGTAATCACAATGCTCCATGGACCCTGTAATCACACTGCTCCATGTTCCCTTTCAACACAATGCTCCATGACCCCTGTCATCACAATGTTCCATGAAAGTTGTCATCAAAATGCTCCATGACCCCGGTCACCACAAGGTTCCCTGCCCTTGTCATCACAATGCTCTATGACCCTTGTAAACTCAATGGTACATGGCCTTATCATCACAATGTTCCATGTCCTCTGTCATCACCATGCTCCATGGTCTTTCTCATCACAATGCTCTATGACCCCTGTCATCACAATGCTTGATGACCATTGTCATCACAATGCTCCAAGGCCCCTGTCATCACAATGCATCATGGTCTTTGTAATCACAATGCTCAATGACCCCTGTCATCACAATGCTCCATGCCATTGTCATCACAATGCTCCAGAACACTTGTCATCATAATACTCCATTCCCGTTTCATTCCATTGCTCAATGACACTTGTCATCAAAATTTTCCTTGGCCGTTGTCTTCACAGTGCTCCATGATACCTTTAATCAAAACTCTACATGACCACTGTCATCACAATGCAAGATGACCAATGTCATCACAATGCCCCATGACACGTGTCATCACAATTCGCCTTGGCCCTTGTCATCTCAATGCTGTAGGAACCGTGTCATCACTAGGTTCCGGGACACTTGTCATCACAGTGATCCATGACCACTTTCATCACAATGCTCCATTAACTCTGTTATCTCAATGCTCCATGGCCTTTGTATTCACAATGCTCCATTGTCCCAATAATCACGTTGCTCCATGAACACTTTCATCACAATGCTCCTTGACCACTGTCACCTTAATGCCCCATGACGTCTGTCATTACTGTGCTCCAAGGCCACTCTCATCAAAATGCTCCATGATCTGTGTCAGCACAATATTGCATGACACATGTCATCACAATGCTCCATGATCCCTGTAATCACAATGATCCCTGCCAATGTCATCACAATGCTCCATGTCTCCTGTAATCACAATGCTCCATGCCCTTGTCATCACAATGCTCCAGGTCTGTTGTCATCACCATGCTTCATGCCCGTGTCATCACAATGCTCCATGAATCTTCTCTTCACAATGCTCCATGGCCCATGTCATCTCAATGCTCCATGACCCCTGTCATCACAATGCTCTATGGCCTTTGTAATCACAATGCTCCGTGACCCCTGTCAACACAATGCCTGATGACCCCTGTCATCAAAATGCTAAATGGCACTTGTCATCACAATGCTCTATGACGCCTGTCATCAGTATTCTCCATGTCACTTGTTATCACAATGCTCCATGGCCCCTGTAATCACAGTACTCCATGACCCCTTTCATCACAATGCCCAATGCCACCTCTCATCACAATTCTCCATGGCATTTGTCATCACGATACTCCATGACACCTGTCAGCACAATGCCCCATGACCCTTGTCGTCACAAAGCTCCATGACCCCTGTTATCACATTAATCCATGACTCTTTTCCTCACAGTGCTCCAGTACCATTTTCATCACAATTCTCCATGCCTTGTCAGCACAATGCTCCTTGGACACTGTCATCAAAATGCTCCATCCCCTTTTCATCACAATGCTCCAGATATCCTATCATTACAATGCTCCATGCCCGTGTCATCACAATGCTCCATGCCCTTGTCATCACAATGCTCCATGAACCATGTCATCACAGGGTCCCAGGACACTTGTCATCACAATGATCCATTACCACTTTCATCACAATGCTCCATGACCACTGTCATCTCAATGCTCCATGGCCATTGTATTCACAATGCTCTATGGCCCCTGTAATTACAGTGCTCCATAACACCTTTCATCATAATGCTCCATGACTACTGCCATCTCAATGACCCATGACGCCTGTCATCACAATTCTCCAAGGCCCCTCTCATCACAATGCTCCATGAAAATTGTCATCACATTGCTCCATAACACCTGTCATCACAGTGTTCCCTGCCCATGTCATCACAATGCTCCATGTCGCCTATAATCCAATGATCCATGCCTTTTTCCTCACAATGCTCCAGAATTCTTGTCATCACAATGTTCCTTGACCGTGTCATTACAATGCTCCATGACCCTTGTCATCACAAAGCTCCCTGACCCCTGTCATCACAATGGTCCATGACTCCTTTCCTCACAGTGCTCCAGTACCCTTTCCATCACAATGCTCCATGCCATTGTCAGCACAATGCTCCTTGGACCCTGTCATCAAAATGCTCCATCCCGTTTTCATCAGAATGCTCCAGATATCCTATCATTACAATGTTCCATGCCCGTGTCAACACAATGCTCCATGACCCCTGTCATCAAAATGCTTTATGAACCTTTTTATCAGAATATTCCATGACCCCTGTCATCAAAATGATCCATGACCGTTGTCATCACAATGCTGCATGATACTTTTCTTCCCAATTCTCTGTGACTGCTGTCATCACAATGCTCCAGGACAATTTTCATCACAATGCTCCATGCCCCCTGTCATCACAGTGCCCCATAACGCCTGTAATCACACTGCTCCATGTTCCCTTTCAACACAATGCTCCATGACCCCTTTCATCACAACGTTCCATGAAAGTTGTCATCAAAATGCTCCATGACCCCGGTCACCACAAGGTTCCCTGCCCTTGTCATCACAATGCTCCATGACCCTTGTAATCACAATGGTACATAGCCTTGTCATCACAAAGTTCCATGGCCTCTGTCATCACCAAGCTCCATGGTCTTTCTCATCACAATGCTCTATGACCCCTGTCAGCACAATGCTTTATGAAGTTTGTTTTCAAAATGCACCATGACCGCTGTCATCAAAATAATCCATGACCGTTTTCATCACAATGCTGCATGATACCTTTCATCCTGTTTCTCTGTGACCGCTGTCATTAGGATGCTCCAGGACAATATTCATCTCAATGCCCCATGCCCCCTGTAATCAGAGTGCCCCATAACACCTGTCATCACAATGCTCCATGACCCTGTCATCAGAATGCTACATGAGCCTGTCATCACATTGTTCCATGGCCTATGTATTCACAATGCTCCATGGACCCTGTAATCACAGTGCTCCATGTTCCCTTTCAACAGAATGTCCCATGACCCCAGTCACCACAAGGTTCCCTGCCCTTGTCATCACAATGCTCCATGACCCTTGGAATCACAATGGTACATGGCCTTGTCATCACAATGTTCCATGGCCTCTGTCATCCCTATGCTCCATGGTCTTTCTCATCACAATGCTCTATGACCCCTGTCATCAAAATGCTTGATGACCATTGTCATCACAATGCTCCAAGGCCCCGTTCATCACAATGCCTCATGGTTTTGGAATCACAATGCTCAATGATCCCTGTCATCACAATGCTCCATGCCATTGTCATGACAATGCCCCATGGCCCCTGTAATCACAATGCTCCATGGCCCTTGTCATCACAATGCTCGATGACCTGTGTCATCACAGTGTTCCAGGACACATGTCATCACAATCATCCATGACTTCTTTTATCACATTGCTCCAATACACCTGGCATCACAATGCTCCATGGTCCCTGTTATCATATTGCTCCATGATCTCTTTCATCACAATGCTCCATGACCAGTGTCATCACCATGCCTCATGACGCCTGTCATCTCAATGCTCCATGGCCCCTTTCATCACAATGCTCCATGAACCCAGTCATCACAATGTTCCCTGCCCTTTTCATCACAATGCTCCATGGGCCATGTCATCACAATGTTCCATGCCCTTGTCATCAAAATGCTCCAGAACCCTTGTCATCATAATGCTCCGTGCCAATGTCATTAAAATGCCCCATGACACTTGTCATCACCATGCTCCATGGCCTTTGTCAACACAATGTTCCATGGCCCCTGTCATCACAATGCTCCATGCCCTTGTCATCAAAATGCTCGAGAACTCTTGTCATCATAATGCTCCATGCCAAAGTCATCAAAATGCCCTATGACACTTGTCATCACAATGCTCCATGGCCTTTGTCATTACAATGTTCCATGGCCCCTGTCATCACAGTGCTCCATGATACCTTTCATCACAATTCTAGATGACCACTGTCATCACAATGCCCCATGACAGATGTCATCACAATTCGCCATGGTCCTTGTCATTACAATGCTCCATGAACCGTGTCATCACAAGGTTCCAGGACACTTGTCATCACAATGATCCATGATCACTTTCATCACAATGCTCCATGAACCCTGTCATCTCAATGCTCCATAGCCTTTGTATTCACAATGCTCCATGGCCCCTTGTCATCACAGTGCTCCATGACCCCTTTTATCCCAATGCTCCAAGACCGCTGTCATCACAATGCCCTATGACGCCTGCCATCACAAATCTCCAAGGCCTCTCTTACCAAAAAGCTCCATGATCCCTGTCAGCACAATGTTCCATGACACTTTTCATCACAATGCTCCATGACCCCTTTCATCACAATGTTCTCTGCCCATATCATCACAATGCTCCTTGTCACCTTTAATCACAATGCTCCATGCCCTTTCATCACAATGCTCCAGAATTCTTGTCATCGCAATGTTCCTTGACTGTGTCATCAGAATGCTCCATGACACTTGTCATCACAAAGCTCCATGACCCCTGTAATCACAATGATCCATGACTCCTTTCCTCACAGTGCTCCAGTACCATTTTTATAACAATCGTCCATGCCATTGTCAGCACAATGCTCCTTGAACCCTATCATCAAAATGCTCCATCCCCTTTTCATCACAATGCTCCAGATATCCTATCATTACAATGCTACATACGCGTGTCAACACAATGTTCCATGACCCCTCTCATCAAAATGCTTTATGAACCTTGTTATCAGAATGTTCCATGACCACTGTCATGAAAATGATCCACGACCGTTGTCATCACAATGCTGCATGATACCTTTCATCGCAATTCTCTGTGACCGCTGTCATCACAATGCTCCAGGAAAATTTTCATTACAATGCGCCATGCACCCTGTCATCACAGTGCCCCATAACACCTGTAATCACAATGCTCCATGGACCCTGTAATCACACTGCTCCATGTTCCCTTTCAACACAATGCTCCATGACCCCTGTCATCACAATGTTCCATGAAAGTTGTCATCAAAATGCTCCATGACCCCGGTCACCACAAGGTTCCCTGCCCTTGTCATCACAATGCTCTATGACCCTTGTAAACTCAATGGTACATGGCCTTATCATCACAATGTTCCATGTCCTCTGTCATCACCATGCTCCATGGTCTTTCTCATCACAATGCTCTATGACCCCTGTCATCACAATGCTTGATGACCATTGTCATCACAATGCTCCAAGGCCCCTGTCATCACAATGCATCATGGTCTTTGTAATCACAATGCTCAATGACCCCTGTCATCACAATGCTCCATGCCATTGTCATCACAATGCTCCAGAACACTTGTCATCATAATACTCCATTCCCGTTTCATTCCATTGCTCAATGACACTTGTCATCAAAATTTTCCTTGGCCGTTGTCTTCACAGTGCTCCATGATACCTTTAATCAAAACTCTACATGACCACTGTCATCACAATGCAAGATGACCAATGTCATCACAATGCCCCATGACACGTGTCATCACAATTCGCCTTGGCCCTTGTCATCTCAATGCTGTAGGAACCGTGTCATCACTAGGTTCCGGGACACTTGTCATCACAGTGATCCATGACCACTTTCATCACAATGCTCCATTAACTCTGTTATCTCAATGCTCCATGGCCTTTGTATTCACAATGCTCCATTGTCCCAATAATCACGTTGCTCCATGAACACTTTCATCACAATGCTCCTTGACCACTGTCACCTTAATGCCCCATGACGTCTGTCATTACTGTGCTCCAAGGCCACTCTCATCAAAATGCTCCATGATCTGTGTCAGCACAATATTGCATGACACATGTCATCACAATGCTCCATGATCCCTGTAATCACAATGATCCCTGCCAATGTCATCACAATGCTCCATGTCTCCTGTAATCACAATGCTCCATGCCCTTGTCATCACAATGCTCCAGGTCTGTTGTCATCACCATGCTTCATGCCCGTGTCATCACAATGCTCCATGAATCTTCTCTTCACAATGCTCCATGGCCCATGTCATCTCAATGCTCCATGACCCCTGTCATCACAATGCTCTATGGCCTTTGTAATCACAATGCTCCGTGACCCCTGTCAACACAATGCCTGATGACCCCTGTCATCAAAATGCTAAATGGCACTTGTCATCACAATGCTCTATGACGCCTGTCATCAGTATTCTCCATGTCACTTGTTATCACAATGCTCCATGGCCCCTGTAATCACAGTACTCCATGACCCCTTTCA
The DNA here is from genome assembly GCF_965194825.1 of Balaenoptera physalus. NCBI lineage: Eukaryota > Metazoa > Chordata > Mammalia > Artiodactyla > Balaenopteridae > Balaenoptera > Balaenoptera physalus. Next base: position 352,285 of record NW_028125843.1, read on the forward strand.
TCACAATGCCCAATGCCACCTCTCATCACAATTCTCCATGGCATTTGTCATCACGATACTCCATGACACCTGTCAGCACAATGCCCCATGACCCTTGTCGTCACAAAGCTCCATGACCCCTGTTATCACATTAATCCATGACTCTTTTCCTCACAGTGCTCCAGTACCATTTTCATCACAATTCTCCATGCCTTGTCAGCACAATGCTCCTTGGACACTGTCATCAAAATGCTCCATCCCCTTTTCATCACAATGCTCCAGATATCCTATCATTACAATGCTCCATGCCCGTGTCATCACAATGCTCCATGCCCTTGTCATCACAATGCTCCATGAACCATGTCATCACAGGGTCCCAGGACACTTGTCATCACAATGATCCATTACCACTTTCATCACAATGCTCCATGACCACTGTCATCTCAATGCTCCATGGCCATTGTATTCACAATGCTCTATGGCCCCTGTAATTACAGTGCTCCATAACACCTTTCATCATAATGCTCCATGACTACTGCCATCTCAATGACCCATGACGCCTGTCATCACAATTCTCCAAGGCCCCTCTCATCACAATGCTCCATGAAAATTGTCATCACATTGCTCCATAACACCTGTCATCACAGTGTTCCCTGCCCATGTCATCACAATGCTCCATGTCGCCTATAATCCAATGATCCATGCCTTTTTCCTCACAATGCTCCAGAATTCTTGTCATCACAATGTTCCTTGACCGTGTCATTACAATGCTCCATGACCCTTGTCATCACAAAGCTCCCTGACCCCTGTCATCACAATGGTCCATGACTCCTTTCCTCACAGTGCTCCAGTACCCTTTCCATCACAATGCTCCATGCCATTGTCAGCACAATGCTCCTTGGACCCTGTCATCAAAATGCTCCATCCCGTTTTCATCAGAATGCTCCAGATATCCTATCATTACAATGTTCCATGCCCGTGTCAACACAATGCTCCATGACCCCTGTCATCAAAATGCTTTATGAACCTTTTTATCAGAATATTCCATGACCCCTGTCATCAAAATGATCCATGACCGTTGTCATCACAATGCTGCATGATACTTTTCTTCCCAATTCTCTGTGACTGCTGTCATCACAATGCTCCAGGACAATTTTCATCACAATGCTCCATGCCCCCTGTCATCACAGTGCCCCATAACGCCTGTAATCACACTGCTCCATGTTCCCTTTCAACACAATGCTCCATGACCCCTTTCATCACAACGTTCCATGAAAGTTGTCATCAAAATGCTCCATGACCCCGGTCACCACAAGGTTCCCTGCCCTTGTCATCACAATGCTCCATGACCCTTGTAATCACAATGGTACATAGCCTTGTCATCACAAAGTTCCATGGCCTCTGTCATCACCAAGCTCCATGGTCTTTCTCATCACAATGCTCTATGACCCCTGTCAGCACAATGCTTTATGAAGTTTGTTTTCAAAATGCACCATGACCGCTGTCATCAAAATAATCCATGACCGTTTTCATCACAATGCTGCATGATACCTTTCATCCTGTTTCTCTGTGACCGCTGTCATTAGGATGCTCCAGGACAATATTCATCTCAATGCCCCATGCCCCCTGTAATCAGAGTGCCCCATAACACCTGTCATCACAATGCTCCATGACCCTGTCATCAGAATGCTACATGAGCCTGTCATCACATTGTTCCATGGCCTATGTATTCACAATGCTCCATGGACCCTGTAATCACAGTGCTCCATGTTCCCTTTCAACAGAATGTCCCATGACCCCAGTCACCACAAGGTTCCCTGCCCTTGTCATCACAATGCTCCATGACCCTTGGAATCACAATGGTACATGGCCTTGTCATCACAATGTTCCATGGCCTCTGTCATCCCTATGCTCCATGGTCTTTCTCATCACAATGCTCTATGACCCCTGTCATCAAAATGCTTGATGACCATTGTCATCACAATGCTCCAAGGCCCCGTTCATCACAATGCCTCATGGTTTTGGAATCACAATGCTCAATGATCCCTGTCATCACAATGCTCCATGCCATTGTCATGACAATGCCCCATGGCCCCTGTAATCACAATGCTCCATGGCCCTTGTCATCACAATGCTCGATGACCTGTGTCATCACAGTGTTCCAGGACACATGTCATCACAATCATCCATGACTTCTTTTATCACATTGCTCCAATACACCTGGCATCACAATGCTCCATGGTCCCTGTTATCATATTGCTCCATGATCTCTTTCATCACAATGCTCCATGACCAGTGTCATCACCATGCCTCATGACGCCTGTCATCTCAATGCTCCATGGCCCCTTTCATCACAATGCTCCATGAACCCAGTCATCACAATGTTCCCTGCCCTTTTCATCACAATGCTCCATGGGCCATGTCATCACAATGTTCCATGCCCTTGTCATCAAAATGCTCCAGAACCCTTGTCATCATAATGCTCCGTGCCAATGTCATTAAAATGCCCCATGACACTTGTCATCACCATGCTCCATGGCCTTTGTCAACACAATGTTCCATGGCCCCTGTCATCACAATGCTCCATGCCCTTGTCATCAAAATGCTCGAGAACTCTTGTCATCATAATGCTCCATGCCAAAGTCATCAAAATGCCCTATGACACTTGTCATCACAATGCTCCATGGCCTTTGTCATTACAATGTTCCATGGCCCCTGTCATCACAGTGCTCCATGATACCTTTCATCACAATTCTAGATGACCACTGTCATCACAATGCCCCATGACAGATGTCATCACAATTCGCCATGGTCCTTGTCATTACAATGCTCCATGAACCGTGTCATCACAAGGTTCCAGGACACTTGTCATCACAATGATCCATGATCACTTTCATCACAATGCTCCATGAACCCTGTCATCTCAATGCTCCATAGCCTTTGTATTCACAATGCTCCATGGCCCCTTGTCATCACAGTGCTCCATGACCCCTTTTATCCCAATGCTCCAAGACCGCTGTCATCACAATGCCCTATGACGCCTGCCATCACAAATCTCCAAGGCCTCTCTTACCAAAAAGCTCCATGATCCCTGTCAGCACAATGTTCCATGACACTTTTCATCACAATGCTCCATGACCCCTTTCATCACAATGTTCTCTGCCCATATCATCACAATGCTCCTTGTCACCTTTAATCACAATGCTCCATGCCCTTTCATCACAATGCTCCAGAATTCTTGTCATCGCAATGTTCCTTGACTGTGTCATCAGAATGCTCCATGACACTTGTCATCACAAAGCTCCATGACCCCTGTAATCACAATGATCCATGACTCCTTTCCTCACAGTGCTCCAGTACCATTTTTATAACAATCGTCCATGCCATTGTCAGCACAATGCTCCTTGAACCCTATCATCAAAATGCTCCATCCCCTTTTCATCACAATGCTCCAGATATCCTATCATTACAATGCTACATACGCGTGTCAACACAATGTTCCATGACCCCTCTCATCAAAATGCTTTATGAACCTTGTTATCAGAATGTTCCATGACCACTGTCATGAAAATGATCCACGACCGTTGTCATCACAATGCTGCATGATACCTTTCATCGCAATTCTCTGTGACCGCTGTCATCACAATGCTCCAGGAAAATTTTCATTACAATGCGCCATGCACCCTGTCATCACAGTGCCCCATAACACCTGTAATCACAATGCTCCATGGACCCTGTAATCACACTGCTCCATGTTCCCTTTCAACACAATGCTCCATGACCCCTGTCATCACAATGTTCCATGAAAGTTGTCATCAAAATGCTCCATGACCCCGGTCACCACAAGGTTCCCTGCCCTTGTCATCACAATGCTCTATGACCCTTGTAAACTCAATGGTACATGGCCTTATCATCACAATGTTCCATGTCCTCTGTCATCACCATGCTCCATGGTCTTTCTCATCACAATGCTCTATGACCCCTGTCATCACAATGCTTGATGACCATTGTCATCACAATGCTCCAAGGCCCCTGTCATCACAATGCATCATGGTCTTTGTAATCACAATGCTCAATGACCCCTGTCATCACAATGCTCCATGCCATTGTCATCACAATGCTCCAGAACACTTGTCATCATAATACTCCATTCCCGTTTCATTCCATTGCTCAATGACACTTGTCATCAAAATTTTCCTTGGCCGTTGTCTTCACAGTGCTCCATGATACCTTTAATCAAAACTCTACATGACCACTGTCATCACAATGCAAGATGACCAATGTCATCACAATGCCCCATGACACGTGTCATCACAATTCGCCTTGGCCCTTGTCATCTCAATGCTGTAGGAACCGTGTCATCACTAGGTTCCGGGACACTTGTCATCACAGTGATCCATGACCACTTTCATCACAATGCTCCATTAACTCTGTTATCTCAATGCTCCATGGCCTTTGTATTCACAATGCTCCATTGTCCCAATAATCACGTTGCTCCATGAACACTTTCATCACAATGCTCCTTGACCACTGTCACCTTAATGCCCCATGACGTCTGTCATTACTGTGCTCCAAGGCCACTCTCATCAAAATGCTCCATGATCTGTGTCAGCACAATATTGCATGACACATGTCATCACAATGCTCCATGATCCCTGTAATCACAATGATCCCTGCCAATGTCATCACAATGCTCCATGTCTCCTGTAATCACAATGCTCCATGCCCTTGTCATCACAATGCTCCAGGTCTGTTGTCATCACCATGCTTCATGCCCGTGTCATCACAATGCTCCATGAATCTTCTCTTCACAATGCTCCATGGCCCATGTCATCTCAATGCTCCATGACCCCTGTCATCACAATGCTCTATGGCCTTTGTAATCACAATGCTCCGTGACCCCTGTCAACACAATGCCTGATGACCCCTGTCATCAAAATGCTAAATGGCACTTGTCATCACAATGCTCTATGACGCCTGTCATCAGTATTCTCCATGTCACTTGTTATCACAATGCTCCATGGCCCCTGTAATCACAGTACTCCATGACCCCTTTCATCACAATGCCCAATGCCACCTCTCATCACAATTCTCCATGGCATTTGTCATCACGATACTCCATGACACCTGTCAGCACAATGCCCCATGACCCTTGTCGTCACAAAGCTCCATGACCCCTGTTATCACATTAATCCATGACTCTTTTCCTCACAGTGCTCCAGTACCATTTTCATCACAATTCTCCATGCCTTGTCAGCACAATGCTCCTTGGACACTGTCATCAAAATGCTCCATCCCCTTTTCATCACAATGCTCCAGATATCCTATCATTACAATGCTCCATGCCCGTGTCATCACAATGCTCCATGCCCTTGTCATCACAATGCTCCATGAACCATGTCATCACAGGGTCCCAGGACACTTGTCATCACAATGATCCATTACCACTTTCATCACAATGCTCCATGACCACTGTCATCTCAATGCTCCATGGCCATTGTATTCACAATGCTCTATGGCCCCTGTAATTACAGTGCTCCATAACACCTTTCATCATAATGCTCCATGACTACTGCCATCTCAATGACCCATGACGCCTGTCATCACAATTCTCCAAGGCCCCTCTCATCACAATGCTCCATGAAAATTGTCATCACATTGCTCCATAACACCTGTCATCACAGTGTTCCCTGCCCATGTCATCACAATGCTCCATGTCGCCTATAATCCAATGATCCATGCCTTTTTCCTCACAATGCTCCAGAATTCTTGTCATCACAATGTTCCTTGACCGTGTCATTACAATGCTCCATGACCCTTGTCATCACAAAGCTCCCTGACCCCTGTCATCACAATGGTCCATGACTCCTTTCCTCACAGTGCTCCAGTACCCTTTCCATCACAATGCTCCATGCCATTGTCAGCACAATGCTCCTTGGACCCTGTCATCAAAATGCTCCATCCCGTTTTCATCAGAATGCTCCAGATATCCTATCATTACAATGTTCCATGCCCGTGTCAACACAATGCTCCATGACCCCTGTCATCAAAATGCCTTATGAACCTTTTTATCAGAATATTCCATGACCCCTGTCATCAAAATGATCCATGACCGTTGTCATCACAATGCTGCATGATACTTTTCATCCCAATTCTCTGTGACTGCTGTCATCACAATGCTCCAGGACAATTTTCATCACAATGCTCCATGCCCCCTGTCATCACAGTGCCCCATAACGCCTGTAATCACACTGCTCCATGTTCCCTTTCAACACAATGCTCCATGACCCCTTTCATCACAACGTTCCATGAAAGTTGTCATCAAAATGCTCCATGACCCCGGTCACCACAAGGTTCCCTGCCCTTGTCATCACAATGCTCCATGACCCTTGTAATCACAATGGTACATAGCCTTGTCATCACAAAGTTCCATGGCCTCTGTCATCACCAAGCTCCATGGTCTTTCTCATCACAATGCTCTATGACCCCTGTCAGCACAATGCTTTATGAAGTTTGTTTTCAAAATGCACCATGACCGCTGTCATCAAAATAATCCATGACCGTTTTCATCACAATGCTGCATGATACCTTTCATCCTGTTTCTCTGTGACCGCTGTCATTAGGATGCTCCAGGACAATATTCATCTCAATGCCCCATGCCCCCTGTAATCAGAGTGCCCCATAACACCTGTCATCACAATGCTCCATGACCCTGTCATCAGAATGCTACATGAGCCTGTCATCACATTGTTCCATGGCCTATGTATTCACAATGCTCCATGGACCCTGTAATCACAGTGCTCCATGTTCCCTTTCAACAGAATGTCCCATGACCCCAGTCACCACAAGGTTCCCTGCCCTTGTCATCACAATGCTCCATGACCCTTGGAATCACAATGGTACATGGCCTTGTCATCACAATGTTCCATGGCCTCTGTCATCCCTATGCTCCATGGTCTTTCTCATCACAATGCTCTATGACCCCTGTCATCAAAATGCTTGATGACCATTGTCATCACAATGCTCCAAGGCCCCGTTCATCACAATGCCTCATGGTTTTGGAATCACAATGCTCAATGATCCCTGTCATCACAATGCTCCATGCCATTGTCATGACAATGCCCCATGGCCCCTGTAATCACAATGCTCCATGGCCCTTGTCATCACAATGCTCGATGACCTGTGTCATCACAGTGTTCCAGGACACATGTCATCACAATCATCCATGACTTCTTTTATCACATTGCTCCAATACACCTGGCATCACAATGCTCCATGGTCCCTGTTATCATATTGCTCCATGATCTCTTTCATCACAATGCTCCATGACCAGTGTCATCACCATGCCTCATGACGCCTGTCATCTCAATGCTCCATGGCCCCTTTCATCACAATGCTCCATGAACCCAGTCATCACAATGTTCCCTGCCCTTTTCATCACAATGCTCCATGGGCCATGTCATCACAATGTTCCATGCCCTTGTCATCAAAATGCTCCAGAACCCTTGTCATCATAATGCTCCGTGCCAATGTCATTAAAATGCCCCATGACACTTGTCATCACCATGCTCCATGGCCTTTGTCAACACAATGTTCCATGGCCCCTGTCATCACAATGCTCCATGCCCTTGTCATCAAAATGCTCGAGAACTCTTGTCATCATAATGCTCCATGCCAAAGTCATCAAAATGCCCTATGACACTTGTCATCACAATGCTCCATGGCCTTTGTCATTACAATGTTCCATGGCCCCTGTCATCACAGTGCTCCATGATACCTTTCATCACAATTCTAGATGACCACTGTCATCACAATGCCCCATGACAGATGTCATCACAATTCGCCATGGTCCTTGTCATTACAATGCTCCATGAACCGTGTCATCACAAGGTTCCAGGACACTTGTCATCACAATGATCCATGATCACTTTCATCACAATGCTCCATGAACCCTGTCATCTCAATGCTCCATAGCCTTTGTATTCACAATGCTCCATGGCCCCTTGTCATCACAGTGCTCCATGACCCCTTTTATCCCAATGCTCCAAGACCGCTGTCATCACAATGCCCTATGACGCCTGCCATCACAAATCTCCAAGGCCTCTCTTACCAAAAAGCTCCATGATCCCTGTCAGCACAATGTTCCATGACACTTTTCATCACAATGCTCCATGACCCCTTTCATCACAATGTTCTCTGCCCATATCATCACAATGCTCCTTGTCACCTTTAATCACAATGCTCCATGCCCTTTCATCACAATGCTCCAGAATTCTTGTCATCGCAATGTTCCTTGACTGTGTCATCAGAATGCTCCATGACACTTGTCATCACAAAGCTCCATGACCCCTGTAATCACAATGATCCATGACTCCTTTCCTCACAGTGCTCCAGTACCATTTTTATAACAATCGTCCATGCCATTGTCAGCACAATGCTCCTTGAACCCTATCATCAAAATGCTCCATCCCCTTTTCATCACAATGCTCCAGATATCCTATCATTACAATGCTACATACGCGTGTCAACACAATGTTCCATGACCCCTCTCATCAAAATGCTTTATGAACCTTGTTATCAGAATGTTCCATGACCACTGTCATGAAAATGATCCACGACCGTTGTCATCACAATGCTGCATGATACCTTTCATCGCAATTCTCTGTGACCGCTGTCATCACAATGCTCCAGGAAAATTTTCATTACAATGCGCCATGCACCCTGTCATCACAGTGCCCCATAACACCTGTAATCACAATGCTCCATGGACCCTGTAATCACACTGCTCCATGTTCCCTTTCAACACAATGCTCCATGACCCCTGTCATCACAATGTTCCATGAAAGTTGTCATCAAAATGCTCCATGACCCCGGTCACCACAAGGTTCCCTGCCCTTGTCATCACAATGCTCTATGACCCTTGTAAACTCAATGGTACATGGCCTTATCATCACAATGTTCCATGTCCTCTGTCATCACCATGCTCCATGGTCTTTCTCATCACAATGCTCTATGACCCCTGTCATCACAATGCTTGATGACCATTGTCATCACAATGCTCCAAGGCCCCTGTCATCACAATGCATCATGGTCTTTGTAATCACAATGCTCAATGACCCCTGTCATCACAATGCTCCATGCCATTGTCATCACAATGCTCCAGAACACTTGTCATCATAATACTCCATTCCCGTTTCATTCCATTGCTCAATGACACTTGTCATCAAAATTTTCCTTGGCCGTTGTCTTCACAGTGCTCCATGATACCTTTAATCAAAACTCTACATGACCACTGTCATCACAATGCAAGATGACCAATGTCATCACAATGCCCCATGACACGTGTCATCACAATTCGCCTTGGCCCTTGTCATCTCAATGCTGTAGGAACCGTGTCATCACTAGGTTCCGGGACACTTGTCATCACAGTGATCCATGACCACTTTCATCACAATGCTCCATTAACTCTGTTATCTCAATGCTCCATGGCCTTTGTATTCACAATGCTCCATTGTCCCAATAATCACGTTGCTCCATGAACACTTTCATCACAATGCTCCTTGACCACTGTCACCTTAATGCCCCATGACGTCTGTCATTACTGTGCTCCAAGGCCACTCTCATCAAAATGCTCCATGATCTGTGTCAGCACAATATTGCATGACACATGTCATCACAATGCTCCATGATCCCTGTAATCACAATGATCCCTGCCAATGTCATCACAATGCTCCATGTCTCCTGTAATCACAATGCTCCATGCCCTTGTCATCACAATGCTCCAGGTCTGTTGTCATCACCATGCTTCATGCCCGTGTCATCACAATGCTCCATGAATCTTCTCTTCACAATGCTCCATGGCCCATGTCATCTCAATGCTCCATGACCCCTGTCATCACAATGCTCTATGGCCTTTGTAATCACAATGCTCCGTGACCCCTGTCAACACAATGCCTGATGACCCCTGTCATCAAAATGCTAAATGGCACTTGTCATCACAATGCTCTATGACGCCTGTCATCAGTATTCTCCATGTCACTTGTTATCACAATGCTCCATGGCCCCTGTAATCACAGTACTCCATGACCCCTTTCATCACAATGCCCAATGCCACCTCTCATCACAATTCTCCATGGCATTTGTCATCACGATACTCCATGACACCTGTCAGCACAATGCCCCATGACCCTTGTCGTCACAAAGCTCCATGACCCCTGTTATCACATTAATCCATGACTCTTTTCCTCACAGTGCTCCAGTACCATTTTCATCACAATTCTCCATGCCTTGTCAGCACAATGCTCCTTGGACACTGTCATCAAAATGCTCCATCCCCTTTTCATCACAATGCTCCAGATATCCTATCATTACAATGCTCCATGCCCGTGTCATCACAATGCTCCATGCCCTTGTCATCACAATGCTCCATGAACCATGTCATCACAGGGTCCCAGGACACTTGTCATCACAATGATCCATTACCACTTTCATCACAATGCTCCATGACCACTGTCATCTCAATGCTCCATGGCCATTGTATTCACAATGCTCTATGGCCCCTGTAATTACAGTGCTCCATAACACCTTTCATCATAATGCTCCATGACTACTGCCATCTCAATGACCCATGACGCCTGTCATCACAATTCTCCAAGGCCCCTCTCATCACAATGCTCCATGAAAATTGTCATCACATTGCTCCATAACACCTGTCATCACAGTGTTCCCTGCCCATGTCATCACAATGCTCCATGTCGCCTATAATCCAATGATCCATGCCTTTTTCCTCACAATGCTCCAGAATTCTTGTCATCACAATGTTCCTTGACCGTGTCATTACAATGCTCCATGACCCTTGTCATCACAAAGCTCCCTGACCCCTGTCATCACAATGGTCCATGACTCCTTTCCTCACAGTGCTCCAGTACCCTTTCCATCACAATGCTCCATGCCATTGTCAGCACAATGCTCCTTGGACCCTGTCATCAAAATGCTCCATCCCGTTTTCATCAGAATGCTCCAGATATCCTATCATTACAATGTTCCATGCCCGTGTCAACACAATGCTCCATGACCCCTGTCATCAAAATGCTTTATGAACCTTTTTATCAGAATATTCCATGACCCCTGTCATCAAAATGATCCATGACCGTTGTCATCACAATGCTGCATGATACTTTTCTTCCCAATTCTCTGTGACTGCTGTCATCACAATGCTCCAGGACAATTTTCATCACAATGCTCCATGCCCCCTGTCATCACAGTGCCCCATAACGCCTGTAATCACACTGCTCCATGTTCCCTTTCAACACAATGCTCCATGACCCCTTTCATCACAACGTTCCATGAAAGTTGTCATCAAAATGCTCCATGACCCCGGTCACCACAAGGTTCCCTGCCCTTGTCATCACAATGCTCCATGACCCTTGTAATCACAATGGTACATAGCCTTGTCATCACAAAGTTCCATGGCCTCTGTCATCACCAAGCTCCATGGTCTTTCTCATCACAATGCTCTATGACCCCTGTCAGCACAATGCTTTATGAAGTTTGTTTTCAAAATGCACCATGACCGCTGTCATCAAAATAATCCATGACCGTTTTCATCACAATGCTGCATGATACCTTTCATCCTGTTTCTCTGTGACCGCTGTCATTAGGATGCTCCAGGACAATATTCATCTCAATGCCCCATGCCCCCTGTAATCAGAGTGCCCCATAACACCTGTCATCACAATGCTCCATGACCCTGTCATCAGAATGCTACATGAGCCTGTCATCACATTGTTCCATGGCCTATGTATTCACAATGCTCCATGGACCCTGTAATCACAGTGCTCCATGTTCCCTTTCAACAGAATGTCCCATGACCCCAGTCACCACAAGGTTCCCTGCCCTTGTCATCACAATGCTCCATGACCCTTGGAATCACAATGGTACATGGCCTTGTCATCACAATGTTCCATGGCCTCTGTCATCCCTATGCTCCATGGTCTTTCTCATCACAATGCTCTATGACCCCTGTCATCAAAATGCTTGATGACCATTGTCATCACAATGCTCCAAGGCCCCGTTCATCACAATGCCTCATGGTTTTGGAATCACAATGCTCAATGATCCCTGTCATCACAATGCTCCATGCCATTGTCATGACAATGCCCCATGGCCCCTGTAATCACAATGCTCCATGGCCCTTGTCATCACAATGCTCGATGACCTGTGTCATCACAGTGTTCCAGGACACATGTCATCACAATCATCCATGACTTCTTTTATCACATTGCTCCAATACACCTGGCATCACAATGCTCCATGGTCCCTGTTATCATATTGCTCCATGATCTCTTTCATCACAATGCTCCATGACCAGTGTCATCACCATGCCTCATGACGCCTGTCATCTCAATGCTCCATGGCCCCTTTCATCACAATGCTCCATGAACCCAGTCATCACAATGTTCCCTGCCCTTTTCATCACAATGCTCCATGGGCCATGTCATCACAATGTTCCATGCCCTTGTCATCAAAATGCTCCAGAACCCTTGTCATCATAATGCTCCGTGCCAATGTCATTAAAATGCCCCATGACACTTGTCATCACCATGCTCCATGGCCTTTGTCAACACAATGTTCCATGGCCCCTGTCATCACAATGCTCCATGCCCTTGTCATCAAAATGCTCGAGAACTCTTGTCATCATAATGCTCCATGCCAAAGTCATCAAAATGCCCTATGACACTTGTCATCACAATGCTCCATGGCCTTTGTCATTACAATGTTCCATGGCCCCTGTCATCACAGTGCTCCATGATACCTTTCATCACAATTCTAGATGACCACTGTCATCACAATGCCCCATGACAGATGTCATCACAATTCGCCATGGTCCTTGTCATTACAATGCTCCATGAACCGTGTCATCACAAGGTTCCAGGACACTTGTCATCACAATGATCCATGATCACTTTCATCACAATGCTCCATGAACCCTGTCATCTCAATGCTCCATAGCCTTTGTATTCACAATGCTCCATGGCCCCTTGTCATCACAGTGCTCCATGACCCCTTTTATCCCAATGCTCCAAGACCGCTGTCATCACAATGCCCTATGACGCCTGCCATCACAAATCTCCAAGGCCTCTCTTACCAAAAAGCTCCATGATCCCTGTCAGCACAATGTTCCATGACACTTTTCATCACAATGCTCCATGACCCCTTTCATCACAATGTTCTCTGCCCATATCATCACAATGCTCCTTGTCACCTTTAATCACAATGCTCCATGCCCTTTCATCACAATGCTCCAGAATTCTTGTCATCGCAATGTTCCTTGACTGTGTCATCAGAATGCTCCATGACACTTGTCATCACAAAGCTCCATGACCCCTGTAATCACAATGATCCATGACTCCTTTCCTCACAGTGCTCCAGTACCATTTTTATAACAATCGTCCATGCCATTGTCAGCACAATGCTCCTTGAACCCTATCATCAAAATGCTCCATCCCCTTTTCATCACAATGCTCCAGATATCCTATCATTACAATGCTACATACGCGTGTCAACACAATGTTCCATGACCCCTCTCATCAAAATGCTTTATGAACCTTGTTATCAGAATGTTCCATGACCACTGTCATGAAAATGATCCACGACCGTTGTCATCACAATGCTGCATGATACCTTTCATCGCAATTCTCTGTGACCGCTGTCATCACAATGCTCCAGGAAAATTTTCATTACAATGCGCCATGCACCCTGTCATCACAGTGCCCCATAACACCTGTAATCACAATGCTCCATGGACCCTGTAATCACACTGCTCCATGTTCCCTTTCAACACAATGCTCCATGACCCCTGTCATCACAATGTTCCATGAAAGTTGTCATCAAAATGCTCCATGACCCCGGTCACCACAAGGTTCCCTGCCCTTGTCATCACAATGCTCTATGACCCTTGTAAACTCAATGGTACATGGCCTTATCATCACAATGTTCCATGTCCTCTGTCATCACCATGCTCCATGGTCTTTCTCTCATCACAATGCTCTATGACCCCTGTCATCACAATGCTTGATGACCATTGTCATCACAATGCTCCAAGGCCCCTGTCATCACAATGCATCATGGTCTTTGTAATCACAATGCTCAATGACCCCTGTCATCACAATGCTCCATGCCATTGTCATCACAATGCTCCAGAACACTTGTCATCATAATACTCCATTCCCGTTTCATTCCATTGCTCAATGACACTTGTCATCAAAATTTTCCTTGGCCGTTGTCTTCACAGTGCTCCATGATACCTTTAATCAAAACTCTACATGACCACTGTCATCACAAAGCAAGATGACCAATGTCATCACAATGCCCCATGACACGTGTCATCACAATTCGCCTTGGCCCTTGTCATCTCAATGCTGTAGGAACCGTGTCATCACTAGGTTCCGGGACACTTGTCATCACAGTGATCCATGACCACTTTCATCACAATGCTCCATTAACTCTGTTATCTCAATGCTCCATGGCCTTTGTATTCACAATGCTCCATTGTCCCAATAATCACGTTGCTCCATGAACACTTTCATCACAATGCTCCTTGACCACTGTCACCTTAATGCCCCATGACGTCTGTCATTACTGTGCTCCAAGGCCACTCTCATCAAAATGCTCCATGATCTGTGTCAGCACAATATTGCATGACACATGTCATCACAATGCTCCATGATCCCTGTAATCACAATGATCCCTGCCAATGTCATCACAATGCTCCATGTCTCCTGTAATCACAATGCTCCATGCCCTTGTCATCACAATGCTCCAGGTCTGTTGTCATCACCATGCTTCATGCCCGTGTCATCACAATGCTCCATGAATCTTCTCTTCACAATGCTCCATGGCCCATGTCATCTCAATGCTCCATGACCCCTGTCATCACAATGCTCTATGGCCTTTGTAATCACAATGCTC